>NC_056744.1:1576666330-1577022304 GCF_019279795.1 Protopterus annectens | reverse complement strand
TAGAACCTGAGCCAGTAAGACAACCTCGCAGTCTGAAGCGGCAAACGAGATCTGGGTAACTAGCGTCAGGCATCATGGGATATGGGGTAGCTTCGAGCCAGTAAACAGCACTCGAGCTAATGAAGATGGCCAAGTCGGAGCAGAGGATCGGCTCCAATCCCAACCAGCAAGAATGAAGTCGAGATAGACAACTTAACATCCATGTTTTTTGGGTCCGACATCTTTCAGAACCGAGGAAGTAGCAAGTTTGCTGCTTGTCGGCTCAGATACTAGAACTGATGAAGCAGTCTTTTTTGTCGTATCCGATTTTGTAGTCTGATTTCCTTCATCCACTTTTAATAAGCCTCTTAAGATGAGCTTATTCCTCTCCTGCAAGACCCTGGTGCTAAAACTATGGCAGATAGAGCAAGAATCTTGGAGGAGTGGCCCCAGACAGTACACACAACTAGTGTGTCCTTCAGTAATGGATATTTTGAGAGTGCAGGAATAGCACTTTATAAATCCTGACTTGTGTTCCTTACACGGCTAGAAGGAAAAAAAAACTCTATATGCGCAACAAAAACTTAGATCCTTAACACAATAATGGAAGGAAAAAGATAGTAAAACAGAAAGGTATATATATATATATATATATATATATATATATATATATATATATATATACATATACATATACATATACATATATATATATATATATATATATATACACATATATATATATATATATATATATATATATATATATATATATATATATACCTATTTCTTTTTTTTTTATATGAGAGAAGAGGAGGAAAGGGAGAAGAAGTCTCTCAGTTAAACTATCTCCTCCACCGGAGGAGACGGCTCTAACTTAAACGGTGACTCCTAATAAGGGAAAAAAAGGAAAAGAAGGGACAAGAATCCTCTAACTAAAACAGATTCTTAAGGAAACAACAAGGCCCACAAAAAAACGTCCGCAAAGGTAAAATTACAAGGCTTGAGTGCAAAAAAATAGCACAAGGCTATTACGATAAAACTAGTATGTTATAATAGATAATAATTAGAAGGTAACTGGTATAAAGATACAATATACAATTTTACAAGCCTGAGCTAGTGAAGGCAATCCTGAAGCTTTAAGCAGCAAAAAAGATCTGGGGAACAGCCGCTAAGCACCGTGAGACAGGACTCAGCCTCGAGCCAATAGAAGCGCTCGAGCTTTAGCATACGGCAGAGTCGGAGCAAAGTTTCGGCTCCAAACCCAACCGGCAAGAATGAAGGCAAGATGGGATAACATAACATCAAAGGAGAAAGAAGAATTACATAACTACCATAAAGCAATCACTGATAGTTTGAGTGGAGGGGTGCATGTCTAACAGCAACAGGCTGAAATTAGTGTTCACTGCTTCGTTCACTTTCCTTAAAATCAAACATCAGAGGTATACAGGGAATGTGGTTGCCTTTTTGAGGTAGGGGTGAAGCAGATTGCACATGAAAGTGCAGGGCTGTTACATGATCGTTGTTAAATAAAAATGAAATGACTTGGAGGAGCAGGTACCGATCTACCAGTGACAAGTGGGAGGTCCTGCGCTAGTGTGCGTCATCCTTCAGATGAGGCATTAAACCAAGGTTCTGTCTAAGCTGGTGACAGCTTAAGTGGATGCAAATGATCCCACAGCACCACTTAAAAAAGAGTTGTACAAAATCTAGCCGTACCGATAGAGGTCCTTCTCTTCTATGCTGCAGTATTCTTAACATGAGGAAGTTCACCACAGGTGACCCGGTGTCAGCCAGTATACAAAAAGTCTTTCACTGTTGTAGGATGTGTGGTATACAGCACGTAGGCTCTTCTCATATATCAGCCATAAAAGTGATGTACACACACACCTACCTCAGAAATTACAGTTGTGTACACTTACCATAAATGTAGATGTTAGAGTGTAATCACTGTTGCAGTCATCACACTTGGGTTATCTGCCTGCAGGTGGCCCGAATACCAGAGTCTTGGGATTTCTGCGTTGGATGCTGTTACCACTTCCATGACGTCAGGTTGTTAGGGGTATAAAACATGCAGCTGAAGCCATACCAGTTTTTCTTGCCACAGATGTCAGGAGCCCCCCAAAATAGGAAGCTATTACATGGTGTGGAACATCTCCAGTAAAAAGTAAATACCCCTGCCATAAAAAATGACCATGGGACTGGAGGGAGGGAAACCAGGAATGAAACAGTGAATACACTTGAACATCTACATTTATGGTAAGTGTACACAACTGTACTATGTGTTTCACTGTTGCAGTCATCACGCTTTGGTTGATTCCCAAAGCTGAGGAAGGGTGGATACGGTCAAGAAGCGTTAGGGCTGGCTAGCAGGCCTTGTAAGACTGCTGTAGAAAATCCAACTCTGGATTTAGAAAAATAGATAAGTGGCAATGCTTGGTGAAGGTGTGTACAGTACTCCAGGTTGCAGCTTCCAGGATGTCCCTGGTAGGGACTCCCCTGAGAAAAGCTGTAGAGGTTGAAGTAGCTCTAGTGGAATGAGTTCTGATCCCCTGAGAGGTAAGTTTTCCATGGTGCTTGTAGCAGAAATGGATGCAGTGTGCTATCCATTTGGAAATGGCTTGCTTCAAAATGGCCTTGCCCTCTGCCCCTGTGGCAAAGCTGACTAGCAGCTGGTCAGATTTTCTGAAAGGCTTAGTCCTGTCAAGGTAAAACCTGAGCTGTCTGTGCACGTCCAAGGAGTACAGGATCCTTTTCCCTTTATTCTGAGGATTAGAGGAAAAAGGTTGGCAAATGGATGGATTGGTTTAAAGCCACACTGGATACCACCTTGGGCATAAAAGATGGGTTAGTCCTGAGGGAAACCCTGTCAGCATGGAAAATAATGAAGGGCTCCACTGCCATTGGTGCCTCTAACTCTGACACTCTTCTTGCTAGAAGTAAGACTGTTTTCCAAGAGAGGAATTTTAACTCTGCTAAAGCAGCAGGTTCAAAAGGGGGAAGTGTGAGCTTCTCCGGCACAACGTTAAGGTCCCAGGCCGGGATGGGAGCTGCCCTAGGGGGCGTTAAATTGTTAGCTCCTATCAGGAACTGTTTGATGACAGGGTGAGAAAAGAGAGGTGGCTCAGTATTATAAAGAGCTGAGATGGCAGAGGCATGAATCAATGGATGAGAAGGATAGGCCTCTGTGGAGCAGCTCTGTTAGGTAATCAAGGACTTGAGGTAAAGTAGGCACAACTGTGTCCTTTCCGAGACTGACTCCAAGAACAATATCTTTTCCACTTTTCAGCATGGGATTTCCTAGTACTAGGCCTTCTGGCCTCAAGGATGACGTCCAGCACCTGTTTGCGGAGGGATGCTAGTGGTGTATTCAGAGGATAAGCCAGGCTGCAAAGTTTAGGGTTTGCAGCTGTGGATGCAAAATCTGTCCCTCCTGCTAAGACAGCAGGGAAGATGTCTGATGTAGGTGCTAGGGTGGCACTGCGATCAGACTGCATAGGAGTGGATACCAGTGCTGGCATGGCCAATCTGGTGCAATAAGGATTGCCCTTGGTCTGTTCTGTTTGATCTTGAGTAGTACTATTGAGATGAGGGGCAGAGGAGGAAAGGCATACATTGAAAGGTATTCCCAAGTAAAGGATAGGGCGTCCACCCCTCTAGGCTCTGCTGTGAGGGTTCCTGGTGCAGAATTTGTTCAATTGGTGGTTTGGGGGGGGGGGCAAAAAATGTCCACCTCCGGTGATCCCCACCTGTGGGTTAGAAGTTTGAATAAGATGGGTTCCAATTTCCACTTGTGAGGGTCCAGAAGATTTCTGCTTAAGTTGTCTGGCAGTGAATTTTGCTTGCCTGGCAGGAATTGAGCTTGTAGGTGCACTCAGACGCTTAAGGCTGTGTTCCACAGAGCCATGGCTAATCTGCAGAGTGGGTAAGAATAAGTTCCCCCCTGCTTATGCACCACATAACTGTGGTGTTGTCTATCAGGAGCTGTCCTGGAAGGATAAGGTATCTGAAGACTGTCAGAGCATTTTGTATAGCTAGCGTCTCTTTTTGATTGATATGCACTGGAATTTGTTCTGGGCTCCATCTGCCTTGAATGCATTTGCCTGCCATGTGAGCCCCCCATGCATAGTTTGATGCATCTGTTGTCAGGGTTTGGGCGGCGAGAGGTTGAGTGAAAGGAAGTCTCTTGTTGTGGTTGCATGCTTCTGCCCACCAAAGGAACTCTGCCCTTAGACAAGGTATGACAGGAATCACTGTTTCCATTTTTTTAAATACCATTGAAGTTTCCTCATACGCAGTCTTGCATATGGAATTAGCAGAATGCATGAGGCCATGAACCCCAGGGCTTGCAGGATTTTCCTTGCAGACAGCTGGGTTTTGTTGGCCATTAGTTTGAAATAGTTTGTCAAATGGACCTGCTTTTATGGACTGAGGAATGCCATCTGGGAAGTTGTGTTCAAGCTTGCTCCCAGGAATACAATTTGTTGCCTGTGCACCAGTTGCGATTTCTTTTCATTGATGGTGTATCCCAGTGAAGTTAGAAGTCTTTTTACAAATGCCAGGTGCTGAAGTGTCAATTCCTGACTGTCCACCTGAATCAGGCAATCGTCCAAGTATGGGTAGATTTGAATATTTCTCTGCCTGCAGTAAGCAATGACTGGAGCCAGGCATTTTGTGAATACTCTGGGAGCAGTAGACAAGCCAAAGGGAAGTGCAGAGAACTGATGGTGCACGGAGCCTGCCCTGAAAAGTAGATAATTCCTGCAAGACTCCCTTTATGGGGATGTGCAGACAAGCTTCTTTCAATTCTAGGGTGACTAACCAGGCATCCTTGGCTAGCATAGGAAGAAGCTGCTGCGGTGTAAGCATTTTGAATTTTGGGACCACCAGAAAGGTGTTGAGAACTGATAGATCCAGGTTAGGGCACCAAAAGATCTCTTTTCTGGACACCAGGAACAGTCTGGAGTAGAAACCCTGTCCCATTTGTTCTACTGGGACAGGTTGAATAGCCCTTATATGGAGAAGGGAAAGTACTTGCGTTTGAGCCTCTGCCCACTGGTTTGGAGGGAGGTCTAGCAACCTGCTTGGTGTTGGCAGTGAGTGGAAGTACAGTCTGTATCCCTGAGATAAAATGTTTAGAACCCATCGGTCCAGAGTAATGAACATCCAGTTTTTTGCATGAAGGGCAAGTTTTCCTCCTAGGAGCGCAAGTACTTGGGCATGGCTGGGAAGGATAATTGGAAAGTCATTGTGAACTTTTTCCATAAGGGGGTGGATTACCACTCCCTGGCTTTGAGGTGGAAACGCTCCATTGTTTAGATCTCTGCATACCCTGAGACTGTGGTCTTGGTGGTCCGTTTCCTCTGGGTTTGGACTGAGAAGGCCTGTGAGGGACTGAAAAGGACCAGTTTTTTGAATGCCAATACCTACCTAGGTGGCTGTACCTGTAAGAAATCTTTGACAGTTTGCATAGATTTAGCTTTTTCTTCCTTCTTTTTAAGAACGTCTTCTGCTTTAGTGCCAAACGCTCTTGATTTAATGGAGCATCTAGTAACTTTGCTTAGACATGGTCAGGCAAGATTTGTTCCTTTAGCCAAGCATGCCTTTTCAGTACAGATCCAGTGACAGTAGCCCTGCAAGATGCTTCTAGGGCATCAAACCCACACTGCAAAGTATGTTTACTAATTTGGTTTGCAGAATGACTCATTCCCTCCAGGAGAGCTGTTTCGAGTGTGCACCTTTAACGCCCAGTGGGTGTGACTTCAGCCTTTAAAAAAAAAAAAGTTATCACCTTACAGTACTAACAAATAGTCACGGACATAGGTCATATATCAATGCAGTTGAGTTTGCCAACATGTATGCTTCAAAATAAAATATTCTGATACCTTGTATGTAGCATGGTTTTGGAATTATTAATGCAAATTTGAACAGGCACTATTTGACGCCTAGAGGAGCAGTAGGAGGTAACTGCAGAAACATCTGGAGGGAGCAGTAGGAGGTAACTGCAGAAACATCTGGAAATGTCACTTGGCTGTAATGAGTTAACTCTTGTAAATCTTTATTTTCTGCACAATCTGGAAGTAACACCATTTTTTGTTTAATTAGTTCCATAATATGTTGCTGGTACTTCAACATGTGAAACTGGCAATTCAAAGCCCTGATGGCAAGGGTTGCAGAGGTATATACCTTCTTACCCCATCTGTCTAAAAGCTCTAGAATCCCTGTCTGAAGGGGTAGTATTTTTGGTTGTAGCAACCTTAATGCTTTTAGGCCCCTGGGAAATGGTCTCTGGATCCGCAGAAGGCAGTGGGATTCTTAAAGAGAAATTTGAGAGAGTCAGGTACTCAGTAGTACCGGTCAGGTTTTCTAAGAGCTGGTGGTAAAGTGTAAGGAGTAAGACTGGACTCAAAATAGACATCATCTACAATATCCAGGACAGGGGGTATATATAGCTAGAGGCCTGTGCTGAGGCAAATCTAAAAATCCCGAGTCTTGTTTTTGGACTTAGGATAGTAATAGCATTCCCAGCGGAATTGCTCTCAAGGTATGCAAGGTTTCACCAAAAGAAAAATCTTCTGGAGGGGAGGAAAGTACAGTTTTGCACCTACCATAAATGTAGATGTTCAAGTGCTTATACAGCTGCAGTCATAACAGATGGGTTCTCCTGCCGTCAGGCGGGTCCTCGGTCGGCCGAATTCCAAAGTCTAGGTCCGGCGTCGGTTGTCGTCGCTTCTTCCTGACGCCAGTGCCAGGGTATAAAAGAACCAGCAGACGCCATTTTCTTCAGTTTTTCTTGCCCCAGATGTCAGGTGCCCCCAGAAGGAAGGCAATACATAAATTTGTGTAATAAAGCAATGCAATATAATCAAAATACAGTAGTTGCAAGCAAATACACCATAAAAGAAAAGCCCAAGCAGGTTGTATGAGAAGGTGCTAGCCAATAGGCCTGTCCCAAGAGGGGAAGGAGGGAGGGAAACCTGGACTGCAGCTGTATAAGCACTCGAACATCTACATTTATGGTACGTACAAAACTGTACTATGTTCATCGTGCATACAGCTGCAGTCATAACAGATGGGTAGAATCCCAAAGCTAAGAAAGGGGTGGTAGGCACTAGGTGGAACTAGGAGGAGCCAGAATGCCCTGCAAGACTGCAGTGGCAAAACCTGCTCTAGTTTTAGAGTATAATGGTAGGTGGTAGTGCTTGGAGAAGGTATGCACAGAACTCCAAGTGGCTGCTCCCAAAATATCCTTGGTAGGAACTTCTCTGAGGAACGCTGCAGAGGTAGCTGTGGCCCTTGTGGAGTGAGATCTGATGCCTGCAGGTACAGACTTACCATGAAAAGAGTAACAAAAGTGTATGCAGTGGGCTATCCATTTTGAGATTGTCTGTTTGGAAATTGGCTTCCCTTGAGCTCCTATAGCATAGGACACAAAGAGCTGTTCTGATTTTCTGAAAGGCTTTGTTCTGTCCAAATAATAACGCAGCTGTCTGTGGATGTCCAAGGAATGTAGTAGTCTCTCCCCTTTGTTTTGAGGATTAGGGTAGAAGGTAGGTAAGTGTATAGCCTGATTCAAAGCTACCCTGGATACCACCTTTGGCATAAAGGACGGGTTGGTTCGTAAGGAAACTCTGTCCTGATGGAAGATGATAAAAGGCTGCACAGCCATGAGGGCTTGTAGTTCCGATACCCTATGAGCTGAGGTGATAGCCAGAAGGAAAGCTGTTTTCCAAGACAAATATTGCAAATCTGTTGAGGCAGCTGGCTCAAAAGGAGGCAAGGTCAGCTTTTCTAGAATGAAATTGAGATCCCAAGCAGGTATTGGTTGTTTCCTTGGGGGTTTTATATTCTTAGCCCCTCTGAGGAATTGTCTTAAGAGGGGGTGAGAGAATAAAGGTGGATCAGTGTTGTATTCTGCAGAAATGGCTGAGGCATGGATTTTGATGGAGGAGAATGAAAGTCCACTGCTTAGCAGCTCAGCTAGATACTGTAATATTTGAGGTAAATTCAGTTTTCCAGGATTCTGGCCCTTTTTCTCATTCCAGGCACAAAACCGTTTCCATTTTGCGGAGTAAGCCTTTCAAGTAGACGGCCTTCTGGCCTCCAAAATGACATCCTGCACCTCCTTGGAGAGTAGGATCTGTTGTGATGTTAAGGAATCTTCCATGCGGCCAGATTGAGTGTTTTCAGCTGACTGTGAAGAGTTTTGAAGCTGTGCTGAGTCAGAAGAAGAGGCATTAGAGGCAGGGTCCATGGAGGGGAATGCGTCAGGCTCCTCAGGAGTGGGTACCAGTGCTGTCTTGGCCAGTCTGGGGCAATGAGAATCATCTTTGGTCTCTCTGCTGTTTTTAATAGAACTTTGGGCAGCAGAGGAAGAGGTGGAAAGGCATAAACTGTCATTGTTGTCCAACTGAAAGAGAGAGCGTCCACTCTCCAGGCCTGTGGATGAAAAGTCCTTGAGCAGAATTTTGTCAATTGGTGATTTTTGTGGGAGGCAAAGAGATCTATGTCTGGCCTTCCCCATGCTTGAGTTATCTCTGTAAAAACTTGAGGATGCAACTTCCATTCGTGTGGATCTGTCATATTTCTGCTTAGGTTGTCTGCCAGCTTGTTTTCCTTGCCTGGCAAGTACTGTGCTTGAAGTTCGATTTGTAATTCCAGAGCCATGTTCCAAAGTGACATGGCCAGCCTGCATAGGGGGTATGAATGGGTTCCTCCCTGTTTGTTTATGTACCACATTACTGTGGTGTTGTCTGTCCTTATCAATAGTTGACCTGGATGCAGAAGGTCTTTGAAAGCTATAATAGCATTTATTACTGCTAGCATTTCCTTTTGATTGATGTGAAGGTGCTTTTCTCTTTGGGACCATTTGCCCTGAATGCACCGATTTGTCATGTGCACCCACCAGGCGTAGTCCGAGGCGTCTGTTGTGATGACTTGATTTGCTTGAGGCTTGCAGAATGGGAGACCTGTGTTTGTTTGGCATGCTTGAGCCCACCACAGAAATTCCTTTTGAAGACATGGAATTAGTGGTATTATTGTTTCCAAACTGTGGCT
This sequence comes from Protopterus annectens, assembly GCF_019279795.1. Lineage (NCBI taxonomy): Eukaryota > Metazoa > Chordata > Ceratodontiformes > Protopteridae > Protopterus > Protopterus annectens. The sequence continues at coordinate 1,577,013,268 of NC_056744.1, read as the reverse complement.
GTGTTGAGACCATAGGTTTTTCAGGTACCATTGAAGTTTCCTCATATGCAGCTTTGCACATGGGATTAGTAGGATGCAAGATGCCATGAATCCCAGAGCCTGCAGGATTTTCCTTGCAGTCAGCCTGGTGAAATTTGCGAGAGTTCTGAAGTACTGAGTTAGTTGCCCCTGCTTCTCTGGCGTGAGGTAGGCCATCTGGGTGTTTGTGTCCAAGTCGGCACCCAGGAAAATTATTTTCTGAGAGGGTTGTAGTCTTGTTTTCTTTTTGTTGACTGTGTATCCCAGAGAATTCAACAACATTATTACAAAAGCCAGATGATTTAGAATTATGTGCTTGCTGTCCGCTTGGATCAGGCAGTCGTCCAAATATGGGTATATTTGTATCCCTTGAAGTCTGCAGTAGGCAATTACTGATGCCAGGCATTTTGTTAATACTCTGGGCGCAGTAGATAAGCCAAAGTGCAATGCAGAGAATTGATAATGGGTTGAACCTGCAAGAAATCTGAGGTATCTTCTGCAATTTTGTCTGATTGGGACATGCAGGTATGCCTCCTTGAGGTCCAATGTTACCAGCCAAGACTCCTTGCCCAGCATGGGAAGAAGCTGCTGTAATGTGAGCATCTTGAATTTTGGTACGAGTAAAAATGTGTTTAGGATGGATAGGTCCAAAATAGGTCTCCAATCTTTTCCCTTCCTTGGTACCAGGAATAGTCTGGAATAAAAACCTTGACCTTGTTCGCGAGTAGGTACCTCTTGAATAGCTTTCATGTCCATGAGATCTGAAATTTGTCTTTGTGCCTCTGCCCTTTGATTGTGTGGCAGGTTTGGCATGCCTCTGATTTTTGGAAGGGTGTGAAAATGGAATCTGTAGCCTCTGTTTATAATGTCCAGGATCCATTTGTCTTTTGTGACAATATGCCAATTTTTTGAAAATAATGCCAGTTTTCCGCCTAAGGGTGCTGCCATTAGAGCCTTGCTTGGCATGCAAAGGGGAAAGTCATTGAGCTTGCTTTCTGAATGGCTGCGAACTATCCTCACCACCTCTTTGTGTAGGAGCTTGCCATTGTCTGCCTCTAAACGATCCTTGAGATTGCCCTCTGCCCCTCGGGCGCCTGTATCTACCTCTTTGGGGTCTGTCCGTGGCTGGAAAGGACCAATTTTTGGAAGGCCAATTTTTACTGAAACGTGGAGGTTGTACCTGTAGAAAATCTTTCACTGTTTGCATTGATTTAGCCTTTTCCTCCATTTTCTTTAATACCTCCTCAGCTTTAACACCAAATACATCCTTTTGCAAAGGGGCATCTAGTAATTTAGCTTTGACATGATCTGGTAAGGTTTGCTCCTTGAGCCAGGCATGTCTACGTATGACTGATCCTGTAACAGCAGCTCTACATGAGGCCTCTAGAGCATCAAAACCACATTGTAAGGTATGTTTACCCACTTGTTCTGCACTATGCATCAAATCCTGCAACTCCTTCAAGTCTGGTTGTTCAAGTTGTGACATTTTACTTTTCAACTGTGATAACAGAAACTGTTGGTACTTTAGCATATGAAACTGGCAGTTTAATGCCCTCATGGTTAAGGTGGCCGAGGTGTATACCTTTTTTCCCCACCTTTCTAAGGAACTGGAATCTCTCTCGGAAGGTAATGGGTTTTTAGCAGTGGAGGCCTTAATTCCCTTGGGGCCCTGTGAGATAGTTTCTGGGTCAGCCGCATGGCTTTTGTATAAAAATTGGTGTGAGTCAGGAACCCGGTAGTACCGGTCAGGCTTGATTGGGGCTGGAGGTAAAGAATCCGGGTTAAGGCAGGCCTCCAAGTACACATCATCTAGTATGTCTAAGACGGGAGGTATAGCCAGAGGCCTTTGCTGGGGTAGCAAGAGAAAATCCCTAAGCCTTTTCTTGGAATCTGAGTACTCTTGGCCTTCCCAGTGGAAGTGTTCCCTTAAGGTATGCAAGGTTTCCCCAAATGAGTAATCCTCTGGGGGGGAGACAGAGGGAATGGACTCCTCAGCATCAGAATCTTCAAAAGGGTAGTAAGAATGTTCCTGTTCATCAGAGTGCTCTGAAATAATGGAGGCCTGGTCAGAGGAGGGGAATTCTTCCTCCACTCTGGGCCTTTTGTCCGGGGGGGTTGAGAACCCCTGATAAGAGTAATCAAATCCTCAGCCATTTTAAGCATCTGTTTTTTAGGCATGGGGCCTGGAGAAGGGCCCTGTGGAGCTTGTCTCTTAGAATGCATGGCTGCTTTAGACTTAGTGAAAGCCTTGATAGAAAAAGAAGAGGAAGGTCTGAAGACACCTTGAGAGGAGGCAGACCTGTCTACATTTTGAGATTCACCACCAAAAGTGGCTTCGGTATCTGTAGTCGGGTTGTGGGCCGAGGAGCCTGCGACCTCGGGCACAGAAGACACCGCCAATGAAGTGTCGGTAGGCAGGGGCTGCGTAGGCGCCTCGCTGAGAACCGGACCACCTGTAGTCGGCTTTGGTGTGGTGTCGGTAGAGGCCGCGGACCTCGTGTGTCGGTCCTTATCTTTGTGTTTTTTAGACAAAACTGGAGTAGAGTATCCGACGACATAATATAGTTAAATTTTCTGCCAAAATAGTGCTGGGCGAACTCCGCCCGACGCTTAATGGTGCGTTTGTTGAATGTAGCACAAAACCGACAGGCCGAGACGTCGTGGTCTGGGCCTAAGCAAGGAATGCAGAGGGAATGCAAATCCTTATGCGGTATTTGCTTCCCACAAGAAATACAATTATTAACTTTGTCTGAGATCGATCTGAGGCAAGAAAAGTTTCCCAAACGGGGTACTTAGCTTTCAAGAAGACTTCGGTTGCAAAACTTTCATAATTTCAGGAGCTGGCCGACCGGCACTTGCAAACTGCTTCTGCTTCGGGCACCGTGCGGCAAGAAAGACTGAAGAAAATGGCGTCGGCTGGTTCTTTTATACCCCTGGCGCACTGACGTCAGGGAAGAAGCGACAACCGACGCCGGACCTAGACTTTGGAATTCAGCTGACCGAGGACCCGCCTGACGGCAGAAGAACCCATCTGTTATGACTGCAGCTGTATGCACGATGAACATGAGGGAATGGATTACTCTGCATCGGAATCCTCATAGGTAGACAAGGGTATGTACTGGTAATCAGAAGGGTCAGAGGCATCAGACTCCTGGTCTGTAGAATCAGAAGGAAATTAAATTATTTGTCTTTTGGCAGGGGAAGGCTGGCTTCCCCTAATTAGAGTAATAAGGTCTTCAGCCATTCTAAACATTTGTTTTTGTGGCATGGGAGCTTACCTTGAACATGCGCTTTGGACGTCTGTTTTCTAGGTGTAGTGCGAACTCTGTGCCCAAGAAACTCAGTAGTTTAGTAGGAAATGAGGTTGTCTGTTTAATATGAATATCGGTAGGTCGGAATACACTCTCAGAAGCTGGTGCCTGCACAGCTGCTCTGGATCCATCCAAGGTAGAGACATCGGCAAGTTCCATAGTTTAAGAAGCATCTTGCAGCATCCGAATGAGTCTCAGCAGAGGCCTGCAAATCTGTACACACGGGCATCAGGGGCTGCAAAGGCGCCTCACTGAGTACCGGTGGACTGGCAACTAGCTTAACGGAAGAGTCATCAGCAGTTTTTGACCTATGCGGTCTGTCTCTGTCTTTGTGCTTTTTCTGAAGATCGGTAGTCAGATGGCTTACCAAAGCCATTTCAGAATATGGAGAACGAGAGCGAAAGAATTTAGCTACAAAAATAGCCAGACGATGAATGATTTGGGCATTAAACAAGGCACAAAACCGACAGCTAATGACATTGTGGTCTGGGCCTAAACAGGTGACGCAGTAAGAATGAAAATCTCTGTGAGGTATTTGCTTTCCACAGGCAAGACCATTGTTAATTTTTTCTGACATCGGTTAGAGCAAGAAAAAAAAATCCCCAACGGGGTGCTTAGATTTAGAAGACTTCAAGTCTGAAACTTGAAAAAACAAAAATTTCAGGTAGCGGCCGACCAGCACTTGCAAACTGCTTCTGCTTTGGGCACCTTCTCGGCAAGAAAGACTGATGTAATGGCGTCGGCTGCATGTTTTATTACCCCTGACGACTTGACATCATGGAAGAGGCGACAGCATCCGACGCAGAAATCCCAAGACTCTGGTATCCGGGCTGACTGAGAGCTACCTGCAGGCAGATAACCCAAGTGTGATGACTTCAACAGTGAAACACGTACATCTATGTTTATAGTAAGATTTTACACAAGTTTTCTATGTCCTATTCCCATGTTGCAGTACATCTGAATGCCCCAGGAGGAAAGCCAGCCTAAGGAAGGTAGGGTATAACCATCCAAGGAAAAGAACCAAAATACCAGGTGGAAGGAGGGAGAGATTGGAATATTGTAACAGAGAAGTGAGGTAAGATTTTACACAACTATTGTGTGTCCTTTTATTCATCTGTTGCAGTATTCTTAACACAAGGGACAGTACAAAAGCTCATGAGGGAGAGGGTGGAGGAAGAAGCAGTTGAGCTCTCCAGAAAGCCATGGAGTATGGCTATGACAAACCGTGCCCTACACGTAGAAATGCATTCCAATTTGTAATGTTTAGTGAAGGTATGCACAGAAGTCCATGTAGCCACTTCAAGAATAGAACTAGTGTCTAATTCCTTTTAGAAAGCACCTGATGAAGCTACAGCCCTAGTCGAAAGGGGCCTTTACAGAAGAAGCAAGGGTCTTTATCATGCTTCACATAACAGAAAAATAGCCTTAGAAATCCAAGTAGAAACAGTCTGCTTGGAAATGAACAATCCCAGAGCCCTGGGATGATATAGGACAAAAAGCTGATCTGATTTCCCAATATATTTGGTTTTATCTAAGCAAAATCCAAGTTGCTTGTGCAACACCTTCTCATTAAAATTTTGTGGACAAAAAGTAGATAAATGAATGGACTGATTGAGTGACAATTTGTTGACTACCTTGGACATAAAGGAAGGGTTGGTATGCAAGAACAACCTGTCTTTATGGAAAACCAAAAAGGGTGGAGAGGCCATTAGGGCCTGGAGCTCAAGACATACCCAGTTGAACTTATAGGTAGAAGTACAAGTACAAATTTCCAGGAGCAATGTTCTAGGGATGGTGATGAAGCTGGCTCAAAGGGGGGGGGGATCAGATTTTCAGGTACAAAATTAAGATTCCAGGGAGGAGGGATAGGTTTCCTGCGAGGTCTAGTGTGAAGGACGCCTTTAAGAAATTGTTTACCTGAAATCTTCTAGCTGGGGGGATAGAGGCAGACAGGCAGAAATAGCTGACATATAGGCCTTCACTGAAGAGTAGGCCAAGGTAGCATTGAACAACTCAAACAGGACAGAACTAAGGTGGCTTCTTCCACTGATGGTAGATCCTGGTTTCTTGAGACATCCCAAATTGAAATTCTCTTCTACTTGGCCAAGTAAGATTTTCTGGTACTGGGTTTCTTGGCCGCCTGTAGTACCCTTAACACATCCTCGGAGAATAGGGGTCTAAAAGGAATTAAAACTCCATCACCCACAGAGTCAACTAGATGGCAGACAAGTGGAGATGGATGAGAGTTCCTTTGTCTTGTGTGAGAAGGTCCACCCTGTGAGGTAACTTGTGGTGACTGCCCTTTGCTAAATGCAGGAGAACAGGGAACCAATGTTGTCTTGGCCAAAAGTGAGTCACCAACAAGACTTTTGGTTGGTCTTGCTGAATTTTGAACAGGGCTTTCGGAATGATTGGAAGGGGGGATGGATATGCATACAGAAACATTCCCTTCCAAGAGAACGGAAGGGCATTCACCTTCCAGACCACAGGATGTGGGACTCCGGCACAAAATTGTGGAAGTGGTCTATTCATGGGAGAGGCAAAGTGATTTACTTGAGGTATAACCCACTGGTACACAATGTCCAGAAACATCCCTTGGAAGCATCCATTCATGAGACTGTGTTAGGGACCTACTCAAGGTGTCTGCCACACAATTTTGGTTGCATGGAATGTACACTGCCTGAACAGTCACCTGACATTGGACTGTCTGCTCCTAAACCTGGAGTGCCAGCCTACATAGTAGGTAGGATTTTGTTCATTTTCTGTGAACAGTTTTAAATATCCTTGGAGGAAGGAAGGATGAAAGGTCTGAATGGCAAGCAGCAAACACCTTCATTGCCCTTACACTGATTTGGTCTCTGTTGAGAAGGGGACCATACCCCTTGGGATTTCAAGTTTCTGAAAACAGGCCCCCAGCCTAAATCCAAAGAGTCTGTGAACAAGCTTGTGGACTGGTGGCAGAGGGTGCTAGGGGAGTCCTGGGTTGAGGGACACTTGTTGGATGCACCACTGTAGTTCCTCTCCAGTCAGGGGATGAGAGGAACTGTAAAGTCCAGAGGGTGAGTGCACAGCATCCACAGACTTTAGTACCACTGAACTAATGTGAAGTTTTGCCAAAAGTAGCATTGGAACAGTGGATGCCATGAATCCCACAACTCTGAGGAACTCTCTGGCTGAGATGTGGTGAAGAGGCAGAAGGTTTTTGAAGTAGGGCATGAAGTCGTGTGCCTTTTGAGGAGGGAGAGACACTCTCATGAGGTCTGTCTGAATCCCGCACCCAAGGAAGATGTGATCCTGAGAGGGGAAGAGAATGGATTTTTTTGTAGTTTATGGCGAATACCAGATGTTGTAAAGGAAAAATGGCAAAAAGGATGTTTTGCTTTAGATCTCTGAGGAAACTGTCAAAGAGATCGTCCAGGTAAAAGAAAATGTGAATGCCCTGAAGTCTGCAGTAGACTATCACAGAGGCTAGACATTTTGTAAATACCCTTGGTGTAGTAGAAAGTCCAAAGGGCAAGGCAGAGAACTAAAAATGCCTGGAAGCCACAGAGAAACATAAAAACGTCCTGTAGTTGAGGTGGATGGGAATGTGTAGGTGTGCATCTTTGATATCCAAGGAGGCCAAGAAAGCTTGTGGCAGAATAAGAGGGAACAAGGTTTGAAGAATTAACATATGGTTAGGTACCTTCAGGAAGGTGTTGAGATGAGGCAGATCCAAAATGGGTCTCCAAGGACCATCTTTTCTGGGCACTAGGAAAGTACAGTTGTGTACAATTACCATAAATGTAGATATTCAAGTGTATTCACTGTTGCAGTCATCACACTTGGGTTATCCTGCTAGGGGTAGCCCTCAGCCGGCCAGAATACCAGAGGCTTAGTATTTCTGTGACGGTTGCTGTCGCTTCAGTACTGACATCAGGTCATCACGGGTATAAAAACAGGCAGCCGATGCCATTACATCAGTTTTTCTTGCCCCAAATGTCAGGAGCTCCCAAACAGGGAGCCAAGTTATGGTGGAAAAACACCACCAGTAAAACATAACTATCAATAGCCCTGTAAGGCGTGAGGAAGAGAGAGAGAGATAAAAGAAGGCTGGAGGGTGGGAAAACAGGACTGCAACAGTGAATACACTCGAACATCTACATTTATGTTAAGTGTACACAAAGTACAGTTGTGTACACTTACCATAAATGTAGATGTTAGAGTGTATTCACTGTTGCAGTCATTACATTTGGGTAATCTGCTGGCAGGTTGCCCTCAATCGGCCTGATTAACAAAGTCTTGGGTCCTGTGTCGGTTGCTGTCCCTTTTTCCATGACGTCAGGGGTATAAAACATGCAGCCGACGCCATTACATCAGTTTTTCTTGCCCCAGATGTCAGGTTCCCCCCAAATGGGGAGCAAATAAAATTAAAAAAAACACCAAAAAATATATACCTCCAATCCCAAAAGCAAATACACCAAAAAGGCTATTAACCATAGTGAAAGAAAGTAGAGGTAAAGCCAGAGATAATTAGGGGCTGGAGGAAGGGTAACCAGGACTGCAACAGTCAAACATCTACATTTATGGTAAGTGTACACAACTGTACTATGTTCTTCGTGTTTCACTGTTGCAGTCATTACATTTGGGTAGCTTTCCAAAGCTATGGTTGGGTGAAGGGAATTATACAGCATTAGGACCAGATATAAGGCCCTGCAGGACAGCAGTGGCAAAGCCAGCTCTGGATTTAGAGAAAAGTGGTAAATGGTAATGTTTGGTGAATGTATGAACTGAGCTCCAGGTAGCAGCTTCTAGAATGTCCCTGGTAGGAACACCTCTGAGCAAGGCTGTAGGAGTAGATGCAGCCCTGGTGGAATGGGATCTGATCCCCTGGGGGATAGTTTTATTTATTATTTATTTATTTATTTTATTTTACATTTGTTAACCGGGAGAGTCCGACTGGATACATGCCCATTTTCAGCGGAGGCCCAGGGAGAAAAGCTCCAAGTACATAACAGACATATGAACATTGTTAATGCAAAAAAAAGGAAGATAGTTGAGTTCTAAATACAATATAAAGATACATCACATCTTGGTAAAAAAAAAAAAAAAAACAGCAGCATATAAAAAAAAAACATAGGTCAGTTACAAAGGCAAGGCGCCTTGTTAAAAAGCGGTTAAGGATAGTGAGGTAAGAGAAGGGTAAATGATAGCGGTTAATCAGGTTTGGAACAGGGACATTGCCAGAGATCTGTAGTTTTTCCATGGTGCATATAGCAGAAACAAATACAATAGCCTATCCATTTGGAAATGGTTTGCTTTGAAATAGCCTTTTCCTCTGCCCCTGCAGCAAATGCCACCAGCAGTTGTTCAGATTTTTTTTGTCCTGTTTAAGTAAAACCTAAGTTGTCTGTTTACATTCAATGAATGCAGAATCTGCTCCCCCTTGTTCTGTGGATTGGGAAAGAAAGTTGGTAAATGAATGGTTTGATTAAGAGACACACTGGATACCACCTTAGGCATGAAGGATGGATTGGTCCTGAGAGATATCTTGTCCGCATGAAAAATGATGAAAGGCTCCAATGCCATAAGAGCCTGTAATTCGGAAATCCTTCTAGCTGAAGTGACTGCTAAAAGGAAAGCTATTTTCCAGGAGAGAAATTTTAAATCTGTAGTAGCAGCTGGCTCGAAAGGAGGGAGAGTGAGCTTTTCCAATACAAAATTGAGGTCCCAGGCAGGGGTTGGAGGTCTCCTGGGTGGTCTTAAGTTTTTGGCCCCTCAGAGATACTGCTTTAGCAGAGGATGAGAGAAGAGGGGAGGTTCTGTGTTGTAATGAGCTGAAATGGCTGAGGCATGGATTTTTACAGAGGAAAAGGACAGGCACTTGTGAAGCATCTCAGTTAAGTATTGTAAAATCTGAGGAATGCTGGGCACTGCTGTGCTTATCCCTTGAGATTGTTTCCAGGCACAGAATCTTTTCCATTTGTCAGCATAAGATTTTCTAGTACTAGGCCTTCTCGCTTCCAAAATGGCATCCATCACAAGTTTGCTGAGGGATGCTAATGGTGAAATTAGGTGATTATCCACGCTGCAAGATTCAAAGTTTGGAGCTGCTTGTGCAGAATTTGGTTGTTCTGCTGAGACATTAAGGTGTCTGAGGCAGGTGTCACAGTGGAAGGTGTGACACATTGCACAGGAGTGGGTACTAGTGCTGGCGAGGCCAATCTGAAGCAATCCAAATCATTTTTGGTTTATCCTGTTTGACTTTTAGTAGAACTTTGGAGAGCAGGGGCAGAGGGGGAAAGGCACAGACTGATACGTTTTTCCAGCTGAAGGATAGAGCATCCACTTTCCAGGCTTTTTTGTGATGAGTTCTTGTGCAAAATTTGTCCAACTGATAGTTGTGGGGTGAGGCAAAAAGATCTATGTCTGGGCTCCCGCATTTGCATGTCAACATGTTGAAAATCCGTGTTTCCAGTTTCCATTTGTGTGGGTCCATAAGATGTCTGCTTAGTTCGTCTGCCAGAGTATTCAGCTTTCCTGGCAGGAATTGAGCTTGTAGTTGTACTTGATAGGTCAAGGCTGTGTTCCACAATGCCATGGCTAGTCTGCAAAAGGGGGTAGGAGTGTGTACCCCCCTGCTTGTTTATGTACCACATAACCATGGTGTTGTCTATCATTAATTGTCCTGGATGAAGGTAGTCCTTGAAGGCTGTCAGTGCATTCTGCACGGCTAGCATTTCTTTTTGAATGATATGAAGGTGCATTTGATTTGGGCTCCATTTGCCCTGAATGCACTTCCCCAGATGTGCCCCCCAAGCATAGTCTGATGCGGTCTGTAGTTAGGGTTTGGTGTAAATGACAGTCCCTTGTTTTGGTGGCAGGCCTCTGCCCACCATAGGAACTCTAGTTGCAGGCAAGGAATGATAAGAATCATTGTTTCCAGGTTGTAACAATGATGACTCCATAGACTTTTTAAGTACCACTGAAGTTTCCTCATATGCAGTCTTGCATATGGAATTAGAAGAATGCAGGAGGCAATGAACCCCAAGGCTTGCAGTATTTGCCTTGCAGAAAGTAGGGTTTTTGTGGCCACCTGTTTGAAGTAAGTCACCAAATTAATTTGCTTCTCTGGCATAAGGAAAGCCATCTGGGCAGTTGTATTCAAGCTTGCACCCAGGAATTAAATTTTTTTGAGAGGGTACCAGTTGTGATTTCTTTTCGTTTATAGTGTACCCTAGACAAATTAGAACCCTTTTTACAAACGTCAGATGGTTTAGAAGAGTGTCCTTGTTTTCTGCCTGAATTAGACAATCATCCAGGTATGGATATATTTGAATGTTTCTTTGCCTGCAAAATGCAATTAATGGAGCCAGGCACTTTGTGAAGTCCCTGGGCACAGTAGATAAGTCAAAGGGCAGTACAGAGAACTGGTAATGCAAGTAGCCTGCTTTACAGCAGAGGTATCTTTTGCAAGATTCCCTGATTGGGATATGCAGGTAAACCTCTTTTAAATCTAGAGTTGCCAACCAGGAATCTTTGCCTAGCATAGGAAGTAACTGAAGAGTCAGCATCTTGAGTTTTGGAATGTCCGGAAAGGTGTTTAGAGTCGTTAAGTGCAGAATTGGACGCTATGATTTGCCTTTTCTGGGTACCAGGAAACATCTTGAATAGAAACCTTGTCCCTTTTCCTCTTCTGGTACTGGTTGAATAGCCTCCATGCTCATGAGGGAAAGTACTTGTTTCTGGGCCTCTGCCCACTGATTTGGGGGCAGGTCTGGCCATCCGTTTAGAATTGGCAGCATGTGGAAATGAAATCTGTATCCCTGGGATACTATATTTAAAACCCATTTGTCCTGGGTTATAAGTTGCGAGTTTCTTGAGTGAAGAGCCAGTTTTCCCACCAAAAGGCTAAAAGGTAAGTGTAAAGGGAAGTCATTGACACTGCTTACCAAAGGGAGGTGTCTTGATGTTTCCAGATTTGAAAGAGGAGGCACCCCATTGTTTTGTTCTGAAAGTCTCTTGTGACCGAAACCTGGAGCCTTTAGAATGTCTGGGTTTGACTTGAGTGGCTCTTGAAGGAACTGGAAAGGACCAGTTTTTAGTAGGCCAGTGCCTACTAAATCTTGGAGGTTGCACTTGTAAGAAATCTTTCACAGTTTGCATAGATGTAGCTTTATCTTCCACTTTTTTTAAAACTTCTTCAGCCTTATTACCAAAGAGACTGTCCTGTTGTAAAGGAGCATCTAACAATTTTGCTTAAACATGACCAGGCAGATTTTGCTCTTTCAGCCAAGCATGCCTTCTTAGCACAGACCCAGTTACAGCAGCCCTGTAAGAGGCCTCCAAAAAATCAAAACCACATTGCAAAGTATGTTTTCCAACTTGTTCACCTGAATACAATAAATCCTGTAAATCTTTGTTTTCCACACAGTCAGAAATTAACAGTTTTCTGTTTAAGCAGTCCCATGATATGCTGTTGACATTTTGGCATATGAAATTGACAGTTTAAAGCCCTGACTGCCAAGGTTGCAGAAGTGTAAACCTTCTTACCCCATCTATCCAGCGCCCTGGAATCTCTATCAGAAGGGGTAGGATTTTTAGCAGTAGAAGCCTTAATGCCCTTGTGACCCTGAGAAATGGTTTCAGGATCTGCAAAGTACAGTTTTGTACCCACCATAAATGTAGATGTTCGAGGATCCACATTGCTGCAGTCCTAACTATTGGGTAGTCCGCTGTCCAGTCGGCCCGAATACCAAAGTATATGGCTGACGTCGGTCAGGGCGCATTAGACTGACGTCAGTACGTCAGGGTACTAATGCGCATGACCGACGTCATATCCTCAGTCTTTTCTTGCCCCAGATGTCAGAAGACCCTGAAAAGATAAGGCCAAAAACCAAAAACTCCCAACATACCTGCACCAAAATATATATATATATATATATACAAAATATACAAAATTAGCAGAATATAACCTCACCTACACAACCACCCCTAAACACAGAGGGGAAGGAGGGAGGGTAAATTGGACTGCAGCAATGTGGATCCTCGAACATCTACATTTATGGTAGGTACAAAACTGTACTATGTTCTTCATTCCACATTGCTGCAGTCCTAACTATTGGGTAGAATCCCAAAGCAGAGGTAAGGGAGGCTGGCAAATCATAAGGAAGCAGGAACTGACAACATGCCCTGCAAAATAGCTGTGGCAAAACCAGCCCTAGACTTAGAGTAGAGAGGAAGGTGATAATGCTTAGAGAAAGTATGCACTGAACTCCAAGTAGCTGCCTCCAAAATATCCTTAGTTGCCACCCCTCAGAAATGCTGTTGAAGTGGCAGTAGCCCTAGTGGAATGAGGCCTAATCCCAGCTGGAATCTCCTTGCCATGATGGGAATAACAAAATGTAATGCAACACCCAATCCATCTAGAAATAGTTTGTTTTGACACAGGCTTGCCCTGAGAACTCAAAGCAAAAGAAACAAACAACTGCTGAGACTGCCTAAAATCCTTAGTCCTGCTCAAATAATAACGCAATTGCCTGTGTACATCTAAAGTGTGCAAAATCTTTTCCCCTTTATTTTGGGGATCTGCATAAACGTAGGCAAATGAATAGTTTGGTTTAAAGCCACACTAGAAACCACTTTAGGCATAAAGGAAGGATTAGTACGTAATGATACCCTATCCTTATGAAAAATCAAAAAAGGCTCAACCGCCATAAGGGCCTGTAACTCAGAAACCCTTCTTGCAGAAGTAATGGCCAACAAAAAAGCAGTCTTCCATGACAAGTATTTCAGTTCAGCAGTAGCTGCAGGCTCAAAAGGTTGTAGAGTAAGTTTCTCCAACACAAAATTGAGATCCCAAGCAGGAGTAGGAGCTCTACGTGGGGGTCTTATATTCTTTGCCCCTCTTAGAAATTGCTTGAACAAAGGGTGTGAAAACAATGGTGGGTCACAATCATAGTGAGCTGAAATTGCTGCAGCATGAATCTTAATGGAAGAGAAAGACAAACCTTTGTCCAATAACTCAGTAAGATATTGAAGAGCCACACTCAAATTAGGCTCTGAAATCTCCAAATTCTTTGCTGCAGTCCAAAATAAAAATCTCTTCCATTTTTCTGCGTACACTTTCCTTGTACTAGGTCTTCTGGCTTCCATAATCACATTTAAAACTTGTTGAGGAAGTTGAGACCTGCTGTCTTTCAAAACAGAATATGCCAGGCTGTTAGATGAAGAGAGTGAAGCTTGACATTGAGCAGACGACCGTCCTTCTGAGACAACAGATGTGGAATCAAGGGTAAAGGCCATGGAGGCTTCTTTACCAGACTCCTCAGTAATGGGTACCAGTGCTGCCGAGGCCAATCTGGAGCTATTAAAATCATCCTTGGCTTGTCTTGTCTGACCTTTAGAAGCACCTTTGGAAGAAGAGGCAGAGGTGGAAACGCATACACATGAAGATTTTTCCAACTGAAAGAGCATCCACTTTCCAAGCTGTGTGATGAAACCTCTTTGTGCAAAACTTTGGCAGCTGGTGGTTTAGTGGAGAAGCGAACAGATCTATGTCTGGAGTTCCCCAGGACACTGTCAACTTTTGAAATACATGAAGATCCAGTTTCCACTCGTGGGGATCCATGATTTGTCTGCTTAACACATCTGCTAAGGAGTTCTGTGCTCCCGGCAGAAACCTTGCCTGAAGAGTTAGTTGCAAGCTGAGCGCAGTCTCCCATAAAATCATTGCTTGCCTGCACAATGGGTAAGAATGTGTTCCTCCTTGTTTGTTGATGTACCACATGACAGTTGTGTTGTCTGTTAGAATCAACACCTGCCCTGGAAGAAGTAACTCCTTGAAAGCCATTAATGCAAACTGGACTGCTAACATCTCCTTCATGTTGATATGTAGATGCAGTAGTCTGGCAGGCCACTTGTCTTGTATCCACTTTCCATTTAGATGAGCTCCCCAAGCAATGTCTGAGGCATCTGTCGTTAGAGTTTGACTCGCCTCTGGCCGGGTCACAGAGAGTCCCTTGTTTAGGTGACATTCCTGAGCCCACCACAAAAATTCCTTTTGAATGCAAGGTATTATTTGAATGACAGTGTCCAAATCCTGGCAGTGCTGTGTCCAGACATTTTTGAGATACCATTGTAGCTTCCTCATATGCAGTTTGGCATTGGGAAGCACCAGAATACAAGATGCCATGAACCCTAAGGCTTGAAGGACTGTCCTTGCAGTCAGCCCGGACTGAAGAGATAGTTGATGGAAGTAACTGGAAAGATTCTTTTGTTTGTCCGGGGTTCAAAGGCCATCTGGGCTGCTGTATTCAGTCTCACACCCAGAAAGCACATGTCTTGAGAGGGTACTAGACTGGACTTTATTTCGTTCACAGAATACCCTAGGCATCTTAGCACTGCTATGACATATTCCAAATGCTGTAGAAGGTCTTCCTTTTCTTGAGCCAGAATCAGGCAATCGTCCAAGTAAGGATAGATTTGAATTCCTTTTAGCCTGAAGTAAGCTATCACTGGAGCCAGAACCTTTGTGAATACTCTGGGCAGTAGATAAGCCAAAGGGCAATGCAGAGAACTGATAATGAGAATTTCCAGCTCGAAAACGCAGATACTTTCTGCAACTTAGTCTTATAGGCACATGAAGGTAAGCTTCCTTGAGATCTAAAGTTACCATCCAGTGATCCTTGCCCAGCAGAGGTAAAAGCTGTTGTAACGTCAACATTTTGAACTTGGGAATGTCCAGATAAGTGTTGAGGATAGATAAATCCAAAATTGGTCTCCACGTGTTCCCCTTCTTGGTACTAGGAACAGGCGAGAATAAAATCCTAGGCCCCTTTCTGGCACAGGAACCGGCTGAATGGCCCCTATTTGGAGTAACTGAGAAATTTGCTTGTGAGCCTCTTGTCTTTGTAGAGGAGGAATGTCTGGCATGCCTTTGAAAGGAGGCAAGGTATGGAAATAAAACCTGTAACCGTGGTGAATGATATCCAGAACCCATCTGTCTTGGGTAATTAAATCCCAATTTTCTTTGAAAAGAGACAGTCTTCCTCCCAACGGTGCTGCCAGGCGAGAATGAACTGGCAGCTGAAAAGGCAGGTCATTGGGTCTGCTTACGAAAGGACTGACCCCTGCCCTCACCAGAAGTCTGAGCAGGGGAACTCCCTGTTCTAGGCCTAAAAGAACCCTGAGCTCTGCCCCTACCATGTCTAGACCTACCCCTAGACTGGGAATCATAAGCAAGATAAGTCCATCCCTTAGCAGGCCAATTTCTACTAAACTTCGGAGGCTGCACCTGCAAAAAATCTTTAACAGTTTGCATAGACTTAGCCTTGTCCTCCATTTTCTTCAAAACTGCTTCTACAGGCGAACCAAACACATCAGACTGCAAGGGAGCATCCAAAATCCGTGTCTTAACATGCTCAGCTAAATTCTGATCTCTCAACCAGGCGTGCCTACGAAGAACAGAACCAGTGGCAGCCACCCTGGAGGAGGCCTGCACAGCATCAAAACCACATTGCAAGGAATGTTTACCCACCTGTTCAGACACATGAACTAAATCCTGCAACTCTTTACACTCAATACCTTCCGCCAGAGCATCCACCTTAGATTTCAACTGTGAAAGAAGATAATTCTGATATTTTAACATGTGAAACTGACAATTCAACGCCGCATGGCTAAAGTGGAAGAAGTATACACTTTCTTTCCCCATCTATCCAAAGCCCTTGCCTCTTTATCAGGAGGGACAGGATTTTTAACAACTGAGGCCTTCACACCTTTAGGCCCCTGAGAGACAGTTTCGGGTCTGCCCTAGGACTCTTAAAAGATACTTATGAGCTTCAGGCACCCTATAATACCTATCCGGTTTAACTGGGGCAGGAGGCAAAGAATCAGGATTCAGGGAAGCCTCTGCAAAAACATCTTCCACCACATTCAAAACAGGAGGTATAGCTAAAGGCCTATGCTGGGGTAAAACAAGAATTCCCTAAGCCTTTTCCTGGAATCAGAGAAATCTTGACCTTCCCATTTAAAATGCTCCCTCATGGAATGCAGAGTCTCTGAAAATGAAAAATCCTCAGGAGGGGAAGCTGAAGGAGTAGAATCATCCACATCAGAATCAGAATAAGGAGGATACTCCTGCAAGTCTTCAGCCGAAGACTCAGAAGCCTCCGAGCATTGCTCAAAACTCTCAAACTCAGGTTCCACCCTAGGCCTCTTATCAGGAGGGGGCATAGAACCCCTTATCATAGTAATCAAATCCTCTGCCATTTTAAGCATATGTTTCTTAGGCAAAGACCCTGAAGCACTAGGAGAAACCCCCACTGAAGCAAAACTCGGCCTGCCCCTCAAAGCAGCCTTGGAAACAGAAGGGGAGGCCCTGACCACCTTAGGAAGAGAGGGAAGAACAGCCACCTGAGAAGCCCCTCAGCCTGGCCTACTTCCTGAGAGGATACATCCTGTAACAGTAAAGTCTCTCCCTGAGACTCCAAAGAAACACCTGGCAAAACCTCCGGCTCCACTGAGCCCTCTAAAGAAGCGACGTCTGGGACTGTCGGTTCTTCCACTCTAGGCTTTGCTGTTTTGTCCTTGCGCTTTTTAGCGAAGCCGGCCGGAGCATCCGGCGGCATTTTATAATTACAACGCTTCCCAAACACTAACCTGGCACAGTCTAACCTTCTCTTAATAGTGCGTTTGTTAAATCTAGCACAAGAGCGGCATCCAACAACGCCGTGCTCAGGCCCTAAACAAGGTATACACAAAGTATGGTAATCCCTATGAGGTATCTGTTTCCCACAAGAAATACAGTTATTCACTTTTTCTGACATCCGGTTAAATACTGAGGCAAGAAAAACAAAATATTCCCCAACGGGGTACTTAGCCAACTTTGATTCGGTCTGAAACTCTGGCTTCAGAAACTTTCAGAACGCCAACCTGCACTCGCAAAATTGCTTCTGCATCGGACCATGCGGCAAAAAAGACTGAGGATATGACGTCGGTCATGCGCATTAGTACCCTGACGTACTGACGTCAGTCTAATGCGCCCTGACCAACGTCAGCCATATACTTTGGTATTCGGGCCGACTGGACAGCGGACTACCCAATAGTTAAGACTGCAGCAATGTGGAATGAAGAACATCAGGATTTTTGAAAATAAATTTGTGGGAGTCAGGAACCCTGTAGTATCTGTCTGGCTTACAAGGAGCCGGAGGCAGAGAATCAGGAGCCATACTAGATTTTGAAAAAACATCAACAATGTCTAGGACAGGAGGTATAGCCAAAGGCCTATGCTAAGGAACAAGAAAATCCCTAAGTCTCTCTTTAGATTCAGAGAAATCTTGACTTTCCCAGTGGAAATGTTCCCTTAAGGTATGTAATGTTTCCCCCCCAAAAGAAATCCTCAGGGGGAGAAGCAGAAGGAATGGAATCTTCTGCATCAGAGTCCTCATAAGTAGGTATAGACAATTCCTGGTCATTAGAAGAGTCAGAAGGAATAGAATCCTGTTCAGAAGATTCATAATCATGTCTTGCCTAGGCCTCTTGGAAGGGGGGGGGGGGGTTGGCTACCCCTGATCAGAGTAATTAAATCTTCAGCCATTTTGATCATTTGTTTTTTAGGCATAGGTCGAGATTTTGGCCTTAGTTTTAAAGATGGCATCTGTCTAATATACAAATCTGTAGGCCTGAAAACACCCTCAGAAGCTAGTGCCTGCACAGCAGCTCCGGACCCATCCAAGGTAGAGACATCTGCCGGTTCCATAATTGAAGCATCTCACGGCATATCGGACAACTGGATCTCAGTAGAGGCCTGCGAATCAGAAGTAGTGGGTATCAGTGGCTGCGAAAGCACCTCACTGAGTACTGGCGAACTGGTGACTGGCTTAGGAGAAGTGTCGTCGGCAGTTTTGGACCTCAACAGCCTGTCTTTTTCTTGCATTTTTTTAGGTATTCCGATAGTCAGATTGCTAACCGACATTTCTGGATAATTGAGCCAAAATATTTAGAAGCAAAAATGTACCGATGTTTGATAGTGCCATTGATTAAATAAAGCACAAAACCGACAGCAAGGTACGTTATAGTCAGGGCCTAGGCAAGGAATACAGTACAAATGAAAATCCTTATGAGGTATTTGCTTCCCACAAGTAATGCAATTATTAACTTTTACTGACATCGGTAAGGAGCAAGAAAAAGTTTCCCCAACGGGCTACTTAGCTTTTTAGTTGAAGACGTTGGATCTGAAACTCAAACGAAAATTTCAAGAGTCAGCAGACCGGCACTTGCGAACTGCTTCTGCTTCGGGCACCACGTGGCAAGAAAGACTGATGTAATGGCGTCGGTTGCAAGTTTTATACCCCTGACGTCATGGAAAAAGGGACAGCAACCAACGCAGGACCCAAGACTTTGTTAATCAGGCCGACTGAGGGCAACCTGCCAGCAGATTACTCAAATGTAATGACTGCAACAGTGAAACACGAAGAACATCTATGCTATGTTCTTCGCGTTTCACTGTTGCAGTCCTCACACTTGGGTTGATTCCCAAAGCTGAAAAATGGGTGGAGGCAGTCAAGAAGAGTTGGGGCTGACTAGTATGCCCTGCAGGACTGCAGTTGCAAAGGCCGCCCTGGATTTGGAAAAGATAAGGCAGGTGGGTAATGCTTGGTGAAGAAGTTGCCCTAGTGGAATGCATTCCGACTCCGAGAGGGTGGTTTCCCATGGTGTTTGTAACAGAAATGGACACAGTGTGCTATCCATTTGGAGATGGTTTGCTTTGATATGGCCTTGCTCTCTGCCCCGGTGCAAAGCTGACTAGTAACTGGTCAGATTTCCTAAAGGGCTTAGTCCTATCAAGGCAGAATCTGAGCTGTCTGTGCACATCTAGTGTGTGCAGGATCCTTTCCCCTTATTTTGAGGATTAGGGAAAAAGTAGGGCAAATGGATAGATTGGTTGAGAGCCACTTTGGACACGACTTTAGGCATGAAAGTTGGGTTAGTCCTGAGGGAGACCCTGTCTGCATGAAAAATAAAGAAGGGTTCTACAGCCATACGTGCTTGTAGCTCAGACATTTTTCTATCTGAAGTGATGGCTAGAAGCAAGGCTGTTTTCCAAGAGAGGAATTTTAACTCTGCTGATGCTGCAGGCTCAAAGGGGGGTAAGCGTGTGCTTTTCCAACACAAAGTTAAGGTCCCAAGCAGGGATGGGGACTCTTTTTGGTGGCCTTAAGTTGTTAGCCCCTCTCAGGAACTGTTTGGTGAGAGAAGAGCGGTGTCTCAGTGCTGTAATGAGCAGCGATGGCAGAAAAATGGATCTTAATGGAGAAGGAGAGGCCTCTGTGGAGTAGGTCTGCTAGGAAATCCAGGATGTGAGGTAAGGAGGGCTGTGCTGTATCCACTCCTTTAGTGTGAATCCAGGAACAATACCTTTTCCACTTGTCGGCATAGTATTTCCTTGTACTGGGTCTGGCTTCACGTATGACATCCAGTACCTGCTTGCTTAGGCTGGCCACTGGAGAAGTCAAGGGATAAGCCAGGCTGCAAGGTTCAGGGTCTGCAACTGTGGATGAAAGAACTGCCCCTCCTGTTGAGTCTGGACAGTAGGGATTTGGGGTAGGTGCCATGGAGGCAATGGTGACAGACTGCGCAGTAGTGGGTACCAGTGTTGACATGGCCAGTCTGGGGTAATCAGGATTGCCCTTGGTCTTTCCTCCCTTATTTTGAGTAATACTCTTGTAAGAAGAGGTAGAGGGGGAAATGCATAGATTGAGAGGTTTTCCCACTGGAAGGATAGGTCATCCACTTTCCAGGCCTTGCTGTGAGGTACCCTTGTGCAGAATTTGCTGATCTGGTGGTTGTAGGGGGAGGCAAATAGTTCCACCTTTGCAGTACCCCCATTTCTGGGTCACAAGGCTGAAGGTGTTGTGGTTTGTCACTCATGTGGGTCTAGGAGATTTCTGCTTAAGTTGTCTGCTAGAGAGTTTTGGTTGCCTGGCAGGAATTGAGCTTGCAGGTGAATATGCATGGCTGAGGCCGTGTTCCACAAGGTCATGGCTAGCTTGCAGAGTGGGTTCCCCCTGCTTATGTACCACATCACTGTGGTGTTGTCGGTTTTGATTAGTAGGGGCTCTGGTGACAGTAGGGATCTTCATGTTGCCAGAGTGTGCTGAACAGCTAGCATCTCTTTGGTTGATAAGCAGATGAAATTGATTTGGACTCCAGTGGCCCTGAATGCACCTGCCATCCAGATGTGCACCCCAGGCATAATCTGATGCATCTGTGGTTAGGGTCTGGGAGGCATGGGGTTGTGTAAAGGGAAGCCCCTTGTTGGGGTTGCATGCTGCTGCCCACCAAAGGAACTCTTTCCTTAGACAAGGTATCACAGGTCCTGAGAATGTTGTCACCAAAGACTTTTTAAGTACCATTGAAGTTTCCTCATATGCAATCTGGCATATGGAATTAGTAGAATGCAGGAGGCCATGAACCCTAGAGCCTGCAGGATTTTCCTTGCAGATAGCTGGGTTCTAGTGGCCATTTGAAGAATCCATTCCTTCTGCCTCCCCTCCAGAAAAGTTTTCTTTTGGTGAAAGTCTACATACTTTGAGAAGGCATTTCCATTGGATGTAAGAATGAAGGCGAGATTAACTCACATGGAACTTTATGGTATGTACATAACTTCTTTATGTGAAGTTGTTCAATCTCATCATTCATGCTTACACATGGGTAGCGTCCCAAGCACCATTCATCCTGGGTGGCTCATGGAAGTATATTCCTGAGGATAGTGGAACCAAACGAAGCCCTGTCCCTGGAGGCCCTATCTACTTAGTAATGCATGATGAAGGTATAAGGCTTAGACCAAGTGGCAGTTGCACATAGTGTCCAAAGGCAGCCTAGCCGTATAAGCTGAAGAAGTAGAAACAGCCCTAGTGGAATGTGCTTTCACATTATGTCCTAACGGTTGATTCACGGAGGAATATGTGAATTTCCTGCAGTCAACCATTTGGAAAGAGTAACTTTAGACACTGGTAGCCCCTTTCTTGTTGTCAGCATGAGAAACAAAAAGTTGTTCTGATTTTCTAAATTCTTTTGTTCTGTCCAAATAGAATCTTAATTGCCTGTGAACATCAAGTTTATGCAACATATACTCCAAACTTAGAGCAGTTAGTGAAGAAAGTTGGGAGTTCAATAATTTGGTTCAGATTAGCCTCTGAACATACCTTCGGAAGGAAGGGTTAAGTCCTCAGCGACACTCCTGTCAGGGTGAAAAATCAAATATGGGGGTTTGATAGATAGGGCCTGAAGTTTGGACACTCCATGTGCTGATGTAATGGCTACCAAGAAAATAGTTTTCCAGGACAGAAATTTTAGTTGACAGGATGATGCAGGCTCAAAGGGAAGAAGAATGATCTGTGATAACAGAGAATTCAGATTTCAGGGGGTAAAAGGTTGTCTAACTGGTGGTATAAGATGTATGGTACCTTTTAAGAAGGCTCTACATAATCTGGGAGACATTAGGTTAGAACCTTCCAATCAGAGGTGAAAATATGAAATTGCAGCCAATGCAGCACCTTCATTAAAAAGCTTAGTCAGGAATTCTAAAATGATAGCAATTGGGGTGACGTACGGGTCAATGTGATTTTGCGAAGCCCAAAAAGCAAATCGCTTCCGTTTGCTGGCGTACAACTTTCTGGTGGAAGCTTTATGAGCGGATACAAGGATATGTTATACCTCTGAAAAGAAATTGAGAGACCTGGCTAAGTTGGAAATTGGAGAAGCCAAGTTGTCAATCTGAGGGAATGAAGAGAAACGTGAACAGCCCCAGCCGACTGCATCAGTAGATCTGGAACTGGGTCCAGAATCCAAGGTTCCTCCAGTTGGTAGAGTCGAAGGAAGAGGAACCAAATCTGTTGAGTTCAAGACGGGGCTATTAGAATTACAGTCCCCCCCAGGGCTTTGGCTTTCTGCAAGAATTTAGAAACAGGGGAATTGGTGGAAAAGCATATAGTAGTCCCATGGTCCAATAGTATACAAGTGAATCCCTTGGGCTGTTCCCTGGTGGGGTATTTAGGACAATGTAGCTTCTGCATTTGGCATTCACAGGGGATGCAAACAGGTCACAAGGCTGGCCCCATCTGCGGAAAATCTCCGCAACTTCATCTTTGAGGGACCACTCGTACGGCATCAGGATGGCTCTGTTTAGTTTGTCCGCGATCACGTTGGATTTCCCTGGGATGTGCATTGCTATCAGAAAGCTCCCTGTGGATACAGCCCACTGCCAAACTCTCATGGCCTCTCGACATAAAGGGTGAGACTTCATTCCCCCTTGTTTGTTGATATACCAGACCACAGACATGCTGTCGGCCTGGATCTCAATTGTCTTCAGAGGTAGAGAGTCGTAGAAATACTGCAATGCCAAAAGTACCGCTCTCAACTCCAGGACACTGATGTGCAACTGTGACTCTGTCTCTGACCAGGTGCCTTGAGCCGTTCTTCCCTGAACAAGCCCCCCCATCAGAGAAGCGTCCGTGGTCACCATGGCTGATGGCGGGGGGAAGAACAAATGGGCGACCTACTGTTACATGATGGCTGGTCAGCCACCACTGAAGATCCTTTCTGCATGAATCTGTAATCATTATCAAGAATGACACTGGAAGTTGTTGGTAAGACCACTGGGTGAAGAGTAACCTTTGAAGAATTCTCATGTGCATAGACCCCAGAACTACTGCTATGAGCGTTGCTGCCATAGTACCTAGTAGTTTCAACACTTGAGAGGCTGGTACTTTTTTGCTCGTCAGAATGTCTGATACCGGTTGTCGGAGGGTGACTGTTCTGTCCAGTGACAATTTTACCATGGCGGTGGTGGTGTCTAAGTCTGCTCCAATAAATTAGATACGCTGTGATGGCGACAATGCAGACTTGTCGAAATTTAGTGTTATTCCTCAGAACACAGATCGAGGGTGTGATCCCTGGATTGAAGTAGTTGATACCTGGAGGTGGCAGCGAGGAGCCTGTCATCCAGATACGGAAACATTTGGAATCCTAGACGGCTCAGGTGGGCCGTAACCACTGCCATGCATTTGGTACACTCTGGGGCTGTCATAAGACCAAAGGGCAGTGCTCGGAACTAATAGTGACTGGCTCACAGCCGGATAAGCAAGTGATCTCTGGATGGTCTGGCCATTTTGATGTAATAGTACGCATCCTTGAGATCTATACAGCACATCCAATCGTCAGTTGGCATGATCATCCAGACATTCTCCTTTACAAAGGTATTGAGTCTGCTGAGGTCCAAGATGGGCCTCCAGTTCCCTGTCTTCTTTGGAACTGAAAAGAATATGGAGTAGGTTCCAGATCCTCTCTGATCTGCTGAGACTGGCTGGATGACTCTTCCTGCAGCCTTTGAATTTCTATGGCTGCGTGACACTGGAGACTGGGTGGAATGTCCAGGATTTTCCTTTGTACAGGTGGGGATTCTGAGAATGGAATGACAATCTCTGGTAACAATTCTTTGTACCCAAGAATCTTTTGTAACTTCTAGCCAGGCATCTGGATACAAACACAAGTGACACCCGACTGCCTCCAGAGTAGGACAGTCAGGCCTCCTTTGAGGAGCGCTGGAAGGGCTTGCCAAGGAAAGTACAGTTGTGTACACTTACCATAAAGGCAGATGTTCGAGTGTATTCACTGTTGCAGTCATTTGGGTAATCTGCTTGCAGGTTGCCCTCAGTCGGCCTGATTAACAAAGTCTTGTGTCCTGCGTTGGTTGCTGTCCCTTCTTCCATGACGCCAGGTCGTCAGGGGTATAAAACATGCAGCAGACACCATTACATCAGGTTTTTCTTGCCCCAGATGTCAGGTGCCCCCCTAATGGGGAGCAATTAAACATAAAAACACAAAGGTACACCTCCAACAAAAAGCAAATACACCAAAAAGGCTTTTAAGCATAGTAAAGGAAAGCAGAGGTATAGCCAAAAGAAGATAGGGGGAAGGAGGGAGGGTAACCAGGACATCAACAGTGAATACACTCGAACATCTACATTTATGGTAAGTGTACACAATTGTACTATGTTCTTAGTGTTTCCCTGTTGCAGTCATTTCATTTGGGTAGATTCCCAAAGCTATGTTTGGGAGGAGGAGTTTAGACAGGATTAGGGCCAGCTATAAGGCCCTACAAGATTGCAGTGGCAAAGCCAGCTGTGGATTTAGAGAAAATTGGAAAATGATAATGCTTGGTGAAAGTATGTACAGAACTCCAGGTAGCAACTTCTAGGATGTCCCTGGTAGGAATGCCTCTGAGAAAGGCTGTAGAAGTAGATGCAGCCCTGGTGGAGTGAGGTCTGATCCCCCTGGGGGATAGGTTTTTCATGGTGCTTATAGCAGAAATGAACACAATGGCTTATCCATTTAGAAATGGTTTGTTTTGAAATAGCCTTCCCCTCTGCCCCTGCAGCAAATGCTACCAGCAGTTGTTCAGATTTTCTTTGAGGTTTAGTCCTGTCCAAGTAGAATCTAAGTTGTCTGTGCACATCCAAGGAATGCAGAATCCATTCCCCTTTGTTCTGTGGATTGGGAAAGAAGGTTGGCAAATGAATGGACTGATTAATAGCCACACTGGATACCACCTTGGGCATGAAGGATGGATTGGTCCTTAGTGGTACCCTGTCCGCATGAAAGATGATGAAAGGCTCCACTGCCATAAGGGCCTGTAATTCAAATACCCTTCTAGCTGAAGTGATTGCTAAAAGGAAAGCTGTTTTCCCAAGAAAGACATTTTAAGTCTGCAGAAGCAGCTGGCTCTAAAGGAGGTAGAGTGAGTTTCTCCAATACAAAGTTAAGGTCCCAGGCTGGGGTTGGAGCTCTCCTGGGTGGTCTCAAATTTTGGCCCATCTGAGGTACTGCTTGAGCAGTGGATGAGAGAAGAGGGGAGGTTCTGTGTTATAATAATCTGAAATGGCTGAGGTGTGGATTTTAATGGAGGAAAAAGACAGGCCCTTGTGAAGCATCTCAGTTAAGTATTGTAAAATCTGAGGTAAATTGAGAGCTGCTGTGCTCATCCCTTGAGACTGGTTCCAGGCACAGAATCTTTTCCATTTTTCAGCATAAGATTTTCTAGTACTAGGCCTCCTTGCCTCTAAGATGACATCCATCACAGGTTTGCTGAGGGATGGTAAGGGAGAGTTAAGTAATTAGCCAGGCTGCAAGGTTCAGTGTTGGAAGCTGAGGGTGCAGAATCTGGTTCTCCTACTTAGACAGCAGGGAAGGAGTCTGAGGCAGGTGCCATGGAGATAACCATGACACACTGCACAGGAGGGGGTACCAGTGTTGGCGCGGCCAGTCTGGAGCAATCAAAATCATCCTTGGTTTATCCTGTTTGACCTTTAGTAGTACTTTGGAGAGCAGAGGCAGCAGGGGGGGAAGGCATAGACTGATGGGTTTTTCCAGCTGAAGGACAGAGTATTCACTTTCCAGGCTTGTTTGTGGGGAGCCCTTGTGCAAAATTTGTCCAACTGGTAGTTCTGGGGGAGGCACAGGTCTATATCTGGGCTCCCCCATTCGTTTGTCAACATGCTGAAAATCCTGGGTTCCAGTTTCCACTCGTGTGGGTCCATGAGGTTTCTGCTTAGTCCGTCTGTCAGTGTATTTAATTTTCCTGGCAGGAATTGAGCTTGTAGGTGCACTTGGTAACTCAAGGCTGTGTTCCATAATGTCATGGTTAGTCTGCAGAGAGGGTAAGAATGTGTACCCCCGTTTATGTACCACATAACTGTGGTGTTGTCCATCTTTACCATTAGTTGTCCTGGAAGAATGTAGTCCTTGAAGGCTGTCAGAGCATTCTATACAGCTAACATTTCTTTTTGACTGATATGCAGGTGCATTTGACTTGGGTTTCATTTGCCCTGAATGCACTTCCCTGCCAGGTGAGCCCCCCATGCATAGTCTGTTGCATCTGTTGTTAGGGTTTGGGTGGCAGGGGGTGGTGTGAAAAATAGTCCCTTGTTTTGGTGGCAGGCCTCTGCCCACCAAAGAAACTCTAGACGTAGGCAAGGTATGATAGGAATCAGTTTCTAGGCTGTGAGAATGTTGACTCCACTGGCTTTTTAGATACCACTGTAGTTTCCTTATATGCAGTCTTGCATATGGAATTAGAAGAATGCAGGAAGCCATGAACCCCAAGGCTTGCAGTATTCATCTTGCAGATAGGGGTTTGTGGCCACTTGTTTGAAGTAGGTTGTCAAACAAATTTGCTTTTCTGGCGTGAGGTAAGCTATCTGGGAAGTTGATATTCGAGCTGCTCCCAGGAATGTAATTTGTTGAAAGGGTACCAGTTGTGATTTCATTTCGTTTATGGTGTACCCCAGGCAAGTCAGAACCCTTTTTACAAATGCCAGATGATTCAAAAGTATGTCCAGCTTTCTGCCTGAATTAGACAATCGTCCAGGTATGGGTATATCTGAATACTTCTTTGCCTGAAAATGCTACCACTGGAGCTAGGCACTTTTCGAATACCCTGGGCTCAGTAGATAAGCCAAAGGGCAGTGCAGAGAACTGATAGCGCGTGTATAGCCTGCTTTGAAGCGTAGGTATTTTCTGGAAGATTCCCTGATTGGGATGTGCAGGTATGCTTCTTTTAAATCTAGTGTTGCCAACCAGGCGTCTTTGCCTAGCATAGGAATTAGTGAAGAGTCAGCATCTTGAATTTTGGAATCTCCAGAAAGGTGTTCAGAGTAAACAGGTCCAAGATTGGACGCCATGATGGCTTTTCTGGGTACCAGGAAAATTCTGTAGTAGAAACCTTGTCCCTTTTCCTCTTCTGGTACCAGTTGAATAGCCCCCATGCTTAAGAGAGAAAGTACATGTTTTTGAGCCTTTGACCACTGATTTGGGGGTAGGTCCGGCCACCCACTTAGCGTCGGCAACGTGTAGAAGTGAAATCTGTATCCCTGGGACACTATTTAAAACCCATTTGTCCTGGGTAATGAGTTCCCAGTTCTTTGCATGAAGAGCAACCCCCCCCCCCCCAAAGGGGCAGTCAGAAGTTAAGTGCTTGGAAATTTTAAAAGGAAGTCATTGAGACAGTTTACCATAGGGGGGTGTCTTGTTATTGCCAGACTTGGAAGTGGAGGCCCCCCACTGCTTAGTTCTGTGAGTCCCCTGGGACTGAAACCTGGGGTTTTTGCTGTGTCTGGGTTTGGCTTGAGAAGACCTGGAAGGGGCTGGAAAGGACCAATTCTTAGAAGGCCAGTGTCTACTAAATCTAGGAGGCTGAACTTGTAAAAAAATCTTTAACAGTTTGCATAGACTTAGTTTTATCTTCCATCATTTTAAGAACTTCTTCAGCCTTGTTGCCAAACAGGCGGTCCTGATTTAAAGGAGCATCCAACAATTTAGCTTTAAACATGATCAGGCAAAGATTGCTCCTTATGCCAAGCATGCCTTCTAAGCACAAACCCAGTAACAGCAGCCCTGCAAGAGGCCTCTAAAGAATCAAAACCACATTGCAAAGTATGTTTTCCAACTAGCTCAGCAGAATGCATTAAATCCTGTAAGTCTTTTTCCACACAGTCAGGAATCAACATCATTTTCTGTTTAAGCAGTTCAATAACATGTTGCTGATATTTTAACATATGAAATTGGCAGTTTAAAGCTCTAATTGCCAAGGTTGCTGAAGTATAAACCTTTTTCCCCATCTATCCAGCGCCCTGGAGTCTCTATCAGAAGGGGTAGGATTTTTAGCAGTAGAAGCCTTAATGCCCTTGGGCCCCTGTGAAATAGTCTCTGGATCTGCAATAGGATTTTTGAAAAGGAGCTTGTGGGACTCAGGGACTCTCTAGTATCTGTCAGGTTTACTGGGAGCAGGAGGCAGGGAATCAGGGGCCAAACTGGATTCCGAGAAAGCATCAACAATGTCTAGTACAGGAGGAATAGCCAAAGGCCTATGCTGAGGTAGGAGAAGAAAATCCCTAAGCCTCTTTTTTGAATCAGAAAATTCCTGGCTTTCCCAGTGAAAATGCTCCCTCGGAGTATGTAAGGTTACCCCAAAAGAAAAATCCAAATCCAGGTCATCAGAAAAGTCAGAAAAAACAGAACCCTGATCAGAAGATTAATAATTAAGCTCAGCCCTATGCCTCTGGGGGGGGGGTTGGCTACCCCTGATTAGAGTTATTAGATCTTCAGCCATTTTTATAATTTTTTGTTTAGGCATAAAGGCCTGAGTATGTGGCCTGGGCATCAGTTTTTTAGACATGGATTAAGATTTAGGCCTTAGTAATGAAGGAGGCATCGATTTAATATACAAGTCCATAGGTCTGAATACACCCTCAGAAGCCGGTGCCTGCACAGCAGCTCCGGACCCATCCAAGGTAGAGACATCTGCAGGTTCCATAGTTGAAGTATCTTGCAGTATACCGGACTCCGAATGCGTCTCAACAGAGGCCTGCAAATCAGAAGTAGCGGGTATCAGGGGCTGCGAAAGAGCCTCACTGAGTACCGGCAAACTGGCGACTGGCTTAGGAGAAGCGTCGTCGGCAGTTTTGGACCTCGGCGGCCTCTCTCTGTCTTTATCTTTGTGTTTTTTCAGAATTCCGGTAGTCGGATGGCTAACAGATGACATTTCTGGATAATTAAACCGAGAATTGAAATATTTAGAGGCGAAAATATACAGACGACCGACAGTGCGCTGATTAAATAAAGCACAAAACCGACAAGGTACGTCGTGGTCAGGGCCTAGGCAAGGAATACAGTACGAATGAAAATCCTTATGAGGTATTTGCTTCCAACAAGTAATACAATTATTAACTTTTACTGACATTGGTAAGGAGCAGGAAAAAGTTTCCCAACGGGGTACTTCGCTTTAGTTTGAAGACTTTGGTTCTGAAACTCGAAAAAGTACAGTTTTGTACCTACCATAAATGTAGATGTTCGAAGATCCACATTGCTGCAGTCCTAACACTTGGGTAGTCCGCTGTCCCAGTCGGCCCGAATACCAAAGTATAAGGTTGATGTCGGTCAAGGCGCATTTGTCTGACATCAGGACGTCAGGGTACAAATGCGCATGACCGACGTCATATCCTCAGTCTTTTCTTGCCCCAGATGTCAGAAGACCCTAAAAAGATAAGGCCAAAACCACAAAAAACACCAAACACTACTGTACCTAATATATGTACAATATATACAAATTTACAAAAATAGAACCCCACCCACACAACCACCCCTAAACACAGAGGGGAAGGAGGGAGGGTAAATTGGACTGCAGCAATGTGGATCTTCGAACATCTACATTTATGGTAGGTACAAAACTGTACTATGTTCTTCATCTCACATTGCTGCAGTCCTAACACTTGGGTAGAATCCCAAAGCAGAGGTAAGGGAGGATGGCTAAACTATAATGAAGCAGGAGCTGCCAAAATGCCCTGCAACACAGCAGTGGCAAAACCAGCCCTGGATTTAGAATAGAGAGGAAGGTGGTAATGCTTGGAGAAAGTATGCACTGAACTCCAAGTAGCTGCCTCAAAATATCCTTAGTTGCCACCCCTTAGAAATGCTGTTGAAGTGGCAGTAGCCCTCGTGGAATGAGGCCTAATCCCAGCTGGAATCTCCTTGCCATGATGGGAATAACAGAATGCAATGCAAAACCCAATCCACTTAGATATAGTTTGTTTTGACACAGGCTTGCCCTGAGAACTCAAAGCAAAAGAAACAAACAACTGCTGAGACTGCCTAAAATCCCTAGTCCTGCTTAAATAATAACGCAACTGCCTGTGTACATCTAAAGTGTGCAAAATCTTTTCCCCCCTGTTTTGGGGATCTGCATAAAAAGTAGGCAAATGAATAGTTTGGTTTAAAGCCACACTAGAAACCACCTTAGGCATAAATGAAGGATTAGTACGTAATGATACCCTATCCTTATGAAAAATCAAAAAGGGCTCAACCGCCATAAGGGCCTGCAATTCAGAAACCCCTCTTGCAGAAGTAATGGCCAACAAAAAAGCAGTCTTCCATGACAAGTATTTCAATTCAGCAGTAGCCGCAGGCTCAAAAGGTTGTAGAGTAAGTTTCTCCAACACAAAATTGAGGTCCCAAGCAGGAGTAGGAGCTCTACGTGGGGGTCTTATATTCTTTGCCCCTCTAAGAAATTGCTTGAACAAAGGATGAGAAAACAATGGTGGGTCACAATCATAGTGAGCTGAAATTGCTGCAGCATGAATCTTAATGGAAGAGAAAGACAAACCTTTGTCCAATAACTCAGTAAGATATTGAAGAGCCACACTCAAATTAGGC
This sequence comes from Protopterus annectens, assembly GCF_019279795.1. NCBI lineage: Eukaryota > Metazoa > Chordata > Ceratodontiformes > Protopteridae > Protopterus > Protopterus annectens. Next base: position 1,576,982,693 of record NC_056744.1, on the reverse strand, counting down.
TCAGAAACATCCAAATCCTTTGCTGCACTCCAAAATAAAAATCTCTTCCATTTTTCTGCATACACTTTACGTGTACTAGGTCTTCTGGCTTCCATAATCACATTCAAAACTTGTTGAGGAAGTTGAGACCTGCTGTGGTTCAAAACAGAATATGCCAGGCTGTTAGATGAAGAGAGTGAAGCTTGACATTGAGTAGATGACCGTCCCTCTGAGACAAAAGGTGTGGAATTAAAGGTAAAGGCCATGGAGGCTTCCTTACCAGATTCCTCAGTAATGGGTACCAGTGTTGCCGAGGCCAATCTGGAGCTATCAAAATCATCCTTGGCTTGTCTTGTCTGACCTTTAGGAGTACCTTTGGGAGGAGAGGCAGAGGTGGAAAGGCATACACATGAAGATTTTCCCAACTGAGCGAAAGAGCATCCACTTTCCAAGCTGTGTGATGAAACCTTTCGTGCAAAACTTTGGCAGCTGGTGGTTTAGTGGAGAAGCGAACAGATCTATGTCTGGAGTTCCCCAGGACACTGTCAATTGTCGAAATACATGAAGATCCAGTTTCCACTCGTGGGGATCCATGATTTGCCTGCTTAACACATCTGCTAAGGAGTTCTGTGCTCCTGGCAGAAACCTTGCCTGTAGATTTAGCTGCAAGCTGAGCGCAGTCTCCCACAAAATCATTGCTTGCCTGCATAGAGGATAAGAATGTGTTCCCCTTGCTTGTTGATGTACCACATGACAGTTGTGTTGTCTGTTAGAATCAACACCTGCCCTGGAAGAAGTAACTCCTTGAAAGCCATTAATGCAAACTGGACTGCTAACATCTCCTTCATGTTGATATGTAGATGCTGTAGTCTGGCAGGCCACTTGTCTTGTATCCACTTTCCATTCAGATGAGCTCCCAAGCTATGTCTGAGGCATCTGTCGTTAGAATCTGACTCGCCTCTGGCGGTGTCACAGAGAGTCCCTTGTTTAGGTGACATTCCTGAGCCCACCACAAAAATTCCTTTTGAATGCAAGGTATTATTGGAATGACAGTGTCCAAATCCTGGCAGTGCTGTGTCCATACATTTTTAGATACCATTGCAGCTTCCTCATATGCAGTTTGGCATTGGGAAGCACCAGAATACAAGATGCCATGAACCCTAAGGCTTGAAGGACTGTCCTTGCAGTCAGCCCGGACTGAAGAGATAGTTGATGGAAGTAAAGGGAAAGATTCTTTTGTTTGTCCGGGGTTAAAAAGGCCATCTGGGCTGCTGTATTCAGTCTCACACCCAGAAAGCACATGTCTTGAGAGGGTACTAGACTGGACTTTATTTCGTTCACAGAATACCCCAGGCATCTTAGCACTGCTATCACATATTCCAGATGCTGAAGAAGCTCGTCCTTTTCTTGAGCCAGAATCAGGCAGTCGTCCAAGTAAGGACAGATTTGTATTCCTTTTAGCCTGAAGAAAGCTACAACTGGAGCCAGAACTTTTGTGAATACTCTGGGCGCAGTAGATAAGCCAAAGGGCAATGCAGAGAACTGATAATGTGAATTTCCAGCTCGGAAACGCAGATATTCCTGCAACTGAGTCTGATAGGCACATGAAGGTAAGCCTCCTTGAGATCTAAAGTTACAATCCAGTGATCTTTGCCCAGCAGAGGTAAAAGCTGTTGTAACGTCAACATTTTGAACTTGGGAATGTCCAGATAAGTGTTGAGGATAGACAAATCCAAAATTGGTTTCCACGTGTTCCCCTTTTTTGGTACTAGGAACAGGCGAGAATAAAATCCTAGGCCCTTTTCTGGCACAGGAACCGGCTGAATGGCCCCTATCTGGAGTAACAGAGAAATTTGCTTGTGAGCCTCTTTTCTTTGTATAGGAGGAATGTCTGGCATGCCTTTGAAAGGAGGCAAGGTATGGAAATAAAACCTGTAACCGTGGTGAACGATATCCAATACCCATCTGTCTTGGGTAATAACACTCCAATTTTCTTTGAAAAGTGCCAGCCTTCCTCCCAAAGGTGCTGCCAGACGAGAAGGCTCTGGCAGCGGAAAAGGCAAGTCATTGGGTCTGCTTACGAAAGGACTGACCCCTACCCTCACCAGAAGACTGGGCAGGCGAACTGCCTGTTCTAGGCCTAAAAGAACCTTGAGCTCTGCCCCTACCACGTCTAGATCTACCCCTAGACTGAGAATCATAAGAGGGATAAGTCCACCCCTTAGTAGGCCAATTTCTACTAAACTTTGGAGGCTGAACCTGCAAAAAATCCTTAACAGTCTGCATAGACTTAGCCTTGTCCTACATTTTCTTTAAAACTGCTTCCACAGGCGCACCAAATAACACATCAGATTGTAAAGGAGCATCTAAAATCCTTGTCTTTACATGTTCAGCCAAATTCTGATCCCTCAGCCAGGCGTGCCTGCGAAGAACAGAACCAGTGGCTGCCACCCTCGAAGAGGCCTGTACAGCATCAAAACCACATTGCAAGGAATGCTTACCCACCTGTTCAGAAACATGAACTAAATCCTGCAACTCTTTACACTCAATACCTTCCGCCAGAGCATCTACCTTAGACTTCAATTGTGAAAGGAGATAATTTTGGTATTTCAACATGTGAAACTGGCAATTCAAAGCCCTCATGGCTAAAGTGGAAGAAGTATACACCTTCTTTCCCCATCTATCCAAAGCCCTTGCCTCTTTATCAGAAGGAACAGGATGTTTAACAACAGAAGCCTTAACACCTTTAGGGCCCTGAGAAACAGTTTCTGGGTCTGCCCTAGGACTCTTAAAAAGATACTTATGAGCTTCAGGCACCCTATAATACCTATCCGGTTTAACTGGGGCCGGAGGCAAAGAATCAGGGTTCAGGGAAGCCTCTGCAAAAACATCCTCAACCACATCCAGAACAGGAGGTATAGCTAAAGGCCTATGCTGGGGTAGAAACAAAAATTCCCTAAGCCTTTTCCTGGAATCAGAGAAATCTTGACCTTCCCATTTAAAATGCTCCCTCATGGAATGAAGAGTCTCTGAAAAAGAAAAATCCTCAGGAGGAGAAGCCGAAGGTGTAGAGTCATCTACATCAGAATCAGAATAAGGAGGATACTCCTGCAAGTCTTCAGCCGAAGACTCAGAAGCCTCCGAACACTGCTCAAAACTCTCAAGCTCAGGTTCCACCCTAGGCCTCTTATCAGGTGGGGGCATAGAACCTCTAATCATAGTAATCAAATCTTCTGCCATTTTAAGCATATGTTTCTTAGGCAGAGACCCTGAAGAACTAGGGGAGACCCCCACTGAAGTTAACCCTGGCCTGCCCCTAGAAGAAGCCTTGGAAACAGAAGGAGAGGGCCTAACCACCTTAGGAAGGGAGGGGAGAACAGCTACCTGAGAAGCCCCTTCAGCCTGGCCTACCTCCTGAGAGGACACATCTTGTAACAGTAAAGTCTCTCCCTGAGAATCCAAAGGAACTTCTGGTAGAACCACCGGCTCCACCGAGCCCTCTAAAGAACCGACGTCCGGGACAGACGGTTCTTCCACCCTAGGCTTCGCTGCTTTGTCCTTGCGCTTTTTAGACGAAGCGGGCGTCGGAGCACCCGACGGCATGCTGTAATTACAACGCTTCCCAAAAACTAACCTGGCACAATCTAATCTTCTCTTAATAGTGCGTTTGTTAAATCTAGCACAAGAGCGACAGCCAACAACGTCGTGCTCAGGCCCTAAGCAAGGTATACACAAGGTATGGTAATCTCTATGAGGTATCTGTTTCCCACAAGAAATACAGTTATTCACTTTTTCTGACATCCGGTTAAATACTGAGGCAAGAAAAAACCAAAATATTCCCCAACGGGTACTTAGCCAACTTTGATTCGGTCTGAAACTCCGACTTCAGAAAATTTCAGAACGCCAACCTGCACTCGCAATACTGCTTCTGCATCGGACCATGCGGCAAAAAAGACTGAGGATATGACGTCGGTCATGCGCATTTGTACCCTGACGTCCTGATGTCAGACAAATGCGCCTTGACCGATGTCAGCCTTATACTTTGGTATTCGGGCCGACTGGGACAGCGGACTACCCAAGTGTTAGGACTGCAGCAATGTGAGATGAAGAACATCAAAAATTTCAGGAGTCGGCCGACCAGCACTTGCGAACTGCTTTGGGCACCACGCGGAAAGAAAACTGATTAAAATGGCATTGGCTGCATGTTTTATACCCTATGACCTGACATCATGGAAGAGGAGACAACAACCGACGCAGGACCCAAGACTTTGTTATTCAGGCCGACTGAGGGCAACCTGCCAGCAGATTACCTAAATGTAATGACTGCAACAGTGAAACACGAAAAACATCTTTACTTATTTGACAAATTTGTTTAGGATGCTGGGGTCCAGAACTGGCCTTCAGTCCTTTTGTTGTGGCACTAAAAAGAGTCTTGAGTAAAACCAGATTCCATCTGGTCTGGAGGAACTGCTTGGATGACTCTCTTTTGAAGCAGCTTTTGAATTTCTATAGCTGCAAATTCCCTTTGACTGGGTGGAACATCGGGAATGCACCTTAACGGCTTTGGCAGAGTTGAAGGGAATGTGACATCTTCTGGTAATTACTGTCTACACCCAAGAATCTGTAGTTAGTTCCTGCCAGGCAAAGTGGTGCAGAGAGAGACAATCCCCAATTGCTTCCAGAGGTAAGCAATCGGGCCACTCCTCAGGAGCGCTGATAGGGTTGCCCAGAGAAAGAATCCCTGGATCCCTGGTTATGTGGACCCCCTCTACCTCTGAAGGGGCATCTTCCGTTTGTATTACCCCCTCTGTCCCGGGGGGAGATATGCCACGTGTGTCACGGAAAGGCCCTTGGGATTTTTTCTACCACATTTTCCCACTCCTCTGGTTCCTGGAATGGGGTCTTTGAGAAGTGGAAAAACGGACAACCACAGCAGACAAGGTCTTACAGTCCTTCTCACACCTGGCTAATGTATCCTTAATCTTAGGACCAAACAGATGTGGCATCTATAGGGGCATTAAGGAAGGAAGACTTGAAAGGGTCTGCAAAATCACAAACGTATCCAGGTGTGGCGTCTAGCCAGACCACCAGCGCCTGCTGCTTTCGCTGCCCCTTCGGTTGAGTGTGAAATCAACCTCATGGACAAATTCGAAATGGATTCCAGGTTAGCAAGCTGTGAGGTGACTGTCTCGCATCTCATCAGAGACTGTGCCTGCCAGAGTTTGAGAGTTCCACAATTAATTCTCTCTGAAGTCGCATAAAATGTGTCAAATAGTTCATAGATCGAATAGCAAATGTGGCTAAATAAAAGACCCCTTCCCAAGCCTATCGCCTGAGACTCCCTGTTTGGAGGATGGACAGCAGTGCTCTCTTCGGCGAGCTCCTTCTTTGTGGCTGCCACAACCATAGAAGCCACTAGGAGGCCCCTGGACTAGTGGGGATTATACGCAGGAGGTGATAGGATCTTATTTTGCCTCTGGGCAACTGGTTCAATGGCATCAGAAGTGTTCTATGCTCGTTGCCCGATGAACTGGATGAGCTCATCTGCAGTGGGGTGGGGGTGGGGGGTCACCCAGGAGGTAGAAGGCTGGGCCCGGAAAGCCTGCAAGAACACGTTCTCGGAGGAAGAGGTGCTGGACTTCCAATGGACCTGCTGTTTAAGGATCTCAAATATGTCTGCAAAGATGACATCATCAGTGGGCCAACTTGGGGACCTTTCCCAGTCATCGTAGTCCAGATCTTCGGTCAGTGATTCCTCTGGGGAATAAACGTGCTTCCTCTTGCACGTTCTCTTGCTGGGAACCTCCTTGAAAAGAGCACCAGAGGAGGAAACCGCAGAGTCTCTTCCTGAAGGGTGTCTTGAGGCTCCCAAGCCTGGTGTCCAGCAGCAGTGAGTTGTGGAAGCTGTGGCACAGAACTGGGAGCCTGCGGAGGCTAGTGCTCACTCCATCGCTTGGAAGGCAGGACCCTCCAAGGAGGGATGGGAGTCCTGAACCGAAAAACTCAGAACCGGGGTCACACCCTGCCCTGAGGAATCCACCACCAAGGAGGGACCCAAGGGAGGAGATGGGCGAACTGGCAGAGAGGTCAGCACAGGGAAGGTAGGTGCCGTACCCAGGTACATGCTGCCGAAAGGCCAGTCTCGGACCCAAGGAAGGCCTAGCTCTGAAGTAGAATCTGGCCAAAGAGAAGTCTCTGGCACCGAGGTCAGGTCTACCATCGGTGCTGACGCAGCTAGAACTGGGGTTGCAGTCGGTGACTGTTCTTCCAAAACCTGCAAGGAGGTCGGAGGAGGAAAATATTGTGGGGTCCTTGGAGCAGAACTTTCGGCTCCAGAAGGGAGGGAGGGTTTAACTGGTATAGGAATGCCTCTAGCCACTAACAGATGGTCCACCAATCTCACCATGTCCAATTCTGACAATCTTGGGAGGAATGAGTGGATAGCCCCGACAGTGACAGAGCATTCCAGAAAAGGGCTGTACTGCTGGCCACAGAAGGGGTCCCTCGAGGGGGAGCATCTGGTCCTAGGAAGTGTATCACCACTCTGTGCTTAGGCCAAACGGCCAGTATGAAGTTCAGGGAGGGGGGAAATGACCGGGTCTGGGATGTCTATTGGCACAGAAGGGTAAGTCAGTGCCGAAGTAGACATTACATTAGTTAAAAACCACATAAATCCACTCGCAACGAAAGAAACAGCCGGTGTAAAATATGAAATCCAAAAAATGAAGCAAACACCAGCTGTACCACAGCTATGGAGTTTACTAAGAACGATACCATATTAAAAGATAATCGTTCATCGCTTATAAAATTAGTATTATAAATACATTAACATAATGAAAATAATGTGCAATACATCTAATTAACATGCAAATACATATTAATTATAAACATATGGACTTTGAAAGATATTAAAAATATATATATAGTATATAAATATATGTACATGTGCAAAAAGTTCATATATAAATGAATATAAACATATGTATACATATGAAATATATATATATATCCATATTTATATATTTTGCACACACATATATGCACGCATATATAAACAAATCTAAACCATGTAGCTAAAAAATCTGTGCAATATAATATCTCAAGCCTGAATATAAATATAACTAATAAGATACTATGCTTGTCAATGTTTAAGTGGATGGGCTTTTAAAAAAGGTTTCAGTGACACCATGTTATTCAAGCCTGGAGGTTTATCTGCATTGAATAACATGATCCATTTTTGTTCTGCGGCCTCAGTGTCATTAACCAAATTTCCCCCTCAATTTTTCTGGCACGATCTGTAGAACCAGGAACTTAAAGATGTGATCTTGTCCTCCTTCCTTATTGTGCATTGCAATTGCACTACTCTCCTTATGATTTTTAATATCCCTGTAATGTTCTAATATTCTATCCTTTAACTGCCTATTGGTCTTACCAGTGTAGAAACTAAAACATATTTACAGAAGGTTGGCGTGGCTATGGGCACAGCTTGTGCCAACAGCTACACCAACCTTTCCCTAACACAATGGGAATGCACACATGTGTTGTCCAATGTGTTATACAGCAAATATATCAGCTGGTATATTAGGTTTGTTGATAATATTTTTTTGTTATGGCACGGCACTGAGATTGATTTACTTGACTTCATTTCTCATTTGAATAGTACTACAAAGTTTCTTAAATTTACGTTTAAGTACTCAACTCAAGAGACTGATTTTCTAGACATTAAAATAAAGGAAGATTTGAATCTTATTAAAACTAGTTTATATAGAAAACCAGTCAGGAAGAACAATTTTTTGCATAGTACTAGTACGCATCCTAATCACACTAAGCGTAACATCATTAAGGGCCAAGTGTATAGAATTATGAGATTGTTTAACGATGACAGAGCACTAAAACAACTGAAAGCAGAATTTCTGTAAAGGGGGTACGATGCACACGTTATAGATGGATGCATTGCAGATGGGTTGAGAAATTGAAGTGGACGGTGCAAACCTTATTTTAATGAACCCAATAGTTTAACTATTACTAACAATGATAGGGTTGAACTTCCACACATGGACATTGATAATACATTAAGAATGCCGTTAACATTTGCAAGCAATATCAGCTTGGTCTGTGACTTGATTACTAGAAATTGGGGTAGTCTTTAGACAACTGATGATTTACATGGCAGCATTGGGCCTAAACCCAATCTCACATTTAGAAATAACAGAACATTGAGGAGCTATTTATGTTACAGGAACGATACATTTGCTACTTTGAATAGCTCTGATAGACTTGGCACTTTCATGTGCAGAGATTGCGCAGCCTGTAAGTATACCCACAGTAGTAGAAGTTTTGTACATCCATTTAAAGGTTTCAGTTTTAATAGTAGTCTATATGCTGATTGCACCACATCAAATGTAGTCTATTTTGCTTATTGCATATCATGTTTTAGTTTCTACACTGGTAAGACCAATAGTCGGTTAAAGGCTAGAATATTAGAACATTACAGGGACATTAAAATCATAAGGAGAGTAGTGCAATTGCAATGCACAATAAGGAAGAAGGACAAGATCACATCTTTAAGTTCCTGGTTATACAGATTGTGCCAGAGAAATTGAGAGGGGGAAATTTGGTTAATGACACAGAGGCCGCAGAACAAAAATGGATCATGTTATTTAATGCAGATAAACCTCCAGGCTTGAATAACATGGTGTCACTGAAACCTTTTTTAAAAGCCCGTCCACTTAAACATCGACAAGCATAGTATCTTATTAGTTATATTCAGGTTTGAGATATTATATTGCACAGATTTTTTAGCTACATGGTTTAGAGTTGTTTACATATGCGTGCATATATGTGTGTGCAAAATATATAAATGTGGATATATATATATTTTTCATATCTATACATATGTTTATATTCATTTATATAAACTTTTTGCACATGTACATATAATTATATAATATATATTTTTTAATATCATCTTTCAAAGTCCATGTTATTTAAAATTAATATGTACTTGCATGTTAATTATTAGATGTATTGCACATTAGTTTATGTCAATGTATTTATAGTACTAATTTTATAAGCGATGAACGATTATCTTGTAATATGCTATAATTTTATCATTTTTGTTTACACTGTATCCTTAAGGTTTAACTGACATGAATCACATGTCCTTGTCAGTATTATATAATGAACAATGCATTTTTTTTTGTAGATTGTCTGATGAAGGGGCATAGCCCTGAAAGCGCTTACCTGTGTTTTATTCGTTAATAAACTCCATAGGTGTGGTACAGCTGGCATTTGCTTCGTTTTTTACATTACAGAAGTTGTTGGTGCAGTCAGATTGACAGGTGCCGGAGGAGGGATGGGCTGCGCCAATACAGTAGGATCTTTTGGAGCCGAGGTACACTGTTTAGACTTCAGAGCCAACGACTCTATGAGCTAACTTAGGCTCCTTAGGTCTCTGTTCTAATATTTTGGCCTTGTGAGGAAAACAGGGTAAAGACTTACTCCTATTTTTGTCTTCTTTTTTTAGGAGGCGGAGAGGCCTCCAACTCAGAGACCACCTCCGCAGAAAGATTTCAATAAGCCAGCAAGCATAAGTTTATTTTTACCCTCCACGAGCATGTGGGAGCTAAAACCTCTACAAATGTCACAAGGAGGTTTCTCAGAGAGGTGAGGCATCCCAAAACAATATATACATTCAACATAACTGTCCCCATTTGGCATTTTTCTGTCACATTTACCACATCTCTTAAAACCAGTAGTTCCTTTTTTCTCAGACATATTGAGAAATTCAACCACCACCACCACAAGAAGATACTAATGGGAAAAAATATAAAACTTCAATTTTTTTTGGCTAGAAAACGGGAGGTAGTAAATACCAGCTACGGTAAAGGAAAAATACCCGGATGGGTAAAAGGAGAAAGAAGTACCAACAATGGTACGAAGAATACCAAAGGACACCAAGAAAAAGGTTCGACAGGAAGAAAAAAACTAACAAACATTTTGGAAAGAAATTTTATATATATATATATATATATATATATATATATATATATATATATATATGGTTTACTACTGTTTATTCGAATGGAAAAAAAATTTCCGTTCAAATAAACGAATAGCAATACCGAAAGTAAAAAAAAACTATCATTCACAATGTCGAATCAAATGCACGACGCATATGACTCGAGATTGCTGTCAAAACCACCATGTGATAAACGTATAGGAGCTGATGTAAGTCAAACTCCTATACAGCTATCACGTTTTTACAGGGGGGTAAGCCCCCCCTACTTACATATTTTAACTTCGAGATTGCACTACAGTGGGGATGTGGATGAATTTCCTCTCCCCACTGTACTGCGATCTCTGTGCAGATAGTCTATTTCCACTTATGCAAATGCAGCTGTGCATTCACATAAGTAGTGTTGACTAGCTGGTGCAAAACTGCTTGTGCGTTCGACATTGTTTTTCGGCACATTGCAGCCGACAATGTCGTTCGCACAAAACCATAGTAAACATATATTTATATATATATATATATATATATATATATATATATATATATATATATATATATATATATATATATATACACACACACACACATATATATAATATATATATACACATACACACACACATACACACACAAACTTCAAAAGATATTAGTCACTTAGCTGAGAGGCTGGTCTGACACGACTTGTTTCGTACGCGGCATACAAGATCTGAGGTAATGTGGAGAAGGGCACTATGGGAAAGACTTGGCTTGAGAGTTTCTGGCTGGCGTGGGCTTGGAAAAACGGCATAGTTGGAACCAAGGATCAGCTCCGAACCCACATGTAAGGAATGAATGAAGATTAACATCAGATTGCCTTTTCTACACAGACAGTAAATCCAAAAATCTGAAGACACTTGGTGTCAGACACAAACTAAATGTCCACAATATGCCAGTAGTAACCATCCTACACATTTCATGAGCAAAAAGTAGTTGTAACCTTCTGTGGCTACAATGCCAAACTTTCAGGAAGTAAAGCCATGGGGTCAAATTCAGAGATGTGCAGCACTGGAGGCGAGAACTGCAGTGCTTTACAGCAGAATACTCTGTTGCTACTCCATTCAAGTTTTGTAATAAAATCTCAGTGTGAGTCAGTGATATAGTCTTTCAAAGACCAGCCATGCCACAATCTGACATTCTGCATGTTACAGTTTTTTAATGCAAGTGCTGTGGTAAACTTCAGCTCGTTATGCTGTACACAATGGCCTAAAATACTTTTGCGCACTTAATCATCAGAAGTAAAAATACCATATTCCTCCTGAACACAGAAGCTAAGGTAATCCTGACATGTAAACCCCCAACCACAGTTTAAACTCATACAGTACACTGCAAGATAGTTTTGTATGAATCTTTGTGGCCGGAACCATCACTGAACTTAATTCTGTAGCTGAAGGTTACTAGATATTGTTCATGGTTACAAAGAAATGGTCCTTTACTGCTTTGTACCGCCATCAGCAGTATTGTACAGCTATCTGGCTGTACTGGCTTTACCTGACATACATTACTGGTAACATTCTTATGAAATGACAGCCAAAGATAATCTCGTCTACCAAAGAGACATTGTCATTTTTATGTAACAGCAAAATATGCCTATTTTACATGCTCAGAGAGGCATGCCCATATTTTAGACTCTGTTGCAATACTCGCCTTAAAAGCTATTAGGCTGTGCAAATCAAAATGAAAGTGGTATTATGAATGAACTTTGCAATATAAATTTCACAATATCATCATGAAGCAGGACAGGGATATTAAGATCTGAAGTCAGAGCAGAATTTAGGCCAGAATGTCCTTTGGTTTGTAAAGGCTGCAGTCTGTCAATTTAGTCAGCTAAAAATCGTGCATCATTCAGTTCTCCTCAGAGAAAAATAAGGCGGCCATCAAAAACATTAACATATGTTTATATGACTTCAGACCTAAAGGTAGTATGCGTTTCTGTAAGAAAGTGATCTTTTCATTCATTTTTGCTTCTTGAGGCACAAAACATTACATTAAAATGATTTTTTTCATTAAAAAAATACAAATGCATCTTTATACTTTGGGGTAGACACCCACTCCAACAATTTTTTTCAGCCATTTAAGAATGACCAACTTGGAGATGTAGACTTTTAAACACAAACAAAACAGACAAAACAGTATTTTGGGGATACACCACCTGAAAATGCTCAACAGTTAAGGGATTAATCTTGCGGGTGATTATGCAGTCGTCACTACTGACATTAAGTAAAATCAGGTTTAACAAAAATAATGAAACAACCTGCTTACTTACTCAAAGTTTCTCTTGGTGTTGGCTCAGTCAGCTACCAGAAGGGAAACATTCTGCACCTCATCAGCTGCGCTAACAAAATGCGAATGGAAAGCTTTTTACAGTGAAATCCATCTATGGAACATATAAAACTGGCAGCAAGAAAGCCTTCAAAGAATGCCATTCAGCGAAAGCGATCACTCTGTGTTAAGCAGCATGACCACAACAGACGACTTGTAAGCAGCACCGACTGCTATTCAATATTTAAGTCCTCTTATGTATAATGCTAGGGAGAAACTCAGGATGTCTGACTCGCATAATTTAAAAGTATTTAGACAAAACATAACCAAGGAGTGATTACGACAATCTTACCAACCCCAACATTTTTTTTGCTACTGAAACAGGAAAAGCATGACTAACACAAAGAAAAACAAAACAATTTAGAAAACAAATGAAAGTTTATATAAAAAACTGAACAAAAAGTACAACTGAAAACATAAAAAAAATCACCAATAAAAATGCAACAACAAAACACAGTTAAAAATTAAGACCAGTAAATATATAGCAAGCAAGTTATACAATAACCCCTGAAATACTAACCAATCATGATTAGCCTTATTTAGCAGTCACATGGCCATTCGATCAACAGCTGACAATGCTAAGCTGTCAAAGAACTTGCACAAGTTAAAACCTTTCAAACATGTAATGTTTAGATAAGACCTCATTCCCATAAAAAGAAAAAAAAATTGCGCCACCTCTCTTCTCTAGTATGGGATTCATTTTTCTTCACATAACATCTTTAGTTGCATTTTTTGTGCACATGTAAGATGCCAAAACTACAACAAAAGTATAGAATTTGTGCTCTCAATTTACTTTTCTAATCATCTGTATCAGACTCACATTCCCTTAAAAGCTTAACCATAAATTCTCCCACATAATATCACGTTATTTCTGCACACACTCAAAGCAGCTTTAAAATTATCAAGACCTTCTGTCTGAAGGTGATAAGACTAAAAGGTTAATGTGCAAGCTTTTATTCCCAACATAGCAGCCAAAACATGGGGGGAGAGGGCATAAGAAGGGATGTGGTGCACCTACATCCAAATCCTTCCCCAATTAAAGGCAGCCGAGCAGACCTGTTGTCCACCTCTGAAGACAACTATTCGTTCTCTTGGGTAAAAACTACAGCCAAAAAACAATGGACTGTAGTGAAACAAAGTACAAAAGTAAAGGCAATACAGCAGCATCAAATTAAATGCCAAAGGGAGATGGCTATTAAAATTACAGACAATTACCATTTCTCTAGTGCACACAGATAACTTAGAATCCTTTCTGAATGATACAGTTAGCTTTTCTTTATCCTTTTAGTGCACTTTATAAAGAGGGACACAGAATGTGTTAGGACAGAGAAAAGCAGTCACTGGTTACAGCTACCATTATTCCAGCTCTCCTCCCCACTCCCATAGCCATGGGTTCATTAAGGAATGTATAAGAGTGCACAGAGTATTTCAGCTAAAACGGAACTTTCTTCCATCACCAGGTGGTTGGGGGTAGGGGATTTAGACTCAATGTGATACCAAAATGCCCAGGACTGTCTAATACGTAAGCTATTCTTCAAGATAGACAGTAACAGATTACACTGACCACAGGTAAAAGAAGCCACCTGGTGTGCAGCAAACAGAATTTAATAAGTTACTCATGTAAGAGTGGCCCAGGTATTGAGGAAAATAGCAAAGCAAAGGCCAAAAATGGACAAACCACAGAAAACATAAAAGTACATATAGTTTTAACCTAGTCTCAGCAATAAAGAAAATAAGGAATGCAGAAAAGAAATTAATTTGAAAGACTAAAGCAATTTAACTGGTCAGCTCTAGCACTGCTCCACATGCATTTGAATCCTTGCATGCTTTCCAGCCCAACCTGCTTTGATAAAACCACATATACCAACACTATTAAATGATATGTACTTATTTGTTAATGGGATTTGCTTAAAACCTAAAATACTAATGTACCTTAACCTGAAGTGGGACAGTCACCGTATATCTAATGGCAATAAATGTTCTCCTAAAAGGGTTACCCACTCAGCTTTATAAATACAGATTAGAATAGCCACCAAAATGAATGATATTACTAGCCACTGCTTAGCAGCTATTAAGTGTAATGCTCACCAGTACACCAAATTAAAGACACAGCCAGCTACCCATACAGCCTGATTCAACACTTTACTCTCAAAGAGATGGGAAATTATGCAGATGGGGTGCACCACAGAAAAACTTGCAAGGAAATAACAGAAGCACTTCTGAAATATCAGACTGCATCCACATCCAACACAGGTAGTCACTGACACAACAGAGAATCAAGAGTCGTGGTCAGCATGTCCTACTGAATGAACACGTTATGCTGCAGTGGAAGATGCATCCAGTTTTGTACCAAAAACATAAAACAATTCTCGGAATCCAGTCCGCAGAACAAATTTAATAAAAATGCTTGATCAAGTGAATAATGTAAGGGCATTCATCCCACCACCTAAGACATCTGACTGCAGTGTGCGGTTCTCCTAAAACACACACACACAATTAGATCAGGTTTTCTACATATATCAGTAACTAGTGTATGAACACTTGCTTCTTCCTTCTTCAACCCAATATCTGTTCTGAGAGGAGTATTCTCTAAATACTGTCCGCAAGGACTAACAAGCAAGCATGCACGTGTTGGAAAAGTCCACTGTAAAAGATACAGAATACCATTTGTTACTACAAAACTGCCGCATCTACCAGACACACAGACCCGGTACCACTACAGTTACAGTTAGCTGGTCCTGATACCCCTTCAGAGTGCCCAGAGTAATAATAATATATATATATATATATATATATATATATATATATATATATATATATGTGTATATATATATATATATATATATATATATATACATAAAATCCAGCCTCTAGACAGCATCGTCGTGCTAGTCTCCCTTTGCTGGGAGAAGTGCTTTCACTTTCACAAATGTCCACAGTGCCAAAAAATGCAGCCTTGTGAGAAAATTCTGTAAATGGAACCATCTCCCAGCCAAGCGCTCCCACTCGGCTTTCTGGGTTGCAAAAACACAAAACAAAACATTACTAAATTTTTAACCTGAACATATAACTGAAGAGGTATCACCGAGAGGGAATACAATTGCACAGGAATGGGAAACTGTAAAATGACATACCCAAACGCATGAGGAGGAATGACCACAAGACAGTCAGGAAAAGCCAAATGCATAACACATTAAAATAATGCCCAAGATTACACAAAGAAGCACTAGCAAAAATAAGCAAATCATCTCAGAGTCTTACAGCAAACCACTACCACCTCTGGATTTGATTTTTGAAAAAATGGTTGGGACACTGGCAACTTTAGATACGAGCACGGTGGCCATATTTATACTGAGGTAGAAAGGCCTCCAAAGCTCTACAGGTGTGGCAACCCCCCCCCCCCCCCCCATTAGTAGCATGCTTCATAGGTACATGAAAACTGCGTCTACATATGAGTGCTGCTTCCCAATTCAGGATTCAACATGGTATTTACTAGTTTTGGAAAAGTAACCTTTACATCCAAATTAACGTAAGAGGGGTGCAGAAATGTTGCATCTGACTAACAAAAATCAGGGAGAAAAAAATTACAGTAATACGAGCAGCTACATGTCAAACTGTTGAGAAGAGACAGACTATGTGAATGGGAGACGTATGGTGCACCACATGCTGAGGGAGGCAACAGTACAGTCTACTGCCGTGAAGTACCCGTGTCACTTTACTATTACTACAACTGCTGCCTTCAGCTCATTGACCACCAGATCACTGTCAATTAGTAAGATGCTATTTAACTGCAACACAGCTGGACTAAGGAAGAATAAAGACATACAAACTGGAAGTGAGCCTGTAAACTGGACTTCTTCACTCAATATTTGCTAAAACTCCAATTAAGTATAGTATGACATTTGCATCAAATTAAGTATCAACCCTTCAAAGAACAGTATCTAACACCCCCAGGTATAACAAGTCTGAACTTGACTTTTCATTCATTCTACTCTCCTTGTCTTCCATAAACAAGATCTATATGGCTGGAAAAGAGGGATGGTATGACAAAGACAGACAAAAGCACAAGGCATTCAGTTCCCTCATCCTTAAAATACACACAAGGCTAAAGGAAAAATGGTATGGAGCTACCACACACAAGGGATGGAATTTGTACCAAACCTGCACATTTTCAACTCTTGTACATCAAACAGCATACCATCAATACCATCATTTAATGGATCTGTTGTGCCTAGCATTCC
Source organism: Protopterus annectens (assembly GCF_019279795.1). Taxonomy (NCBI): domain Eukaryota; kingdom Metazoa; phylum Chordata; order Ceratodontiformes; family Protopteridae; genus Protopterus; species Protopterus annectens. The sequence continues at coordinate 1,576,966,100 of NC_056744.1, read as the reverse complement.
CTTAATGCAGACCATGCAAATTCATAGCAAGTGTACAAGACTGAACCAATTTCTCCTACCAGACTGCAATCTAGCAACTAAGTTAGTTTCACAGCCCATCTTCTGCACTGTTGTGGATATGGTCTTGAAGTTTAAATAAATAAACCCACTTTGCTATCTGTTTCCTGAGAACTCCAAAATAAATGCCGCATGCATGCAGTTCCAGTCACTGGCTGTTGCTTCGAGTTGTAACAATTCTGCCTATTTCTACAGCACTATCGTTCTGCCAGGGATGGGTGTTTTAAAGGTGCTGGAAAGCCCACACTTCAAAAAGTGATTTTAAGAATTACATTCTGGGATGAAAAAAGCATCTGTTACAACTTTTACAATGTGTGAACCTAACCTTCCTGCAGACAGGAATGCCGCTGAAGGCCTTTAAATACTGCACTAACCAAGTAAGTAGTTATCACTGCAAGCTTAGCATGGGACAATTTATACCAAGAATTTTACAAGGCTGCAACTTTACCATTTGATGTGCATGTCAAACTTATTAAAAGGTCTGCCAGTTAACCTTACAATATGGATTCCACACTTATCAAGTGGCTAAAGAGAAAATCAGTCCTGAAAAAGAGAGAGTTAATCAGCAGTCCCACAACGTACTGCCAGTGCTTGGATTTTACAAGTCTTGAGCAAATGAAACAGAATGACAGGCTCTATCACACATCACATACAACTGCAAGGCTGTGGTCTCAACAGTATAAGTGAAGGATTTTTAGTCATATATCCAGCTATGTGCTGTCCTCTTGTATTATTGATGTGGCATTCAAACTGACACAGAAGCATTCCTGCATAAACTGAAGATATGAGTACATGTCAAATTTAATGGAGAATAAGCAGCTCCTCATGTACTACAACCCTCCCCCCAAATCCTAACATTCACATTAGAAAAAAACTTCTAAATTAGGTAACGATAAAAAATGCGATGCTAAATATCAAAATAAAGCCCATCAATGGCTGCCACGTGGACCTTGGTAGAAGCTCAGCTACATATCAATTTTCTTTAAAATCACAACTGGTCTGAAAGAAATATTAGTGTATATGACAAAAGCAATAGGATTCCTTGTTTTGCATAAACTAATGAAAATATATCGACAGAGCTGGTGCTTCACTGCTTAGAGAAAGCATCCAAAGAAGGAAGCCATGACACCAAGGTAGAAAATGTCAACTTATCACATCAAAACCACCACCTCATGAAAAAATTAGATGCGACAGTTGAGCGCCACACTGTGAAACTCCAAACACAAGCAATGTGCAGAAAAGGGATCAACACCTCGTCTACTTCATAGCCAAAAACAATTAGTGCAGTTCAGTAGGAAAAAAATACATTTTCAGTATCAATCTACTAGTGGGGTCCTACTTCACAGTCCTCTACACCTGGATTCATCTTTTCTACCAAAAATTAGACTTTTTTGGCATTTCCTACACTCAGACATACCCTTGTAATGGATCCAACTACACAAGTAATAGGCATGCCCTTATAATGGATCCAACCACATAAGTATCTGTCCATCTACTAGAAGGCAGCTTGTAGTACATTAAACAGGAATGAAGATGTGCACTCCCACACAGACTGACTAGTGGTACTAGCATACACTTGCCTGGTTCACAGGGAATTTAACTGCGAAGTCTGGATGGGTGCACTGTCCACACACACACACACACACACACACACACACACACACACACACACACACACACACACACACACACACACACACACACATTCAGAAGGTTGGAATACTCAATGAAAGAAAATCTCTTGCACATCCAGTAACATAGCAAGAATGCACATCAACGTAAGATGAAAGACTCTCCTTGGGTCTTACAGGTGGGGCAGAATCTCATGGAGCATTCACTTGGGAGGAAGTAGAGGACTGCAAAGTGGAGGTCAGATGTTCAGGCTCTGGAGCAGACAACCAAGAGTAGCCCAACTTCCAGATGGCTGAAGCTATATTGGTTGGACAAAGTGGTACAACAGACCTAATATCTGAGTTGTCAACATCTGGGAAAGAACGTTCTAAAGCAAGTACTGGAGGCAACCACTCCCACAGTGGAATACAATCTGACCTCGGCAAAGGCAAGAAGACAGTCAGTTGATGCCAGAAAATAATACGTGTGTCACTGCACTGTAAAACTGATAACTTTAAAAGCTTTACACTTCTAGGGCCAGGAGACAGATCACCAAGCCAAACAAGCATAGATACTACAGGGAATCTCTGAGCAAGCAACGTACCACCAAAGAGTAGGCGTTCCACTTTCCTTAGTTTAAAATATGGTACAGAGTACAAGACAGTCCACACTGATAGCCATTTTCACTTGAAGGCCCGAATGAAATGCTTTCTAGAAGCTTCAAGGACACAGCTATTCAGCCAGTGAGATTAAAGGGAATAAAACTTGGATCAGGTACCAAGGTGAGAAAGCTGTTTAATGGACGTTGCTGGCCAACAGCAGGGATCTCCTTACCACTTGGGAATGAATAAGCTAAATCCTGAACTGAGGCGAGCATATTTAAGACTTAACGCAACTACATCAAACTCTCCTCTTACAAATGCTGCAGTGAGCAGAAGATGGAGGCAGTGTCACCCCTGACAGCAGGAGGGCTTATCTCTGAAGTGACACACCTTTGAAGAGTCTGGACAGACAATGCAACTGAAAGCACAGCTCCAGAATACTACGGGGGGTTGTGGAATGATATAGAGCAATTGCCAGCACACTCGTCTGTAAGGATGGAAACTGCTAACAGAATGAAACTCGCCTCCCAACCAGAAGAGCAAAGTTTACTGCACTACAGACTGGGTGCTGACCCCAAAGAAGGAGGTCCTGAGAAGAAGCTCAGGCCTACGGCCAAAAAAAAAGGCTAGAAAGCACAGCTTAAGCTCTAAATGGACAAGAGCAAACCTCCTCAGGGGGAAGGGGAAGCAATGCCCTAAACTAAAGGAAACTTAGTAAATATTTTCTGGGAAAGGAAACAGGCCTGTTTCAGAAAGGGACCACTTAGAGTTATGTGGGGACATACCACCAGTTAAGGAAGAGGCCATTTACAGTTTTGTGGGGACTGACCACTAGTTCAAGGATTTACAAGTAGACACCAAGGGAACATCTGAATGTGTGGTGGCAGTGCTGCCAAATTCCTCACAGTATATAGAAATGTCCAAAACCTCTTAGCTTTGCCATAGCTTCATGAAAATATGGTTGCACGCTTACCCAGACAACAGAATCTGGACCAAATTCAACCTGCAAACTGTGCCTACTCCCAAACTGAGACCTCCTAGACACACAAAGGACTGTCAAAGAGCAGAGAGAGAACGCATTTTTTTTAAAACAAAGGACATATAAACTCAGCAAGTGCCAAGAAAGGCATCTGCAAAAAACATAGCAGTGCTAAAAAAAATTATGACTAATGGAGTGGGAACCCCACAGAGAAGCTCTCTAAAATCCTCAAGGCAGGGTAACCAAAAGCCAGCCACTCCAAAATGAGAAATACAGGGAGTTCACGAGTCTCACTTATAATGGACAACATGAGATGCTCTAGATTCAGCATCAAAAGGCAGCCCCCTTCCCAGAATGATGTCCAACCACAACAGAAAAGCTTGAACTACTGCACAAGAACCACTGGCATTAAGCTGCAACTGCTATCAAGGACTTGGGAGGTACTGGACCCAGTATGTCAGATAGCAAAGACTAAGCAAAGAACCACATACAAACACCTGCTCAGTCTGGTGAGGGGAAATGAGCAACCTCCATCTTTCCTCTGAAAAGGGGCATTCCTTTATTGCCCTTTTGCAATATATGCCTACAAGAGAAACAGAACATAGTGGGGGTTGCAGAGTGTCTCAGCTCCTAATCCATTTGATTTAAAAAACAGCTCTCACAACCAGTATAGATGCCCTCTCCCATCTGAGTCAAGCTCAGGACTGGAGTTCTGACTGCAGCAAGAAAATAGGTAAAGGTGATTTCTAGTTTCCAACCCACAGAGGAGGAGGATAGATATGACAGGCTTCCACGTCTTGCCCTCAGGATGGCAATAAGAATTTCTCTTCTTAGAAGACCCTGTATCAAGGATAGGGAAAATGGTCTTCCTAATTTAGGTGGTGACCTACTTTCTCTTAAGGAAACCCTTTAACAGGAGTCAGAAAGTACTGGCCATGGAAAACTCTGTCAGCTCTCAAAATGCAACCACAGCCAAACACATTCTGTGCAAGCAGTTGCCTGAGCCTGCAGCCCTGCACACAGTATCCATGAACCCTAAACTACATATGAATGTCTGTTAGGCTAGTTGAGCATCTGTACAGAGTTTGAAATACAACCTTAAGCATCCCCACTGGTTCCATTTGAAAGGCATGAAATTTGTACAGAAGAGGACTGGAGTGCAGAGCACTAAGCTCCAGTATGTAGAGACGTACAGTTGTGCCACACCATCCAAACACTTGAGAGACTCCTTTTATCAGGTGGCAGGGGAGACAAAAAAAGCAGTGGGCCCCTGGGATGACAGGCAGCATGAAGAAATGACAAAGGAATCAGCGGAGGGTGCTTGGCAAATCACTCTAACTGGCCAGAAGTCTGCCTCCAGCTGGCTCCAAGGGAGGGATGACTAGGGAGTGCAAAGGCTTCTTAGTCCGGGGAGGGAGAGAGTGCAAAAAGCTGAAAAAACAAGCTAGATTTCATTAGCCATATGGAAATCCAAAACAAGGAGGTGTACAAATGAGGGGGGCATCAGCAGGGCTCACTGTTGTTACCCTTTTCAGACAAGGGCCATCCACCAGGTTCGCTGAGAGGCAGGCAGCTTTACGTCCATTATATATATATGGACTTGAGCAAACCAATTCCAGGGACTTTCCCAATATTAGTTGGGACAAAAGTCGAATTTGAATGGGCATGTGCAAATGAGAAGGGGAAACAGCACTGTCATGCCTGCTGCTTGCATTACACCAAAGTTCATAAACATGAGATCCTGCACCCGTAACTTAAACTCCCACCAAGAATCAACCAAGTATTTGATATCTCAAGGGGGCGGGGAGGTATCAGGAGATATCTTTGTTCTCAGCGCCATAAATCCATAAGATGACTCAAGGGGCCACTCCTCGATATCAAGCTAGAAATGAGCCAGGCTTGAGCTGATACGAGTCGATGACTGGGTTAAAAAAATCATTCCCCCAGTTGATAGGCCTTTCCTACACCTCTAATCCACTACCCCAACAGGCAGAAGCTACTTTAATTCCCAACAAGGACAGAAGACCACAGCAAAATGCTTTCTTCCCCAGTCACAAGAAAAAGACCCCTCCAGCCACTCCTAGAAGTGTCCCTCCTTTTACCATCTAGTGCAGTATTTGGGCAAGTTTCAAGCACAAGCAAACAGAGAATGAACATAGGCTCCTTAACAGACATACATCAACAAGGATGGAGATCCTAACTGCTCATGGGGGATACGTGAAGTTTTATGGCTGAAACTCTTCAACAACATGGATCCATATACATTCACATGTACACATAAGCTTAAGAACATCTGTAAAAACATTAAGCCAAATTCTGATTAGTCAAAAGATGGACCAAACCACAGGACTTATCTAAAGAGGTCCTCAATGTCAGATCACTGCTTCCTCCTATTTAAAACTCTCTCCTGGACAACAAAATGCATTTTCACTGTAACATTTACACTTGCCTAGCTATAGAAAGGGCAGGCAAATGTATAATTGTCCACTTTTTTAAAGGATGATGTATGTGACAACAAAATAGTTCCAACAGTTTTTTTGCCACCATTAAGAAAAGAACCACTTAACTGTCATACCAAGTCAAAATCTGACAAAGAATGCAATAAACTATAGAAAAACGATTACTGCCGAAAAGAAATACTTTCAGAAGGAGTAAAGCTCCACCCCTTTTTGTTTTCCATAGGTGGAGTAAGGAAGGGAGGGACAGCAGGTCAATTAAGTTTTACCAGTCACAAGAACCTTGCAAAACCTATTTCTTATCACTCAGAAAAAGTACAATGGAGGCAGTATTCATAAAAGAAGTTTAAGGTGGTTCTCTCCAGTTCTAATTAGCTGACACCTGACACTTGGCCCAAGTTAACTGAAGAAGTCAAAGTGCTTTAGTATGCTTAGGAAAACAAAGAATCAGTCTATTTTACAGCAGTTGTTTAAAGAGGATCCTCTATTTAAAAATTAAATCAGATGAAACCATGGTCTGATATATATCCAATATGGGCAAGCAGCGGGGTGCAACAAAATTACAATCAAAATCATACTGACTAACCTCCCCTACTCAAAAGCCCACCCTCCCATTTCCAAGACTCTTGACAAGCTGAAACTGGCCACCAACAGTGTTATTTTTATTTGGTCATGCCTACACAAGTGAATGTGTTAAAATTCCCAAGTCCCTGTTCCCAACAGAGCTATTTAAGCCAAAAAAAAAAAAAAGGGAGAGAGAGACAACTATAGTTCATGGCTTACAGGTGACCTGGACAGCTCCCCTCGCATAGATCTTTCACCGACAAAAAAGGCAGCAGTCATATTTGCCTTAACCCTGAAGCAGTTCTAAGACTGGACAGCAAAGAAGCAACAGGTAGAATAGTGGTGAAATTCACTACAACTCCTTTCCACAGCTTCACCGTCACCAAGCTATTACATGAAACATAATACCCGGCAACAAAACCAGGATATACTGGACATTTTAAAACTAAGCAAAGTGAGGTTGCATTTTATGCTCTGGACAATAGCCTTTGGTAAATGTACACACAACACACTTTACAGTGGTCAGACAGGCACCCCCTTCCCCCAACTTCTATAATCCCAATAAAAACTGTACTGAAAGGGGATAAGAAGAAAAAAAATTGCAGCACACTGCCCGGATCATCCGGAGACAGGAGTGATTGACACAAGTTCAGTGCATTAAGTTTAAGACTGTTCTTAGATGTTAGCTGTTCTTCAGAATCAGTTTGTCTTCTAAACACTTCAAGGAATTGATTGATGACACATCTTCCACGAAGCGTTGGCATGCCTCAAGTGTGATCTGTTTGCAGGAACGAAGGTCAATTCTGCATATTTTTACACAGCGCTTGAACAAAGGCAGGCACTGGTCTGTAAGACGATTACATCCTGATAAGTCAAAAGATCAAAAGACAAAAGAAACAAAGCGTAAGTAGATAATCACAGTTAACATTAATTTATACAATTTCTCATTTACAAACTCTTCAACCTAATTACAACAAAATGAAATGGTGAGGGCTCTGGTTTAAGCTTATGTAGAAGATCTCAGATACGTGACTATGAGCTGGGTGCCTTTTTAGACAGTTGCTCACTAATCATACCCCAGGCACCAATTAAACTCTCAGCACAACTGAATTCCAAAAAACTTTAAGGCTCCACTTCACTGTCCATTGAGCTCTTGGTCCCCTTAACCATCATGATTCCATTCATTTTCTACCATCCATTAAGGGAACAGGGGGTGGGGGATGGTTAATTATGGTCATCATAGTCCAATACGATATATACAATCAATGCATCATACTGGCCTCAAATTGAATGCTGTCACATGTACGCATTCAAAGATATACATTCATCATACATAAGCTAAATTCAGGCTTCCCCCCTTCTTAACTCTCTGGTGTTCAGGAAGGACAAACATCAAAGTGGCACATCTCCCCCTCCACAAACAGGAAAGGACTGGTTAAGAGGCAATCATTCAATTCCCCTTTCTGACTACTCTGACAATAAGGCCTACAAAATGGTATGAAACTGTTCTGCTATGTACTAGACAACTTCACAGTTTTTTGTTACTTTGGAAATGCATTGTTAAACTTTACAGCACCAACAGTAACAAAACAGTACAACTTAATGTTTAAATACTACTTCCACACTTTTTCAACCAACCTATTCAAAAGAACCTGGAAAATTCTACTACAGGACAAAATTCTCTCAACCCAGTCCTAGGCCCACTGCAATTCTCAGTTTTTAATGTCAAGTCAACTGTCGCAGAACAGTTGTAAAGGTTTACTGCATGTAGTTTGGCTGTTTATAGGTCGGGAAAAATAGGCTTGCAGTTTTAGTTCAGTTTCACAGAAAAAGAACAGTTGTGTAAAAATCTTACCATAACCATAGATGTCCTCCTATTCTGTATGTTGCAGTATTCATTACATGAGGGAGTTTGCCTCCAGCTTACTCGTATCTCCGCCCAGTAGACCAAAGTCTTAATGCTACTATAAGGTTTGTTCAACGCCAGACATCAACCAACATATGTCGGTCATAAAAAGACGTCTGGTATAAAGCAGACATCCCCACGCAACAGCTTCAGAAATGAATGCTGCCAAACAATAGCCTGGGCTAAGGTGAAAGAAAGAAAAGTTTGGTAAAATCTTACTATAACCATAGATGTCCTTCTCTTCCATGTTGCAGTATTCAACATATGGATTTATTCCTCTTGCTTCGCGAACGTCCGGCCAGTATACAAAAGTTTACAGTCCCTGTATGGTGTGCCCCCCCCATATGCCAATTATGTCATGTCCCACTGGGAGTCTGAATTCATTTTTGATAGTTTTATGACCCACATTAGATACTGTACTAGATACCTGGATGATTATTTAGTGTGGACTGGAACTGAAGAACTATTAAGAGTTTTTGTTACATTAATAACACCACTGGATTTTTCCAAATTACCCATTCATTTAGCAAGGAGCGAATTTATCATCTTGATGTGGAGATTTTTTTTGACACAACTGAGCATAAATTGGTTTCTAACATTTTTAGGAAACCTTTTTCTAACACTTACCTGGAATATACAAGTTGTCACTCAGTGTATCAAAAGAGATCTGTAGTAAAGGGTCCAGCCAGAATGGTCTCTAAAGAAACTGATTTTTTTAACTGGAATCGATTACATGTTAGATATGTTTAGGAGAAGGAGTTACCCCAATATCCTTTTGAATAACGTTAGTCATGAAGTTGTGTATAAAAGACAAAGTGGTTTTTATAAACACAGTTTGGATCAACAGTTAATTTTCATAACACAAATATAGTCAATGAAAAAGGGAATGTAAAAGTGAGACTTATCACGGTGTTTAACAAACGTAGTATGGCTACTGTTAAGGTGTTAAAAATTGGAATTTTTTTTGCCCTTCATCAGATAGTCAAGAACATATTGGGTGATAAAACTCATTGTTGTATTTAAAAAAAGATTTATCTTTTAAAAAATGTACTTGAGAATAGCAGGGCTAACCATGGAATTCCCAGTAACAAACCTTTGGGTAATTTTAAATGTGGGCTGTGCAAACAATGCCCATCTTATTATTCCTACGGGGGAAAAGTTTCAACTAGGACATATGAAGTTCTTTGCACAAGGACATTATAATTGTCAGTTTAAAAATGTGATTTATATGCCCAAATATTTGCAATATCCTGTTTTTTATATAGGCAAGACTTCTAGACACTTGCGAGAAAGTATATATGAACATCTATTAGACATTAAAAGAGGCAAACTGACCAATGCCTTATGTAAACATGTGAGAGAATATAGAGACCATGACTTTGGGTTTTCTGTTGTACAACAGATTTTACCAGATACATGGTAGGATTCTACGTGAACATTTAGAGTTGTATGAATTAAAGTGGCAATTACGCCTAAATCCTTTTACTTATCCAGGTTTGAACTATTATGTGGGTATTAACTGTATGTTAAAGCTTAGACACATACAGGGTTAAATTATGTAATTAATTTGAATTTTTTTTTGCTGGTGGAGTACTTGCTTATTTTAATTGGCTGGGAGACTATTTAAATGTGAAGTGTTATTGTGCTTTTTAGTTCTGAAGAAATCCCAGAGCATTGTTGGGACGAAAGTGCTTAATGTCTATTTGGAGTTTTTATTTGCATTTGGAATTATTAAACAATTTTGGATTTACAAAGTTGGATTTGGCACTTGGCTGCTTCCTTGTGATTTTGTTTGTTCTTCTCTTGGTTAAATGTCATATGGTAAGATTTTACACAACTTTTCTATTTCCTTCTATTTCCATGTTGCAGTATTCAACATATGAGTGAGTGCCAAAGCTCACTGTGAAGGAGTGGGTGGTGGTCTAGAGGCGGTTTCCAGGAATCCGTGAAGGATAGCCCTGGAAAAACCCAGCCTGGCCTTGGACATGTGGTCTAACTTGTAAAGTTTGGTGAAGGTGTGCACTGATGACCAAGTGGCTGCTTCAAGAATGGTAGAGGTATCCAGATCTTTGAAGAAAGCTCTTGAGGAAGCCATAGCCCTGGTGGAGTGTGCTTTGACAGTGCCTTGCAGGGATTTCCCATGGTATTTGTAGTAGAAAATGATGGCTTTGGAAACCCAGGTAGAGATACTTTGTTTGGTTACTGCCTCCCCTAGGGGTCTGGGATGGAAGGAGACAGTTCATCAGCCTGTCTGATGGGCTTGGTTTTGTTGTCTGTGAACATCCAAGTGAGTGAAGTACTCTCTCACTATCCCCATATGGGTTAGGGAAGAAGGTAGGTAGGTGGATGGCTTGATTCAGAGAGAGGTCATTCACCACCTTGGGCATGAATAAAGGGTTAGTTCTAACAGTAACCCTATCATTGTGGAAAAATAGGAAAGGCGGGATAGCCATGAGGGCTTGTAGCTCTGATACTCTTCTGGCTGAGGTCAAGGCCCCAAGTAGCACCATTTTCCATGTACAGTATTTTAGGGAAGCTTTGTCTGCTCGCTCAAATGGGGGGAGCATGAGCTTTTCTAAAACACAGTTAAGGTCCCATGGGGGAGGGGTGGTTTACTACGGGGCCTCAGGTGAAGAACCTCTGAGAAACAGCTTAGCTGGTAGTCTGCTGGGGGGTCCAGAGGAAGACGTGCTGAAATAGCCGACAAGTGGGATTTAATAGAGGACTAGGCCAAGGCTGTCTGCAGTAGCTCACACTGGTAAGACAGAACTAGAGGGGTTTCACTTGCAAGTGGGTCCAACTGTCTTTTGTGACACCATACAGAAAATCTCTTCCATTTTGAAAGGTAAGATTTTCTTGCATTTGGTTTCCTGGCCTTCTCTGGACAGTGAGCACATCCTCATTGCAAAGGTGTTTGAAGGGGATCAGAATCCTATCAGCCACAGGGTGAGGTGCCGTAACTGCCACTGTGGGTGTATTTGGGATCGCTTGTGCTGTGTGAGAAGGTCCGCTCTGAGGGGTAACTTGTGGTGATTGCCCTTGGGTAACTGTAAGAGTAGAGGGAACCAATGCTGTCTTGGTCAGTAGGGAGTCACCAAGATTTTTGGTCTGTCCTGCTGGATTTTCAGCAGGACCTTCTGGATGAGTGGGAAGGGAGGAATGCATAGAAAACTTCACCTTCCAACAGACTGAGAAGGCATCTGTTGCCAGTGCCTGAGGATGTGGTGTCCTGGTGCAAAATTCATGAAATTGCCTGTTGATGGAGGAGGCAAACAGGTCTATTTGAGGTGTACCCCACCAGTGAACCAGATCCAGGAAGACATCTCTCTGAAGCATCCATTCGTGGTTGTTTGTGATGGTTCTGCTAAGATAATCTGCCTGGGAGTTCTGTAGAGAGGGAATGCAGACTGCCTGCAGTGTTACCCCCATGTGAGCTGGCCAATTTCCATACTAGGATAGCTAGCCTGCAAAGTACGTAGGACTTGGTCCCTCCCTGTTTGTTGAGGTACTACAGGACTGTGGTATTGTCTCCAAAAATCATTAGTGGGCCTTTCTGAAGGCTTGAAGGGCCAGGAGAATTGCCCTCATCTCTCGAACATTGACGTGTTCTTGATTTTGAGACTCTGGCCACAGACCCTGCACTGAATGATGGCTCAGAGGTGTTCCCCAACCAAAGTCTGAGGCATCTGTGTGTGCATGATCTGTGTGGGTAGGGGTGGCTGGAGGGAAGACCTGGATTGAAGGCCAATTGAGTCAACCATCACTGGATTTCAAGTTTGAGCATGGCAGGAGGGGAACCTGTACGCCAATGAGTGGGAGAGTTGTGTCCAGACTGACTGAAGTACCACTGTAGCTTTCTCTAACATGGGGATAGCTGCTGCCTCGTAGCCCGGGAACCTGAGGTACTGCCTTGCTGTCAATTCTGTTGACTGAAGGATCAGAAGTAGGTGTTCTGTCATGTTTTCTACCTTTTGTGGGAGAAGGTAGGCTTTCATGACATCTGACTGAATTCTGCACCCCAAGATGACAATGTCTTGTGTAGGTTCCAGGTGGGATTTTGGGTAATTTATCTGGAATCTTAGAGACTGTAGGAGGGAGACAACCAGGCATACATGTTGCAGAAGGGTCTCCTTTCTGCCTGCCTGTATCAGCAGGTCGTTCAGATAAAGGAATATCTAGATCCCTTTTGTCCTGCAGAAGGCGATAACTAAAGCAAAACATTTGGTGAAAGCCCTGGGTGCAGTGGAAATCCCAAAGGGCAAGGTAGAGAATTGAAAGTGAGAAGGGCCCAGCAAGAAAGTACAGTTTTGTACCTACCATAAATGTAGATGTCCGATAGGAATGCATCTGCAGTCCTTACAAATGGGTTGTCCTGTCGTCAGGCAGCCCTTCGGTCGGCCGGATTCCAAAGTCTGGGTCTGGCCTCGGCTGGTGTCGCACTTCACCCGACGTCATAGCTGCAGTTATTCGGGTATAAAGGCATCAGCCGACGCCATTTTCCTCAGTGTTTCTTGCCCCAGATGCCAGGTGCCCTCTTGGAAGGCTAAATTTGGATAAATGCCAATGATTCCAAATAGTAGAGAGCAAACACAAAAAATAAGCATGTATGTACATATATACAAACAAATACACCATAATAGATCCCCCCCAAGCTAGCTGAAGGATGGCAAATACCCTAGGAGTACCTCAGAGGGGAAGGTGGGTGGGTAATCCTGACTGCAGATGCATTCCTATCGGACATCTACATTTATGGTAGGTACAAAACTGTACTATGTCCTTCAAGGATGCATCTGCAGTCCTTACAAATGGGTAAAATACCATAGCTAAACAAGGGGAGGAGGAAAGAGTAGTGATTATGGTGTAGCCAGGATCCCTTGCAAAACAGCAGTGGCAAAACCTGCTCGGGATCTAGAGTATAAAGGTAAATTGTAATGCTTGGCAAATGTATGCACGGAGGTCCAAGTAGCAGCCTCTATAATGTCCTTGGTAGCCACTCCTCGTAAGAAAGCTGTGGTAGTGGCTGTAGCCCTTGTGGAGTGAGGCCTGATGTTCTCTGGAGTTTTCTTTCCATGGTAGGAGTAACAAAATCTAATGCAATTTCCTATCCATTTGGAGATTGTCTGTTTTGAAATTGGTTTTCCTTCCTTTCCTGTGGCATATGCTACCAGAAGCTGGTCAGTTTTTCTATTGGACTTAGTCCTGTCCAGGTAGTAGCGTAACTGCCTGTGTACATCCAAGGTATGCAAAAGTCTTTCTCCCCTGTTCTGTGGGTTTGGGAAGAATGTAAGTAGGTGGATAGCCTGATTTAATGACACTCTGGATACCACCTTAGGCATAAATGTAGGATTTGTTCTCATGGACACTCTATCTTGATGGAAGATCAGGAAGGGTTGTACTGCCATTAATGCCTGTAGTTCAGAGACCCTTCTTGCTGAAGTTATGGCCAGCAGGAAAGCAGTCTTCCAGGATAAGTATTGTAATTCTGCTGTTGCTGCTGGTTCGAAAGGAGGAAGTGTCAATTTTTCTAGCACAAAGTTCAAGTCCCATGCTGGCAATGGTGGTTTCCTGGGAGGTTTTACATTTTTAATTCCTCTCAGAAACTGTCTGAGCAGGGGATGAGAGAAGACAGGAGGATCCAAGCTATATTGTGCTGAAATAGCTGATGCATGTATCTTGATGGAAGAATAGGACAGGCCTGTGTGGAAGAGCTCTGCCAAGTACTCCAGGATGTTGGCCATGTTTACCAGATTCACATCTTCTCCCTTTGCAGTACTCCAAATGAGATATCTTTTCCATTTTGCTGCATAATTCTTTCTCGTTGAAGGTCTGCGCGCCTCCAGGATTATGTCTTTAACCCTTTGGGATAAGTTTGGGTTAATTGCTGTTATGTAATGTTCCAGGCAGTTAGCTGCAGAGTTTTCAGGTTTGGATGCAGGATGTTGTAGTTGTTCTGTGTTAACAGTAATGGGATCAGGGGTAGTGTCCATATTTGTTCCCAAGACATGCTCCTCAGCAATGGGTACCAATGTTGTCTTGGCCAGTCTCGAGCTATCAGAATGATCCTTGGACGGTCCTCTTTGATCTTCAGAAGCACCTTGTGCATCAAAGGAAGTGGTGGAAATGCGTATGCTGTCAGGTTTTTCCAACTGAAAGATAGGGAGTCCACCTTCCAAGCAAGTGGGTGGTACGTCCTTGTGCAGAATTTCTTTAGCTGGTGATTGAATGGGGATGCAAACAAGTCTATTTGTGGTAATCCCCATTCCCTTGTGATGGCTTTGAAGATGTCCGGATGAAGCATCCATTCGTGGGCATCTGTGGTTGTTCTGCTTAATATGTCTGCTAGAATGTTTTCTTTTCCGGTACAAAAATTGCTTGTAACTGAATGTTGTAGCTCAGGGCCACATCCCATAGGTCCAGTGCCAGCCGGCATAGAGGATATGAATGGGTGCCCCTGTTTGTTGATGTACCACATAACTGTGGTGTTGTCTGTCCTTATCATCAACTGACCTTCTTGGAGAAATGGTCTGAATGACTGGATTGCCAATTTTACTGCCAGCATTTCCTTTAGATTTATGTGTAGGCAGCTGGTCTTGAGTCCATAAGCCTTGTATGCACTTGCCCTGCATGTGTGCTCCCCAACCGAGGTCTGAGGCATCTGTCGTGATGGTTTGGCTTGGTTGGCTGTTGCAGAAGGGCAATCCTGTGTTTGATTGACAGGCCTGAGCCCACCATAGGAACTCTTGTTTCAGGCATGGGATAATTGGGATTTTGGTTTCTAGGCTGTGCTTGTGTTGGGACCACAAATTCCTTAGGTACCACTGTAGCTTTCTCATATGCAGTCTGGCATGAGGGACCAGAATTATGCAGGATGCCATGAAGCCTAGAGCTTGCAGTACTTTTCTTGCAGTTAGGTGGTTCTGCTTTGTTAATGCCAAGAAGTAGAGAGGTAGTTGCTCTTTCTTTTCTGCAGTTAGGAATGCCATTTGTTTTGATGTGTCCAGCTCTGCACCCAGAAAGGTTATTCTTTGGGATGGAATCAGCCTTGACTTTTTTATATTGACTGTATATCCCAAGGCTTGCAGTAGGTAAATGACTCTTTGTAAGTCTTCTGCTAGCTTGCTTTTGTTGTCCGCTTGTATCAGGCAGTCGTCCAGGTAGGGATAAATTTGGATTCCCTGAAGTCTGCAATGAGCAATTACTGATGCCAGGCATTTCGTGAACACTCTGGGCAGTAGATAAGCCAAAGGGCAATGCTGAAAATTGATAATGCTCTGATCCTGCAAGAAATCTGAGGTATCTTCTGCAAATTGGTCTTATGGGGACGTGCAGGTATGCCTCCTTGAGATCTAGAGTTACCAGCCAAGACTCCTTGCCCAGCATGGGAAGAAGCTGCTGTAGGGTCAGCATTTTGAATTTTGGAACAATAAGGAATGTGTTTAAAGCGGACAGGTCTAGAATGGGTCTCCATTTGTTTTCTTTTCTCGGTACCAGGAAGAGTCTGGAGTAAAATCCCTTTCCTTGCTCCATAGATGGTACCCTTTCCACAGCTCTCATTCTTAATAGCTGAGATATTTGTTTTAGAGCTTCTGTCCTTTGAGTAGGTGGTAGGTTTGGCATTCCTCTCTTCCCTGGTAGAGTATGGAAATGGAACCTGTAACCTTGGTCTATAGCTTGCAAAATCCATTTTTCCCTTGTGATGCAATGCCAGTTTTTTGAGAATAAGGTTAGTTTTCCGCCTAAGGGTGCTTCTAGTTATTCCCTGGTAGGCGGTGCCACTGTCAAGTCACTGTGATTGAGTTGTTGTAGTGGTGGTGGCTGCGTCTGTGCCTCGCTGGTTGTTACCTCGCCATTGGCGTCCCCTGTAGGCACCCCTGGATTGATTTCTGCCTCTTGAACGCCTATTCCTGCCTCTCTGAGCCTTAGAGGAGTCCGGAAAGGACCAATTCTTGGATGGCCAGTTCCTGCTAAACCTTGGAGGTTGAACCTGTAAGAAATCTTTCACAGTTTGTACAGATTTCGCCTTCTCTTCCATCTTTTTTAGCACCTGCTGAGCAGGGGAACCAAATAAATTGACCTTGTCCATGGGTGCATCCAAAAGCTTTGATTTGACATGGTCTGGTAATACCTGTTCTTTCAACCATGCATGTCTCCTGATAACTGTGCCAGTCATGGCTGATCTAAAGGAAGCCTCCAGTGCATCATAGCCACACTTTAAAGAATGGTTACTAACCTGCTGTATGTTATATGTACCATTTCCTGAACATATTTTTTATCTAAATATTCTTCAGAGGAAAGCTTTTTAGTTAACTGGTCAAGCATAAACTCTTGATATTGAATCATATGAAATTGGCAGTTCAAAGCCCTAGCTGACAAGGTAGCAGAAGTGTAAACTTTTTACCCCATCTCTCTAAGGACCTGGAATCCCTTTCAGAGGGGAGTGGGTTTTTAGTAGAAGTAGCAGCTACAGCTTTAGGGCCCTGGGCGATGGTCTCTGGATCTGCAAAAGGAGCCTTGTATAAATGGTGATGAGTGTCCGGGACCCTGTAGAACCTATCGGGCTTAGCAGGAGCCGGAGGTAATGAATCAGGAGCAGTGCAAGCATCATTAAATGCATCATCTACAACAGAAAGAACTGGAGGTATAGCTAAAGGCCTATGTTGTGGCAAATGTAGAAAGGTTCTAAGCCTTTTTCTGGAGTCTGAGAAATCTTGGCCCTGCCACTGAAATTGTTCCCTCATAGCATGCAAGGTTTCCCCAAAGGAAAATTCCTCAGGTGGAGAGGCTGAAGGAATGGACTCTTCAGCATCAGAGTCTTCGTAAGGAGAATAAGACGCCTCAGGAAGGTCTGTATGTTCAGATTCATCAGAGGAACCATCAGTGGATACTGGTTCAGGGGGCTCTGCTCTAGGTCTCTTTTCTGGAGGAGGGAGAGAGAACCTGTCTGGATGAGGCTGGGATCCACGAATTAAAGAAATTAAATCCTCAGCCAAAGATAGCATATGAGAGCTAGTGCTGGGCCTGTGTGAGGGGGGTTTGGCAGGCACAGATTTTGAAGCTTTGGCTGCTTTAGCCCTGGCAAAGGCCTTAATAGACATGGCTGCAGGAGGCCTAGCAGCTCCACGTGCAGGGGTTGAAATATCCAGGGGAATTGTGTCTGATAATTCCTGAGAAACCGCAACAGAAGGCTGGATTTCAGAAGCAGATTCTGCCAGGTTAGAGGAGGCCTCGGTAGAAGGCATGGTTTCGGCTGGAGAAAGAACCGCTTGCTCGGTTTCAGCCGAAACAGAGACACTCGCGGTTTGCTTAATCGCGGTTTCGGCCGAGACCGCGGACCGCGAGTGTCGGTCCTTTTCTTTTCGTTTTTAGATTTGCTTGTCGGAGGATCCGACGGCATAATGTAGGCAAAATCAGAGCCGAAAATTTGTTCAGCAAACTCCGACCGACGTCTAAGCGTCCGTCGGTTAAAAGAAGCGCAGGCTAGACAAGCTGCTACGTCGTGGTCTGGGCCTAAGCAATGTATACAGTAGGAGTGGAAATCTTTATGAGGTATTTGTTTCCCACAAGATAAACAGTTATTCACTTTCTCTGACATCGGCTGAGGCAAGAAAGAGTCCCCAACGGGGTACTTAGCTTTTTAATAGTCTTCGAAGTAGTATTCGGTAGTAGTAATCTCTGGATCTGACCGACTGGCACTTGCGAACAGCTTCTGCTTCGGGCGCCACGCGGCAAGAAAGACTGAGGAAAATGGCGTCGGCTGATGCCTTTATACCCGAATAACTGCAGCTATGACGTCGGGTGAAGTGCGACACCAGCCGAGGCCAGACCCAGACTTTGGAATCCGGCCGACCGAAGGGCTGCCTGACGACAGGACAACCCATTTGTAAGGACTGCAGATGCATCCTTGAAGGACATCCTCAGGTATTTCCTGAAGGTGGGCTTCATGGGGATGTGAAGATAGGCATCCTTTTTATCTATGGTGGCCACGGACACCTGAAGGATAAGAGGAGGAAAAAGGGTTGGTAGGGTCAACATCCTGAAGGTTGGACCCTTTAGGGATAGGTTGAGTTATGAGAGGTCTAGAATTGGTCTCCAAGGACAGTTTTTTGTTGGAACCAGGAAAATCCTGGAGGAGAAACCTCTTCTTTTTACTGCAGGGGGCACTGGTTTTATGGTGCCTTGGGCCAGCAGTTCTTGTAGTACTGGTTTGCAGGAGATGTAGCTGTTGTTTTGGAGGTTGTGGGATGGATTTTCCCTTTGGGGGCGACAGCCAGTTCATAAAATACTCATTATGAAGGATTGAAAGGCACTATTTGTCTGAGGTGATGGATGTCCATACAGTGAGAGAGAGTGAGAAAGGTGAAGTGACAGATGGAAAGAGGTAGGAGACAGGGGTTGTATGTTTGGCAGGTAGTCAGATGCTACCTGCAATGTCTTGAAAGGATGGTCCCTGCTGGAGGGGGTTGCTTTCTAGTAGGTCTTCTAGGCCTAGAGGGGGCAGCAGGATGAGAATGTTTTCTACTGAACTGTTTTTTAGCTGGCTAGTTTCTTTGAATTTTAGGCATAGGGGAGACTAGCAGGTGTTTCAAATCTTGGATTTCTTTTCCCTTCTGCTGAAGTGACAAACAAATCAGCCACTTTTGCACCAAAAACGTAAAAATAAGATGCAACTGGACACTGGGTCTTTGCAATGATACAAATAAGTGAAAATAAACCAATGCTAGGTCCCAGGTAGGCTGAATAAAACTTAATAAAAACAATAATAAAATGGCTGGTAAGCGCTTTCAAGGTACAAGTCCTCTTCATTAGACAACTACAAAGTACACAAATTTAAATAAAAAACAACCTATCAAAGGTGGCTCAAAGTGTATAATTGACTGATGATGGTAAATGATAAACTCCCTAATGCTTAAAGGGACGGGTGTACAAAAGAGGTTTAAGAGATACTGCTTCATTTAAGCCAGGTTCTTTATCAGCCTGAAAATATAAGATCCATTTTTGTTCACAGGCTTCAGTCCTGACCCTCATGTTACCTCCCCATCTCATTTTCATCTACCAGCTCTAGAACAAAAAACTTAAGCATGTGCTGAGAACCTGAAGTCAAAATATGTTTTGCTAAGGCACTCGTTTCTTTTTTATTCCTAATATCTCAAATATGTTCTTGTACACATTCTCTAAAAGAGCGACTGGTCTTACCCATGTAATAAGCCCCACATAAGGTACAGAAAGTATAATAGACTAGATTTTCAGAACAGTCAGCATAGAAGCATAAATCTATAGAATATCATAGCTGAGGGTGAACAAAGCTAGCCCCTGTATACATTTATTTACAAATATTGCAGTGCCGACATGTACATGTACCTTGTCTCTGCGATGGAATACACTGTTTGTCCCAGTTTCTTATAACAAAGATGCCTCTTAAGAAATGCATTACTTTTTTAAAGGAGAATTGTGGCACCTCTGTAATCAACCCCCTTTCTAAGTTCATCACTTGCAAGTAGGATATTCCAATGTTTCTTAATTATATTGCAAACAGCCCCTATATCGCTGGAGAAGGTCAAAGGAACTCTAGTACTATTCTTAGATTTAACTAGAGTATTAGGACCGTGGTGGTGCAGCGGTTAGCACTGTCGCCTCACAGCAAGAGGTTCTCCCATTTGAGTCTTGGCTGGAGTACTTTGTGTGTGGAGTATGCATGTCCTCCCCACGGTCGAGTGATGTTAAAGATATGCAGGTAGGTGTGTGCGTGAATGGGTGTACCTTCCTTGCAGGTTGAGCTGGCAACTCAGCACTGTAAAAATCCACAGCCAATCATTAGCGGACCGGAGTTCTGCTGTGGCGACCCCTACCGGGAAAAGCCGAAAGACATTTTACTATTAGCCTGATATAGAGTATTGCTATGAGGAACTTTCTCTGAAAAATAGGGTTTCCCTGTACTTTCCCTTTCTAATAATACTGAGTCTATGCAGGAATTAATATCTTTCTCTTTATACCTTCCTAGCTATGAAATCTAGCTTCAAATTATTAAAAGCTATCTGTAGTTGTTGCTAATCATTATGTAGTCTCGTGCTTCTAAGAAACTGTGATTTCAAAACCTTTTTTTCCTCAAAAATTTTATTTTTCAAATGCATTTGAATGAATTTCACAGTATTTATACATAACTTAAATAACTATGTACACTATTTTACATTAGCCTGACACTATAGCAGATCATAATGTATACAGTTACTTTATAAGTATGTCCAATCTATTATCAGTGTGTCTGATCAATGACTGTTTTTCCTCCAAGGGTTATTGATAAATGCCTTTGGATAAATTCTTAGTTCTTTAAGTTTAATTTCCAATAATGATGTGATCTTCAGCAGGCTGTAGAAGTCTTCTAAAGTTGGTATTTTGTTTGTATTCCATCTTCTTGTTACACACTTCCTTGAAATTGCAAGTATACTCCATACTAGATATGTCTGACCTATTCAAATGAGGATCTTCATTCACATTTAATACAAGAGCTTTAGTTAAATAAAATGATTAATTAAATAAATAAAGCTTGTAGAAAGTTAATACCATTCCAAAATGGCTTAATTTTAACACAAAGAAAATGTGGCTCCAATCTGCACTGTGTACTTGCTCACATCTTCAACATACTCCTTTTATGGAAGAACTAATTTTACTGATTCTGTCTGGGGTTAAGAATACTCTGTGCAAGCATTTCCAATTAAAAACTTTTCGGTGCTGTCTAAAGGATGTATATTTTATCGATAAGATATCCATTTTAATATCTTCAGTTAAGTGCATTGAGTGCCCTTTTGTTATATATTTCCAATATGAGGTTTAGGGTGTTGTTTTATTGTTTATCAATATTTTGTAAAATTTTGAAATACTGTTACCCATGTCAAAGTCATTATATATGATTTCATACATGTATTTCATAAATGTATATTTTTCTTTAAAGAATTGTTAATTATTCTACTTAAAACTTGCGAATGATAGAATACTCTAAAGTCAGCCAGTCCTGTTGTGGAATTTTGTATGTCGTTTTTATTACTTGCATATCTAAAACTTTTAGTTATTTGATGCATTGGAGCCAACAAACAAATCCTTTCTGTTCCCAGGAATTAATAATTTCTCTATATATTTTATGTGGAAAGTTATTTGCGACTATGAATGATGTTAAAAGATCAAACCATATTTTTAAATCTATATTTGCATTAATAATTTTCCTAAATTAGTCAATGTAATAATCATAAGAGTTTTAGTGGGTTTAATTGTGTTATATTGCATACTAATACACATGTCCCATGGCAAATTGTTTTATCTGTTATTTGGCAAATTGTTTTTATCTGTGATTTGAAATTTGTTTTGTAAATCAAATTAATTTATTGATATTACAGTTAGTAATTCTTTCCAATTTGCAGAGTAATTTGGACCTATCCAATCTGAGATTGTTTTAGATATTGATGCTTTTATACATGTTTCTATATCAGGAAATTTTAATACTCCCTGTTTCCATGGTCTGATATGATGCATTAAAGCTATTATGCTTCTTTTGGGAAACCATAACATTTTATTAGGCATGAATTTATTTCTTTAGGTATATTCCTTTCTGGTAACAGTTGTATTGCCAAGGCTATATACAGGGATCTTGGGCAGTAAAACCATTTTTATTAACTGCAGTCTACCTTCAAATGTTACTTTGTTACATTTTTCCACAGAGATTTTAATTGTATTGATGATACCGTAGTTTCTTGAGACTAATTTATTGCCCTTGCATAACTCAATTCCTAGATATTTTAAGGTATATTCTTGTTTCCCTATTATGTTATCCCCCTTAGTCTGCAGTTCTTTTTTTTATTTAAAAATAGAAATTTTGATTTATTGAAATGGAGTCCTGAAGTCATGTGAAATTTGTCAATTAATATAGCTAATTCTTCTAATGTCTCGCTTGTATTAGAGGTTAGTAATATGTCATCAGCATACAGCATTACTTTAGAATTGTATTGTTCATAAATATTTATTCCTTTGATTTTTACATTGTTACAAATTGAATCTGCCAATATTTCAATAGCCAGAGCAAACAGAATCGGTGGTATTGGACATCCTTGTTTAGTGCCTTTTGTTATATGTATAGATTCAGAGGTAAAATGACCTAACTTGACATACGCTACATTGTGTGTGTGTGTGTGTGTGTGTGTATATATATATATATATATATATATATATATATATATATATATATATATATACACACACACACACACATATACTCTTTAGGAGAAAAACAAAAGATGCAGGAAATCCAAACAGCATTAGGATTTTGAAAAAATAGCCCCAATTTAGGGAATCAAAGGCTTTCTTTATATCTAAGCCAAATATGAGGGTTTCTTTATTTTCTTTATTAACAATATACAAGAGGAATTATCCTTTTAATATTGTTGTGTGTCTATGATATACAAATCCAGTTTGATTATTTATCGTTTTAGATAGTGGTATTTTCATTCTGCTAGTTAATATTGTCAAATATCTTATAGTCATTATTTAATAATGATATAGGTCTATATGAGGTGGAGGTTTGGGGATTTGTTTTCCTTTAAGATTGGTGTGATTAAGGAATACCTCCAAGAGGGTGGTAATTACAGCTTGGGAACTCAATTTTTGAGTTTTATGGAAGAGGGATAGTATCTTTGACGGAAAAAAAATATATATTTACATAATTATCCCATCTATGCCTGGAGCTTTATTATTTTTATCCTCTCTTATTGCATCTGTAATTTCTTTGTAGTATATGGGTGCTTGCAGATCTAGTTTTAATTTTTCTGTTATTTTTTTTATATTAGATCATTTTGCATCTAGACTTGATTGATATGTATATTTTCTTTTTGGAAATGTTTCATATAGCGATTTCTATAGGCATCAAGAATGTCACCTATATCAGAGACATTTTTCCCTTTCTTTTCATGGAAGATACTTTTAATGTTATCAGCTTTTGATTGTATTTTGATTCTTGTGGATAAATTATGTAGATATTTGGGAGAAGTGGCAAAGGTACTATTTTTTATTTTTTCTAAAGCTAAACTAGTTTTGTGTTAGAATTTCGTTGCATTTATTGTTTAATACTTCCAATTTCTTTTTCATCTCCAAATGATTTTGATTTTTTTCATCTTTTACTGACAAAAGTTTGTATTGTAGATCTAATAATTCAGAATCCCATTGTCTGATTTTTTTTATACCAAATTAGGGTTTTACCATACATGCAAGCTTTTAATGAGTCCCATATTATTTTATTTATCTCTGTGGTGTAATTAATATCTAAGACCGCCTGTAATTCAGATAATAACCAGAGTCTGAACTCTTTAATTTTAGTTATATATGCTGGAATTCTGGAGTTAAAGATTAATGGTTTGTACCCATTTCGAAGTTTGGTATGAAAAGGGGCAGGAATTGATTGAGACATTAATGATTTTAGAGTGCAAGTCATGGGCAGCAAATATTTTATCTATTCTAGTTTGGGTATCAATCTGTGATCTTGATGGGAAAACAAAGATTTATCTTTTTTACATTTGAAAGTATCTACAAGATGAAATGATTCCACCCACTTGTTTAAAGCTTTTGATACAGCAGATGTACGCAGTGGTCTTATTTGTAGTTTCAGAAATATCAAATATACAGTTAAAATCTCCTCCTAATATTAAGCTGCCTTTATAATCATTGGAAATGGAATCCAAGTGTTAAACAGATCCTGTTCCAATGCCTGGGGACCAGTACAGACTGGCTAGGGTCCATATTCTATTACATTTAACTATTACGAATGCCATAAAGCCTTCTTTATATTCATACTTATAAATGATTTCTGGGTTAATCACATTTGTTTTCCATAAAATTGTCACCCCTTTTGTCTTTGTCTTATAAGTGGATTGCGACAATATCATACATTCCTTAGGATTCCATTTGTAATTGTCATTTGTTTTGAAATTAGTTTCTTGAAGGAATACAATTTGTGCTTTGTTCAGTTTAAAATATTTCAGTAGATTTGCTCTCTTGCTAAGATTGTTTAAGCCATTGGTATTTAAAGATAATAAAGTTAAATCCATCTTAGGTTATTTAGACTATGTACTTTTTTGTTTTATTGTGACAATTAAACATTTTCCTCTGATAACTATAAAGTATATGTTTGAGCTTTTAAAGGAAATTATCAGTTTTATACTTTGAGTGTTTGCCAAGTAATGTTTTGGTCAGGCATACTAAAAATGTTTTTAGTGAAATTAATTTAAATTAATTAAATGTGAACAACACTAAGATTCGCACTAGCCATGGAATGGAAATCATTCCTACTCTGATGGATAAACCCAAATCCATCAGATTATCACTCATACCTTGACAATCCAGAACATCTGAGCTCCATAAATTGAATTATATGGAGATTTATATTAGGAATAAGCAATATTTATATTATTTTGAATATAGTACTATTGTAGATTAGACAGAATTCTAATATGTCTACTTATTGTATAAGTAAATATTTGAATTGCTTGTCATCTATCTTTAATATAATCATAGTAAAGTAGGATATATCAGATATAAAACTTCAATAAAAGATTACAGCACACAGTTAACATTCACCCTTACTGATGAAGTCTTTCAAAACGTATTACTTAATATAATTGGAAGGTAATATTTATACCTAATGTTTAAAATACAATGCATTTTACTGGATATATAAGAAGTTATATTTCATTGTTTGCCAGCATTTAAGTAATCACTTTGTTGCTAACTTACTTAAAGCATCAAGTTTGTTTTATGTGAACATTGATGAAAAGTTAGTGTATTTTAATTATCAGTGTACACCCCCCCCATTTCCTACATAAGGATTTTCATATCTGTCATTTCTTATTATAAAATGAGTGAAATTATAGGTTAAAAACAAATTCACTTATTGTGATTAATGATTACAAATTCCCTTTCCATAGTCAAACTGCCATTTTATGGCATACACTGAAAGTTTTTAGATTTAAATGGCAACATTCTACTTTGTATAATCAGCAAAGGTTAAACTGAGTGATTATTGTCAATTTAATACTATTTGTTCAGAATGCGATTGTTACTTTCTGTGACATTCCTTGTTCAGGCTTCTATTGTTTCCCTTAAATAACTTTGTCAGTTTGATGTCATGTATAAAACATTAGTTACATTGGTAACTGCTTAAGAATTATATATGGTCAAGATGAGTTACAAAAACTACAATTCAAGTTAAAGCAATTACCTGACTTGTTATGCACATTTACTTATAAAAAAAAATCATCATGCTTCCCCTTGATGTTCAATGTAGTGCATGTCATTTATAACAAGACACAGTAGTGTTATTACACACAAGCCCATGTTATTAAATCCTGTCTTTAATATCTAAATTCAGCATACTGCTTCATCTTATATGACGATTATATTTTATGTCTAGTTTTACTAAAATTGTACATTACATAACTATCGTATGTTTTTTTTTTTTTTTGGCTGTTGCTTGGTTATTTGAGAGACCACAAGCTGTAATGATTATTCTTATTATTAGCTCCTTCCAAGCATGTTTATACAGTCCATAAACTTTAAATTATGAGACCCCTTCTAGTTTCTTATTTGTTATAGGTTTATTTCCATCCTTACATATCAGTACTTCAAGCACGGGCAAGAATGCCCATCCAGTTTTGTCAGAATACCATTCACTAGTTCATGTGGTGTGCTTCCAGGCTGTTCTTAAAATATCCAAACCAATATTTGTCCTGTTCCATATAACCAGCCTGTCCCATGCAGTGGCCACTCTGCCAGTGAACCACTCAACACACCTTCCATTCCCACAGAAATTTCCACAAAGGAAATCCGATGACTCTAGCACTTCCCGGCAACCCTAAACACCCCTAGAATCAGCTATCACCATATGCCCAACACGGCCGAGCAAGCTCACCTCTCTGACCACTGCAAAGGGTACTGGACAAGACCAAGTGCTCTTAGTCTTTCATAATAACTCAGACTTCCACTCAAGTCCTTAATGTGTTTGGAACAAAATGCATTTTAAATATACAATTGTTTTTTTTTTTAATCAAGAATTAACTTAATGAGCTAAAATGAAGTATTGGGAGACCATAAATTTGAGTACATCTGGTTTAAAACAGCCCTTTTATATATATATATATATATATATATATATATATATATATATATATATTTACACATATAATTTTTTTTTTTAAACCAAAAACTTCATTGTCGAGAATCATCTCGGAGGCTCCTCAGAGCCATTAAGCATTATCATCACTCTGTCTCCATAGCAACCTGGGAGCATCTGTTCCTGTTAGTGTGCTTGTGCACTGTACACCAAAGGCTTGCGATGCACCTGAAGTAAAGCTTCGCTTCACTGCAACTTCAAGCCTAAATTCCCTCCCTTTCTGTGAGGCAGCAGCCAGGAAACGAACAGAGAGCAAACAGAAAAAAAAACCTCCCAACAAGCCGCCACAAGAGAACACATTCTTTCAGCCTTCCCACCTCTCACTCAGCAGATGTATAAACAAACTACGCTCTGCCAAATTATCCCAAATCACAGTTTTATCAACCCCCTTCCCCTGGGTCTAGGTTAAACACCAAATGTCTCTTACCAATACAAAAGCATCAGTAAACCTAAATCACAAGCCCCAACCCACAGCTTCCCAGAGATGAAAACGGCAACATACAACAAATGCCAGACGCAGCTGCATCCACACACACCATGTCAGGCTTAATCAAACAGCACTCGAAACTATGACACCTGCCATAACTGATATTAACTATGTTTAGACAGATGATGACATTTATACTAGCTGCCAGACAGCTGCATCTATGCTCACCATATCAGGACTGATCAAACAGCACTCGAAGTTATACCACCTGCCACAACTGATATTAATTATGTTTAGACAGAATAATGACATTTGTACCAGCTGCCAGACAGCTGCAAACAT
Source organism: Protopterus annectens (assembly GCF_019279795.1). Lineage (NCBI taxonomy): Eukaryota > Metazoa > Chordata > Ceratodontiformes > Protopteridae > Protopterus > Protopterus annectens. The sequence goes on along the minus strand of NC_056744.1, from coordinate 1,576,938,954 downwards.
GCACACCATATCAGGACTGATTAAAACAGCAGTTGTAGCTGTGATACCTGCCATAATTGATATTAACTATATTTAGCCAGAATAATGACATTTGTACTAAGAGCTTGCTACTATTATTTAACCAGGATATACATGACATTTCTAAATCATACTTTAATCAAAGGCATTAGTTTTCAGACAGCATTTTTTTTCAAATCAGTCTACTGTTACTGCTATTATGATTTTAATTTGTTACATTTGAGTCTGAACTCTGATGAATGGTACCTTGTTGAATTAATTATTTAAACTATTATAAGTAAAATCAATGAAAATGAAGATAAGTATTCACAGAGTTCAAGTAGGGGAATAGAAATGTTTATGTTTGTATTATATGTGGTTTTGTTTGGCTTACATATAATGTAAGTAGTAACCCATCTTGACCTACCTTTGTTTGTGAAGAATTATTGGACTGGACATTCTGAATAAATCATTACTGTTTCTCAGTTTAAGAAACTCTCCTCTTTTTTTAATAAAAACAGATGACAAGTAATGTACCAATATCAGTTGATACTTTGAGAGATGTAGCTGTAAGAGTTATTTTTTTGGACAGCTATCTTGGAATTAGTTATTTTGTTTCTTCTTTCTAGCATCAGTCCAAGGATTTGTTTCTTTTATTCTTTTAAGAGTAGGGGTCATCCATTCCATTTCTTCTGGGATAGACACTATTTTGTTTTTGATGAATATAGTAGCTTCTTAAAGGTTCTCATCCTATTGGCAAAACTTTTAGTTATGTACTCACCATAACTTCAGATGTTTGGGATCCATCTCGCCTACATTCTGACTGATGGGTTCGGAGCCGATCCCTCGGCTCCGACTCGGCACGCTTATGCTATAGAGTGAGGCCTCTAATTGGCTGAGCTATCTTTATCCCAGGATGCACCACCACTAATCCCCCAGATCTTGTTTGTCCACATTCATGCACACATGCACAGCTTGCTTATATAACATTGTTAGATGTTTCAAGATGAAACAACAGGATTCGGACCTTCTGATATCCTCTGATCTCCAAGGAAGGGGGAAGGAGGGTGGGTTATTAGGAATGTAGGCGAGATGGATCCCAAACATCTGAAGTTATGGTGAATACATAACTAAAAGATGTTATGTGATTCCTATCTCGCCTACATTCTGACTGATGGGACAGCGTCCCTAGCACCTAAATCCCAGGTGGCTCATTGGAAAACACTCCTGAGCACTGTGGAACCAAATGAAGCTCGTCCTCTAGATGCCACATCTAATTTGTAGTGAGAAATGAAGGTGTGCGGGGAAGACCATGTAGCCGCAGCACAAATGTCACCAATAGCAAGCTTAGAATGAAATGCTACCGAAGTAGCCATAGCCCTTGTAGAATGAGCCTTGACAGAGGTGGTAAGCTCTTTGTTAGAATAAATATAAGCTTGAGTAATACAGTCCCTGATCCATTTGGCAATAGTGACCTTTGTGACAGCGTTGCCCAATTTGTTTTCTGCAAAGGATACAAACAACTGATCTGTTTTCCTTGATTGTTTGGTCCTATCTAAATAAAAACGTAACTGTCTGTGGACATCTAGTGTGTGGAAAATAAACTCCGCTTTATTGGAGTACTTTGGGAAAAAAACTGGAAGCTCTAACGATTGTTGCAAGCATAAAGTAGAACAAACTTTAGGAACAAAAGAAGGATTTGGTCTGAGGGACACCCTGTCTGTATGAAAAACCAAGTACGGGGGTTTCACTGACAAAGCTTGAAGTTCTGAAACCCTTCTGGCTGAAGTAATCGCCACTAGAAAGGCTCTCTTCCATGATAGAAACTTTAGATCACAGGTAGCTGCCGGTTCAAAGGGGAAAGAAGTCAAGGCACGCAACACTATATCGAGATCCCATGGAGGTGCAGGATGAGAAATCGGAGGTCTTAATAGAGCAGCACCTTTCAAGAAGGTCTTACACAATCTGTTGCTCATTAAAGGTGGGTCTATGGATTCATGAAAATTAGAAATTGCTGCCAATTGTACTTTGATGGTAGAAACTGAAGAGCCTTGATTGAAAAGAGAGGTCAGGAATTTGAGTACTTCTGCCACGGAGTAGAAATGGGGTCCAGGCCCGGAGTTGAGCCCAAATAGCAAACCTTTTCCATTTGCTAGAATACAGTTTCTTTGTAGCAGACTTGTGGGCTGAAGATAATATGTGCACAACATCTGGATCCAGTGCATGTCTCCTGACTATCGTCGGAAGAGGAGGAGCCAGGCCGTCAATTTTAAGGTGTGTAGGGACTGATGTAGTAGTCCCGACTGATGAATCAGTAGGTCTGGGACCTGGTCCAGGAACCATGGACCTTCCAGAGCATGTTTCCGAAGGTAGGGAAACCACACTTGACGAGGCCAGTAAGGAGCAATTAAGATCATCTTGCTCCCTAAGAGTGATGCCTTTTGAATCACCCTGGGGAGGAGAGGAACTGGAGGGAAGGCATAAAGCAGGCCGGTGGGCCAAGGATGGACTAATACGTCCATGGGGCTCTTCCCCGGAGCCGGAGTTAGGGAGAAAAATTCTTTGCACTTCGCATTCAGAGGAGTCGCGAAGAGGTCGCAACACGGAACTCCCCATTCGCTGAAAATCTGCCTTGTAATTGTCATATTCAGAGACCATTCGTGAGGAGAGAGGATGGTTCTGCTCAACCTGTCGGCTATGACATTGGACTTGCCCGGTATGTGAGTAGCCACTAGGAAGCGTTTGGTCAAGACTGTCCATTCCCAAACTCTCATCGCTTCTCTGCAAAGAGGATAGGATCTGGTCCCTCCCTGTTTGTTCAGGTAACAGACAACTGACATGTTGTCTGAGTGAACAGCAATTACGCCCTGAGGGAGATAATCATGAAGGGCTTGAAGGGACAGGAGTACTGCCCTCATTTCTAGGATGTTGATGTGAAGAGGGGTCTCTTCCGGGTGCCATTTGCCTTGGACTGACCTGCCCAGGGAATGCCCCCCCCACCCCATCTGGGAGGCGTCCGTGGTCAAAGTGGCCGCCGGAGGAAGAACAAAGGGTCGTCCCTGATCCAAATTGGAGGACACTAGCCACCAGCGAAGGTCCCGTTTGCAAGATTCTGTGATCCATATGAGATGATTGAGAGGAGTTCCTGAAAGGACCACTGAGTTGAAAGAAGCCACTGGAGGATTCTCATGTGTAACCTTGCCAAGGGAACTAGCAGAACTGTGGCAGACATGGGTCCCAATAGCTGTAGGACCATTCTGGCTGGGGCTTTGGACCTGGGGAGTAAGGCTCGAACTTGATTTTGAATGGTTTGAATTCTGTCTGCAGGTAGATAGACCCACATCTGGTTTGAATCTATCTCTACCCCTATGAATCTTATTCTTTGAGATGGCCGCAACACAGACTTTGGCCAATTGAAGGTGATTCCAAGGGAATTGCCCAGTGATATTGTGGCTTGCAGGCTCCGTGAAGTAGATGCTTGGAGGTGGCAGTTAGGAGCCAGTCGTCTAGATGGAAACACCTGGAATCCTAGACTTCTCAGGTGAGCAGTCACTACTGCCAAGCACTTGGTGAACACCCTGGGGCTGTGGTGAGACCAAAGGGCAGCGCACGGAACTGAAAATGACTGCCTCCTAGGCTGAAGCGCAAATGTCTCCTGGACGTTTGATGTATTCTGATATGATAATACGCGTCCTTGAGATCTATGGAGCACATCCAAACACCCTTCCCCAACAATGGGAGAATGGTTTGTAGAGTGACCATTCGAACTTGGACTTCTTGACTGAACGGTTTAGGTTGCTTAGGTCCAAAATGGGCCTCAAGTCCCCGGTCTTTTGGCACCAAAAGAATCTTGAGTAAGTCCCTAATCCGATCTGGTCTGGGGACGGTTGGATGACTCCTTTGCAGCAGCTTTGAAATTTCTGAGGCTGCGGTATCCCGTTGACTGGGTGGCGGGTCCGGGATTTTTTTGGACTGAGGGGGGGGGGGGGGCGAGAGAATGGGATGGAGTAACCTCCGGCGATAATTCGAAGCACCCATCGGTCCTGAGTGATCCCTTCCCAGGCCTTCAGGTGCTTGGCGACCCCGACTGGCTCCGGAGCAGCACAGTCGGGCAATCCCTCAGGGACTATGAAAAGCTGAAGAGCCACGAAAGGACTCGCGGTCTCCAGTGTTGCGAGGGCCTCTGCCGCCTCTGGGACGGCGTCTTCCGGATGAATTTCCCCCTCCTCTACCTCTGGAGGGGGAACCTTCCTGCTGAGAGGGGTAAGACTTCTGAGATCTACGGAACCACATTTTCCCTCCTCTTTTAGCCTTGGGATAAGGCCGAAAGGGAGTGGAAAATCGTGCCTCTACGGCAGTCAGAGTCTTACCCTCCTGTTCACAGCGGGTAAGTGTGTCTTTTACCTTGGGTCCAAACAGGGAGGACCCATCAAAGGGGGCGTCGGCAAATGAAGACTTAAAGGCCTCCGCGAAATGACACAGGTGGAGCCAGGCTTATCTCCGTAGAGCAATGCCTGTACCCGCCGCTCTACTCGCCCCTTCGGCCGCATACGAAATGAGCCTCATGGACGAGTTCGAAATGGATGACATTGTAGCCAGCTGAGATCCAACCGTCTAGGCTAGCTCCTCAGGCAGGTTACCTGAGAGGGTATCAGATAGCTCCTTGATCAGATCCCTCTGAAATCTCGTAAAGTGCGTCAGGTAGTTCAAAGACCTCAGAGTAAAGGCCGCTGAACTAAGGGTGCGCTTACCGTACCGATCCATGCTCCTAGACTCCTTATTAGGAGGATGGACGGACGTAGAAGCCTCTGCTACATCTTGCTGGGTAGCAGATGCCACCACCATAGCATCCACAGCCACACCTTTCGTAAGGAACTCTCTATCTGGGGGCGCCGAGAGAAATTTGTTCGGACGAGCGGGCACCGGTTCCACAGAGTCTGGGTGTTCCCACGACAGATCAAATCCAAGAGCTCGTCGAAGGGCGGAGACACCCAGGAGGCGGAGGGCTGAGCCCCGAAGGCCTTCAGGAAAACCGACTCATCAGCAGAGGGAGGTTTGGACTGCCAGCCGCCTCGTTGTTTTAGGGCTTCCAGGATGTCTGCAAAGGAGACATCATCCAAGGACGACTTGGGGGACCCCTCTGCATCATCGAGATCAGTGTCAGATGTCAAAGACTCGTCAGGGGGGTCAACATGCTTCCTCTTGCACGTTCTCTTCCTGGGAGGTTCTTCCGAAGAGGCTTCAGAAGGACCTCCAGGAGGGGGAGAAACCCCAGCGGGGGTAACCTGAGGCCCAGGGGCTCCGCTGTCTACGGACAGGGGGACTGCCAACGACCCAGTCTCCAAATGTAGGGAAGGAGCTGGGGAAACTGTGGAGGTAGCCAAGGAAGATTTGGCTAAAGCACTCCTCATAGCCCTGAAGGCGGGACCACCAGAATCCTGGGAGGGTCCCCCCTCCGTGGCCACGACAGTGGACGGTACTCCCGCCGACGCACCAAGAGGGAGACTTGGGACCGAAAGCATCAATCCCGAAGCCACCCCCCAGGGCCGAAGGAAGAAGTCAGTGCACTGAACTCCGACCCAAGAGCCGGAGTCGGAGCAAGGGTCGGGCCTGACCCTAACACCTCCACTGGTTCCACCAGCACCTGCTCCAACGGTGCCGAAGCTGTTGGAGGAGGAAATACAGTAGGGGAGTGGACCATCGGCAACGAAGCCAAATGGGCTGGAGCCGAAACCATCTTTTGGAACACCGGAGACTGGAAGAGTCGAAGGAGCACCCTGTCGATGTCCGAATCAGACATCTTGGATGATCTCGAGGATACCGATCGGGCCCGAACCGATTTCTCCATCGGCTCCGAAAAGACTCAACAATTATCGGCTCCGAGGAAACCTTCAAGGAAATTTCCCTCGGTGCCGATAAGGACTTCGGCTCCGAGGGGGAAGAGTCTGAGCCGATGACCCTTATCGGCTCCAAAATCAGTGGAGCCGATGAGGGTGACCCGCCTTTCGATGCCCCAGACCTCGGCTCCGAAACCAGAGGGGTCGAGGCTGGAGGCATCGAGGCAGACCGTTCCGACCTCGGCTCCGAAGTCCGTGGAGCTGGAGGAGTCTGCTTAGTTTTCTTAGCGGTCGGTTCCGACTGACTGGTCGGAGCCGACGCTTTCCTCTTTTTGGAAGGAGACGGAGAGGAAGATAAAGCCTCCTCGAAGGAAGGCTTGATTAATCCTTTGAGGATTAATTTGTTTTTCCTCTCCTGGAGGACTCTGGAGGAAAACGCATGGCATACACTGCACGATTCTTGCAGATGTTTTGCACCTAGACAATAGACGCACGAGGAGTGGTCGTCCGTTATGGACATTTTGAAACCACACCTCGTGCACTTTTTAAACCCGGAGGGTTTATGCTCTTTAGACATAATGAGACCAAAAAAGACAACCACAAGTAAACAGCAAAGGGTTGACACACAAGAACCACAATATATATGTCACTAGTTTAAATATTTAACACTATCCAAAGAATTTTTTTTTTTTTTTAACACAAGATCGAAAGAGAAAGGGAGAAAAAGAGGGTCAAGACCCTCTAACTTAAACGGGTACTTGACCCACACACAACTACTAAGGTAGCAGTAATCACAGGTGAAGGCCCCTCTAACTTAAACGGGAACCTTCTCTGACAGGAAAAAACACGAAAAATTAAACCAATTTTCTCAAAAAGCACTCGTACACAAAGAATAGCCGTTAAAACAGCTTTTGATTTTAAATGAAGCAAATACTGACAGGAAAAAAGCCTAATAAAAGTACTTAGCCCAGCCACTGTTGAGACCACGTCCAAGCTCTGTAAGCGGCAAACGAGATCTCGGGGATTAGTGGTGGTGCATCCTGGGATAAAGATAGCTCAGCCAATTAGAGGCCTCGCTCTATAGCATAAGCGTGCCGAGTCGGAGCCGAGGGATCGGCTCCGAACCCATCAGTCAGAATGTAGGCGAGATAGGATCACATAATATCATATTTTTATCTTAGCTGGAAAGGCCAGCTGTGCTTTAATGTTGTTTTGTTTCAACAGTTTTATTATTGGCCAGACTTTTTTTCTTTTAGTATTCTGGAAGAATAATCATTGTCAAACCTTATCAGGCTTTGATTGTATTTTAAGGGTGATTTTCTCCAAGCAGATTTTAATATTAGTTCCCTGTTCAGAAATGAAATAAATTCTATAACTATGGATCTAGGTGGAGTATTTGTTGAGTTAGAAACAGGTTTCCTCAGTGCTCTATGCGCCCTTTCAGTTCCAAATGAAAGCCCCCCTTTCAAGCCTAAAAATTCAGGAATCCCGATTAAGAATGAAATAATGTCTTCTTCTTGAGTGTTTTCAGGCAGACCAAAGATCTTATGTTGTTTCTCCTTTCCATTTTCTAAGTCATTTACTTTGTTAGGCAGCCATGTATTCTGTTTAAGCAGAAATTCTTTTTGGAATTCTTTTTCTGAGTCTCCCCTCAATGTCATTTAGAGAAGTCTCTATATTTGTTATTTTTGCATGGTGTTGCTGTAATAGTTCCTTAAGAGCATCAGTCTGTTTTTGAGAATTTAATTTGAGGTTTTCCAAGTCATTTTTAAAGCCATTCATCTTCAAAGATAGTTCCTGTAAGGTAGATGTCATCAATTACAGTTCTTTTTTCAAAGCAGCATCTGGATGAGAATTTCTTGAGTTGTTCATATTCAGTGACTCAATGTATCTCCAAGTTACTCAACAGGAACATTTTTGAACATCTTCACCAAAATTGATACTTATGTAGTTTAGTAGTTTATTTATATATTTCTGACGTTTTAAACTACTTGAAAATAATAAAATTTTCCTATATTATTATACTAGTTTATGGTGCTCTCAAAATTCACTGCTCTCAGTTGGCCGTCTAGGCTCTGCCTCTCTTCAAAACATTTCTTGATATGCGTTATGGGTGCACACTATTTTTATGGAGATATGCATTTTTCCTAGTTTCCTTCTTAAAATACTCGTGCTTAACCCACTTTCATCAGTCTTGCAAATGCTTACATCCAGGAAATCTATTTTCTGTTGGGAATATTTCACAGAAAACTTCAAGAAAGTCGTAGTATGTAAAAAAAAAAAAAAAAAAAAAATTCAACAAATTGTAAAAGTTGTTCTTCAGTCTTCTTCTTCTTCTTTCGGCTTTTCCCGGTTAGGGGTCGCCACAGCGGATCACCTTGTCCGCACATTGAATGGCAGTGGAGTTTTACGGTGTCGAGTTGCCAGCCCGGCGCCCAACCTTCCACAGAAGGCACACTCACACGCACACCTAGGGCCAATTTAGAGTGTCCAATCCACCTGCAGCATGTCTTTGGGATGTGGGAGGAAACCGGAGCACCCGGAGGAAACCCACGCGACCACAGGGAGGACATGCAGACTCCGCACAGAAGGCACCCCAGCCGAGGATCGAACCGGAGAACCTCTTGCTGTGAGGCGGCAATGCTAACCACTGCACCACCGTGGCCGCCCTAAAAGTTGTTCTTCAGTACCATTCCATAAAATAAAAATGCAGTCAACAAAACGTTTATACCATATTAAAGAAGGGGTAAAATTATTATTCAGAAATATGCATTATTTTTCCCATTGAGCCACAGCAAGGTTGGTGTAGCTGTTGGAGCATGCTGTGCCCATCGCTACGTCAACCTGCTGTAAGAAAAAAGTCCCATTAAATAGGAAAACATTTTCTACAATAATCTCTAAAAGGGTACAAAAAAGATTGGTTTTATTGATTTTATTGTTGGAATATGCTTTCAAATCATGTAATAAACTTCTGACATTCTCAATTCCCCAATTATTAGATATGACTGTAAACAATGAAACCATGTCCATAGTGACAAAATAAAAATCCAAGTCCCTACCAAAAGGTTCAATAACTGTATAAGGTCTTCCAAGAAAGTTTTTGTATCTTTCAAAACAGTTCTAACATTTTCCAAAACTGGATGTAAGTTTTTTCTACAAAAATGGAAATAGTTTCAGTTACCCATCCCCTGTTGGAAACTGGGTCTATATTATGTTCTCGAAAGCAGACAATGTTGAATCTGACATTGTCGGCATGAGAATATTGAATGCTCAGAATCTCGAGCGTGTAAACGGAAATCTCCGTACGGGGAGATTTCCATTTACTGCAATGTAGTGTAGTCTCGGAGTTGTATATTAAAGTAGCGGGGGGTGCAGGGGAGCTTGCCCCCCCCTGCTTAAACCAGTTAGGGTACTTTTTTGTCTTTTTATAAGGTCGATGTTTGAAGACGTCGACCATATGTTGTTCAATGTTTTCAACAGATCTTATAATATAGACTCTGGAAACTATGGGGCGCATAGGTGGGTTATCCACATCCTTATGAATTTTAGGGAGTCCATATACAGTCGGAATAGTGGGATACTCTATTGAAAAATATTTAAACAAATCCTCTAATAGTATTTGATATTAATAAATCAAATATCAAAAATAAAACTTTTTCAATGATTGCCTGTACCACGAGTTTATTGATTATTGCAAATGTATCTCTCTCTTGCAACAACTCTTTCATGAGTCGTATATATGTCCTTATCTAGTACGACCCCCACCCCCCCATCAGCAGGGGGAATCTAGTGCAGAGGCTGCCTTAAGTTGTAAAAGTGCTTCATATTCATCATAATTAAAGTTAAAAAATGAATTTCTAGTATCATTGTTAGCAAATAATTCCCTAATTTCTTTATCACAAACTTGCATTAAAATTTCAACATTCGGATGTATTCTAGGAATGAAAACAATGGGTTTGCTGAAACAAGTTGCATCACAATAATTGTCATTTTTAAACATAGCTGCAATGCTAATGTTTCTGGAAAACATTTTCAAATTCAAAAGTTCATCAATAAGATCTGACCTCTTAGAAGGAATGAATGATAAACCCTTATTCAAAAGGGAAACTTGCGCTTCAGTAAGTTCAAAAGAAGAAATGTTCACAACTAAGTCGTTTGTGAACTGCTTCTTGTATCCTTGTAAACACCCCTCTCTCCTGCAGATTATAGTTGCTGAATCCTGCCTCGTCTTCCTTGGCTCCGCGACAAAGCTCCTTGTCCCTTCGTAGTTACAGGGAGAGGTTCTTTCAGAGGAAAAAGGGGAATGTGAATGACAGTGTTGTTAAATAATTCACTTGCTGCTATTTCGGTATTCTCTGTTGCTGTCGCTATCATTGCAGCAACAGAATGTGTTCCAGTAGTAGAAGGCAGAAAGTACAGTTGTGTACCTACCATAAATGTAGATGTTCAGCCTGAATTCCAAAGTCCTGGTCTGGTGTCGGTTGCTGTCGCCTCTTCCCTGTCGTCAGTGCGTCAGGGGTATAAAAAGATGCAGCAAACGCCATTTTCTTCAGTTTTTCTTGCCCCAGATGTCAGGTGCCCCCAAAAGGGTAGGCTATAAAAATTATGATCATAAAAAAACATGCACATAACCTTCACCTACAAGCAAATACACCACATACGTTGTATAGAACAGATAGGTACAGATAAGTCCCAGCAAAGAAAAAGGGGGATGGTGGGAGGGTAACCTGGACTGCAACAATAAATACACTCGAACATCTACATTTATGGTAGGTACATAACTGTACTATGTTCATCATGTTTCACTGTTGCAGTCATTACACTTGGGTTGAATCCCAAAGCTGAGGTTGGGCGGAAAGGCCTAAATAGAGTTTGGAGTGGCTATGAGGCCCTGCAGGACTGCAGTGGCAAAGCCTGCTCTGGAGTTAAGAGTAGAGAGGTAAATGGTAGTGCTTTGTAAAAGTGTGCACTGAAGTCCATGTTGCAGCCTCCAAAATATCCTTGGTTGGTACTCCTCTGAGGAAGGCTGCTGAAGTGGCTGATGCTCTGGCAGAATGTGGCCTAATGCCCTTGGGCACTGATTTGCCATGTTGTGAATAGCAGAAATGAATGCAGTGGCCTATCCATTTTGAAATAGTCTGCTTTGAAATGGCTTTTCCTTGGGAACCTGCAGCATATGCCACTAAGAGTTGCTCAGTTTTTCTGATGGCTTTAGTCTTGTCCAAGTAAAAACATAGCTGTCTGTGTATGTCCATAGTATGCAGAAAGCTCTCCCCCTTATTCTGTGGGTTTGGATAAAAGGTAGGCAAATGTATGGTTTGGTTAAGAGCCACGATGGACACTACCTTAGGCATAAATGTCAGGTTTGTCCTTAGAGAAACCCTGTCCTGATGGAAAATAATAAAATGTTCCACAGCCATTAGTGCCTGTAACTCTGAGACTCTTCTTGCTGAAGTTATTGCTAGGAGAAGAGCGGTTTTCCATGACAAGTATTTTATCTCTGCTGTGTTGGCAGGCTCAAAAGGAGGCAGTGTGAGTTTTTCCAAGACAAAATTGAGGTTCCATGTAGGTATTGGAGCTCTCCTTGGAGGTCTTACGTTTTTGGCCCCTCTGAGAAAAGTACAGTTTTGTACCTACCATAAATGTAGATGTTCGAGTGTATACACTGCTACAGTCATTATGCTTGGGTTATCCTGCCGTCAGGCGGTTCTCCAGTCGGCCTGAGTTCCAAAGTCTTGGTCCGGCGTCGGTTGCTGTCGCCTCCTCCCTGACGTCAGTGCGACAGGGGTATATAAGATGCAACAGACACCACTTTCTTCAGTTTTTCTTGCCCCAGATGTCAGGTGCCTCTAAATAGGTAGGCAATTCAAATTGCAGGAGGGAGGGTAACCTGGACTGCAGCAGTGTATACACTCGAACATCTACATTTATGGTAGGTACAAAACTGTACTATGCTCATCGTGTTACACTGCTGCAGTCATTACACTTGGGTAGAATCCCAAAGCTGAGGTAGGGTGGCTGGTTCTATAAGGCATTAGGGGTGGCTATAAGGCCCTGCTGCACTGCAGTGGTGAAGCCAGCCCTGGATTTAGAGTATAGAGGCAGATGGTAATGCTTGGTGAAGGTATGTACAGAGCTACAAGTTACTGCTTCCAAAATATCCTTGGTAGGTACTCCCCTGAGGTAGGCAGTTGAAGTGGCTGTTGCCCTGGTGGAGTGAGATCTAATGCTGCTAGGTACAGGTTTTCCATGGTATGTGTAGCAGAAACGTATACAATGTCCTATCCCTTTTCAGATAGTCTGTTTTGAAATGGCTTTTTCCTGTGCTCCTGCAGCATACGCTACCAATAATTGCTCAGATTTTCTGAAAGCTTTGGTTTTGTCCAAATAGAAGCGTAACTGCCTGTGAATGTCCAAAGAGTGCAATAGTCTCTCCCCTTTATTCTGCGGTTTAGGATAAAAAGTTGGCAGGTGAATAGTTTGGTTTAGAGCCACACTGGATACCACCTTTGGCATAAACGTAGGGTTAGTTCTTAAAGACACCCTGTCCTGGTGGAAAATGAGGAAAGGTTCCACTGCCATTAGTGCCTGTAATTCTGAAACTCTTCGTGCTGATGTTATTGCCAGGAGCACAGCAGTTTTCCAAGAGATATATTTTAATTCTGCTGTGTTAGCTGGCTCAAAAGGAGGTAAAGTTAGCTTCTCCAAAACAAAGTTGAGGTCCCAAGTTGGAGTAGGTGCTCTACGGGGCGGTCTTATGTTTTTAGCCCCTCTGAGGTACTGTTTTAACAGAGGATTAGAGAAAATTGGTGGATCCGTGTTGTAATGAGCAGAAATGGCAGAGGCGTGGATCTTGATGGATGAGAAGGAGAGGCCTTTGTCCAGCATCTCAGTTAAGTATTGTAGTATCTGGGGAATGTTTGGGACAAGAGGGTCAAGGCTGTGAGCTTGGCTCCAGGCACAGAATCTCTTCCATTTATCCGAATAGGCTTTCCTGGTACTAGGCCTTCTGGCCTCCAGAATGACATCCATAACAGCTTTGGAGAGAGGCATTGCTTGCTTGACTAAGGAATCTTCCATGCAGCCAGGTTTAAGGTCTTTAGCTGGATGTGTAGTATTTGATTGTTGTGCTGAGTCAGCAGATGTGAGTTTTGAGGCAAAATCCAGGGTGGTTCTTGTGCTAAGCTCCTTAAGATTGGGTACCAGTGCTGGCGTGGCCAGTCTGCTGCAATCAGGATCATCTTCTTGCCTGGCTTTTATGAGTACCTTTGGCAGGAGAGGTAGTGGTGGGAAAGCATATACTTGTAAGTTCTCCCAGCTGAATGAGAGGGCATCCACTTTCCATGCTTGTGGATGGTAACACCTTGTGCAGAATTTTTGTAGCTGGCAGTTTATTGGGGATGCAAACAGATCTATGCCCGGGCTCCACCATTTCTGTGTTATCATTCTGAATATTTGTGGATTCAATTCCCATTCGTGGGGATCCATGATGTTTCTGCTTAAGTCGTCTGCCAGTGTGTTTTTCTCTCCTGGCAGGAATTGTGCTTGCAGATGAACTTGAAGGTTTATAGCTGTGTTCCACAAGGTCATAGCTTGTCTGCATAGGGGGTAGGAGAGAGTGCCCCCTTGCTTGTTTATGTACCACATAACTGTGGTGTTGTCTGTCTTCAGCAGTAGTTGTCCTGGATGCAGCAGGTCCTTGAAAGCTATAAGGGCATTTTGCACAGCTAGCATCTTTTTGATTGATGTGAAGATGCCTTTGTTCTGTGGGCGACGTGCTCTGAATACATTTGCCTGCCATGTGTGCTCCCCAGGCGTAATCTGATGAATCTTTTGTCAGTGTTTGCCTGGCTGTGGGTTGTGTAAAAGGCTGTCCCTTGTTGAGGTGACAAGCTTGAGCCCACCATTGAAACTCCTGTTGAAGGCAAGTGATTAGTGGTATAACTGTTTCCAAACGTTAACAGTGTTGAGACCATACATTCTTTAGGTACCATTGTAGTTTCCTCATATACAGTGTGGCATATGGAATTAGTAGTATGCAGGATGCCATGTAACCCAAGGCCTGCAGAATTTTTCTTGCAGGGAGTTGGGTCTTTAATGCCATCAATTGAAAGTATTGAGTCAGTTGTCCTTGCTTGTCTGGAGTGAGATAAGCCATCTGGCCCGTTGTGTTCAAGCTGGCACCCAGGAATATAATCTCTTGTGAGGGCACTAGTTTTGATTTCTTTTTGTTTACTGTGTACCCCAGGCAACTTAACTTTTTTTTACAAACACCAGATGCTTTAGAAGAATGTCCTTGCTCTCTGCTTGAATCAGGCAGTCGTCCAGGTGCGGATAAATTTGAATTCCTTTCTGTCTGCAAAATGCAATTACTGGTGCCAGGCACTTTGTGAAGACCCTGGGTGCAGTAGATAAGCCACAGGGCAGTGCAGAGAATTGGTAGTGCATTGAACCAGCTATGAATCTGAGGTATCTTCTGCAGTTTTGTCTGATAGGGAAATGCAGGTATGCCTCCTTGAGGTCCAAAGCTTTCTTGCCCAGCAATGGGAGGAAGCTGCTGTAGTGTTAACATTTTGAATTTTGGGACATCCAGGTAAGTGTTTAGAGATGAAAGATCCAGAATGGGCCTCCAGGCTTTGTCCTTTCTGGGTATCAGAAAGAGTAGAGTAAAATCCTTGTCCTTGCTCCTGTGGTGGTACCATCTGAATAGCTCTCATATCCACGAGTGCTGTAATTTGTTTTTGAGCCTCTGCCCATTGATTTGGTGGCAGATTTGGCGTTCCGTTTAACCTTGGCAGAGTGTGAAAGTGGAACCTGTAACCTTGAAATACAATGTTGAGAACCCATTTGTCTTTGGTGATCATTTGCCAATTGTGGTAGAAGAGTGCTAGTTTTCCTCCCAAGGGGGTTGCCAAGAGGGATTTGTTTGGCAGCTGTAGTGGGAAGTCACTGGAGCTGCTTTTTATATGGTTGGGGCCTGTCTTTCCCTTCTTTCTGGCCTGATGCAACCCATTGTCGAGGCCTGTAAGGACCTTGTGTTCGACCTCCACCTCTTGGACGTCTGTATCTTCCCCTTTGAGGTCTGTCTGTAATTGGAAAGGACAAATTCTTAGTTGGCCAGTTTCTGCTAAATCTAGAAGGATGAACCTGTAAGAAATCCTTCACCATTTGCATAGATTTTGCCTTATCCTCCATTTTCTTTAATACCTCTTCTGCCTCAACTCCAAATAACACATCCTGCTGCAAAGGTGCATCCAATAATTTTGCTTTAACATGATCTGGTAACGTATGTTCTTTTAACCAAGCATGTCTTCTAATGACAGAGCCTGTAACTGCTGTTCTGCAGGAGGCCTCTAGAGAATCAAAACCACATTGCAAAGTATGCTTTCCCACTTGTTCAGCTGCATGCAATAAATCCTGCATTTCTTTAAAATTAGGAGGATCTGATTCTGGAAGCAGTTTTTGTTTTAACTGAGACAGTAAAAATTGCTGATTAATATGTGAAACTGGCAATTTAAGGCTCTCATTGCTAAAGTTGCAGACGTATATACTTTCTTTCCCCATCTGTCTAATGCTCTGGAATCTCTGTCAGAGGGAACTGGATTCTTGGCTGATGAGGCCTTAACTCCTTTGGGTCACTGAGAAATAGTTTCAGTGTCAGCTACAGGGCTTTTATACAGAAATTTATGTGAGTCAGGGACTCTGTAGTATCTGTCAGGTTTAACAGGGGCTGGAGGTAAGGAATCAGGATTTAAGCTGGATTCAGTATACACATCATCCACAATATCTAACACTGGCGGAATAGCAAGGGGTCTGTGTTGAGGTAATAAAAGGAAGTCTCGGAGCCTTTTCTTGGATTCTGAGTAATCCTGGCCTTCCCAGTGGAAATGCTCCCTCATGGTATGTAGGGTTTCCCCAAAGTAGTAGTCCTCAGGCGGTGAGGCTGATGGAATTGATTCCTCAGCATCAGAATCCTCATAAGGGGGTAGAGAGTATCCTAGGTCTGAGGATGAATCAGAAGAGATGGACACCTGGTCGGATGAGTCATAGTCTGCATCCTGTCTAGGCCTTTCATCAGGAGGGGGATGACACCTCCTGATCAGAGTGATTAGGTCTTCGGCCATTTTTAGCATTTGTTTCTTAGGCATGGAGGCCTGCCCTGAAGAATGCTGTATTTGTTTCTTTGATTTTAAAGGAGGCTTAGACTTAGCTGAGGGTTTAATGCTTAACTGAGTAGGTCTGAAGACACCCTCTGAAGCTATGGATTGCTCAGCTACTCCGGATCCCTCTGAAAGGTTAGTCTCGGTAGGCTGAATAACTTGCGCGTCCGAAGGCCCAGCCATCTCCACGTGGGAGTCAGAGGCGGCCTGTGGTTCTACAGAAGCGGTCGTCAGGGGCTGCAAGGCGCCTCGCTGAAAACTGGAGAACCGGCGACTGGCCTAGAAGAGGCTTCGTCGTCAGTTTTGGGCCTAGGATGCCTATCCTTGTCTCTGCGCTTTTTGTGTATTCCGGTTGTCGGAAGTTCCGATGGCATGGTATAATTGAATTTTCTACCAAAATAATGTTGGGCAAAATCAAACAGACATTTAATAGTGCGCTTGTTAAACCTAGCACAAAACCGACAACCAGTGACGTTGTGGTCTGGCCTAGGCACGAGATACAACAGGAATGGAAATCCTTATGAGGTATTTGCTTCCCACAAGAAATACAGTTATTAACTTTTAAGGACATCGGTCTGAGGCAAGAAAAAGTTTCCCCAACGGGGTACTTAGCTTCGTAGAAGACTTCGGTTCTGGATTCGGAATGAAAATCTCAAGAGACAGCTGACCGGCACTTGCCAACTGCTTTTGCTTCGGGCACCGCGCGGCAAGAAAGACTGGAGAAAATGGAGTCGGCTGCATCTTTTATACCCCTGTCGCACTGACGTCAGGGAGGAGGCGACAGCAACTGATGCCGGACCAAGACTTTGGAACTCAGGCCGACTGGGGAACCGCCTGAAGGCAGGATAACCCAAGTGTAATGACTGCAGCAGTGTAACACGATGAACATCTGTCGTAGCAGTGGATGAGAAAAAATAGGTGGATCCGTATTGTAATGAGCTGAAATGACAGAGGCATGGATCTTAATTGATGAGAAGGATAGGCCTTTGTCCAGCATCTCAGTCAGGTATTGCAAAATCTGAGGAATATCTGGTTCAAGCAAGTCAATTCCCTGTGCTTGGTTCCAAGCATAGAATCTCTTTCTTTTGTCTGCATAAGATTTTCTGGTGCTGGGCCTCCTGGCCTCCAAAATAACATCCATAACTGCTTTAGGTGTGTTCTGAATGATTACATTATCCACCATGCAGCCAGATTTAGGGTTCTGAGTTTGCTGTGTAGGATCTGATTGTTCTGTTGGGTCAGCAAATGAGGTATTAGAGGCAATGTCCAGGCTGGGCCTTGAGACAAGCTCTTCAGGATTGGGTACCAGTGCTGGCGTGGCCAGTATGGGGCAATCAGTATCATTTTTGGCTTTTCTTGTCTGACCTTTAGGAGTACCTTGGAGAGGGAGAGGCAGAGGAGGGAAGGCATATACTGTAAGGGATTTCCAGCTGAATGAAAGGGCGTCCACTTACCGTGCTTGCTTGTGAGAAGTCAGAGTGCAGAATCTGTGTAGCTGGCAGTTGTGAGTGGAAGCGAATAGATCTATGTCTGGGCATCCCCATTTCCCTGTTATGTTGAAGATTTGTGGGTCCAGTTTCCACTCGTGAGGATCCATGAGGTTTCTGCTTAGTTCGTCTGCCAAAGTATTTGTCTTTCCTGGTAGGAACTGTGCTTGCAGATGTACTTGATAAGTCAATGCTGTGTTCCACAAAGTCATGGCTTGCCTGCAGAGGGGGTAGGAATGTGTGCCCCCTTGCTTGTTTATGTACCACATGACTGTAGCATTGTCTGTCTATCAGTAGTTGTCCTGGATGAAGTAGGTCCTTGAAGGCTGTCAGGGCATTTTGTACAGCTAGCATCTCTTTTTGATTGATATGAAGATGCATTTGGTTTGTGGGCCATGTGCCCTGAATTCATTTTCCTGCCATGTGCGCCCCCCAGGCATAATCTGATGCATCTGTTGTTAGTGTTTGCCTGACAGTGGGTAAGGTGAATGGCTGTCCCTTGTGGTGACAGGCCTGTGCCCACCACTGAAACTCCTGTTGCAGGCAGAGAATGAGAGTAATTACTGTTTCCAGGCTGTGGCAATGTTGAGTCCAAACACTTTTTAGATACTATTGTAGTTTCCTCATATGCAGTCTTGCATATGGAATTAGTAGAATGCAGGATGCCATGTAGCCCAGAGCCTGCAGAATTTGTCTTGCAGATAACTGGGTCTTTGTTGCCATGTCTTTGAAGTAAGAAGTCAGATGCCTTTTGTTTGTCTGGCGTGAGATAAGCCATCTGGGCAGTTGTATTTAAGCTTGCACCCAGGAATATTATCGCTTGAGAGGGTACTAGTTTTGAATTCTTTTCGTTTACTGTGTACCCTAGGCAAATTAGTAATCTTTTTACAAACGCCAGATGCTGTAGCAGAATATCTTTGTCCTTTGCTTGAATAAGGCAGTCGTCCAAGTAGGGGTATATTTGAATTCCTCTTTGTCTGCAAAATGCAATTACTGGTGCCAGGCATTTTGTGAAGACCCTGGGCGCAGTAGATAAGCCAAAGGGCAGTGCAGAGAATTGGTAGTGCAGTGAGCCAGCTATGAATCTGATGCATCTTCTGCAAGATTGTCTGATTGGGACATGCAGGTAATGTCTCTTTCAGGTCCAAAGTTACAAGCCAAGCCTTCTTGTCCAGCATGGGCAGAAGCTGCTGTAGAGTCAACATTTTGAATTTTGGGACGTCCAGAAAAGTATTTAGAATAGAAAGGTCCAGAATTGGTGTCCAGGTTTTGTCCTTTCTTGGTACTAAGAAAAGTCTTGAGTAAAATCCTTGTCCCTTCTCTTGGGGTGGCACTGACTGAATAGCCCCCATGTCCATGAGAGATGAAACGTATGCCTTTTGCCTTTGGAAAACTGAGAAAGTGGAACCTGTAACCCTGAGAGACTATATTTAAGACCCATTTGCCCTAGGTGATCTTGTGCCAGTTTTGTGAAAAAAGTGCTAGCTTTCCCCCTAAGGGTGCTGCCAAAAAATAAGGGCTTGGCATAGGCAGAGGGGAAGTCATTGGGACTGTTTTCTATAAGGCTGTGGTTTGTCTTCTCTGCTTTTTGAGGTAGGAGCACCCCATTGTTTGGGCCTGTATGAGCCCTGGGGATGTTGCCTGCCTCTAGGGTGTCTGAATCAGCCTCTTTGTGGTCTGTCTGACACTGGAAAGGACCAATTCTTAGAGGGCCAGTTCCTGCTAAATCTGGGTGTCTGTACCTGTAAGAAATCCTTTACTGTCTGCATAGATCTTGCCTTATCCTCCATTTTCTTTAACACCTCCCCTGCCTTAACACCAAACAAAGTATCATGCTGTAATGGAGCATCCAATAATTTTGCTTTAACATGATCAGACAGATTCTGTTCCTTTAACCAAGCATGTCTTCTAATAACAGAACCTGTAACAGCGGCCCTGCACGAGGCCTCCAGTGAATCATAGCCACATTGCAAATTATGTTTTCCCACTTGTACAGCTGCATGCAATAAATCCTGCAAATCTTTGTTCTCAGAACATTCAGAATTTGTCAACATTTTTTGTTTCAACAAAGACATTAAGTATTGCTGATATTTAAGCATATGAAACTGACAATTTAAAACCCTTACAGCCAAGGTAGCAGAAGTGTATCCCCCCCCCCCCCCCCGCATCTGTCCAAAGCCCAAGAATCTCTGTCTGAGGGAACAAGGTTTTTGGCAGTAGCAGCCTTGACCCCCCTGTGGGACCCTGTGAGATAGTTTCTGGGCCAGCAGCAGGGTTTTTGTAAAGAAATTTATGGGAGTCTGGGACCCTGTAATATCTGTCCGGCTTAACAGGGGCAGGAGGTAGAGAGTCTGGAGACAGGCCGGACTCTGGAAAAACATCATCTACTATGTCTAGAACAGGGGGAATTGCAAGAGGTCTGTGCTGAGGAAGTAAAAGAAAGTCTCTAAGTCTTTTCTTAGAATCGGAATAATCCTGGCTCTCCCAGTAGAAATGCTCCCTCATGGTATGTAGAGTTTCCCCAAAAGAATAGTCCTCAGGAGGAGATGATGAAGGAATAGAATCTTCAGCATCAGAATCCTCATAGGGAGGAACAGAATATCCCTGATCAGAAGAGGAATCAGAGGAAATGGAAACCTGATCAGAGTAATCATATTCAGTGTCTTGCCTAGGCCTCTTATCAGGAGAGGGATGGGAACCCCTGATCAAAGTAATTAGGTGGTCTTCGGCCATTTTGAGCATCTGTTTCTTAGGCATAGAAGCCTGTCCTGGAGAATGCTGTACTGGTTTCCTCGTCTTTAAAACTGTTTTAGACTTTGTCTTGGATGCTGAAGTAGGCTTTATATCAAGTTGTGTAGGTCTGAAGACACCCTCAGAAGGAGATGCCTGCTCAGCGGCTCCAGACCCATCTGAGGGATTAATTTCCGAAGGGCCAATACCTTGAGTATCCAGAGGCCTAGCTGTCTCCACGTGGGAGTCTGAGGCGGCCTGTGGCTCTGAGGAAGCAAGAGTCGGGGGCTGCGAAAGCGCCTCACTAAGCACTGGCAACTGGCCTAGAAGAGGCTTTGTCGTCGGTTTTGGACCTCGGATGCTTGTCCTTGTCTTTATCCTCGCGTTTTTTATGAATTCCAGTCGTCGGTTGTTCTGAAGGCATTATGTAGTTAAACCTTCTGCCAAAATAATGAAAAGCAAAATCATACCGACGCTTAATAGTGCGTTGATTAAATCTAGCACAAAACCGACAACCAGCAACATCATGGTCAGGGCCTAGGCAAGGAATACAGTAAGAGTGGAAATCCTTATGAGGTATTTGCTTCCCACAAGAAATACAATTGTTAACTTTTTCTGACATTGGTCTGGAGCAAGAAAAAAAGTCTCCCCAACGGGGTACTTAGCTTTATTGAAGACTTCGGATCTGAAATTCGACTTCGAAAATCTCAGGAGTCGGCCGACCGGCACTTGCGAAGTACTTTTGTTTCAGGCACCGCACGGCAAGACAGACTGAAGAAAATGGCGGCTGCATCTTTTATACCCCTGGCGCACTGACATCAGGGAAGAGGCGACAGCAACCGACGCCGGACCAGGACTTTGGAATTCAGGCCAACTGCGGGTAGCCTGCCAGCAGGATAACCCAAGTGTAATGACTGCAACAGTGAAACAAGATGATCATCATCCTTCTAAGGGTGGCGGTCGACTGGTGGAAATCTCTGTAGTCAGAGACAGACGTGGCATTACTGCTGGACGCTACTCCTGTGGAAGACTGCAGATCTCCAGAAATGGCAGAAACTGTGGTTAAATTCAGTCACTGATTTAAGTTGCTTCAAAATGCAGCTAGGAGTACCTTAAGGCAGATGCTGATGCTGCTGACCTTGCTGAGGCTTCAGCAGCATCATAGCTGCACTTTAAATGCCTGGTGACCTGGGAGGTGAGAGCTAGAAGGGAAGATGATGAAGCTTCGGCAACACAATCTGGTGCATCAGCCAACTCCTTGGAGGCTTTATCCAGGAGTGATAAGGCATATTTAGCTACGTGTCAGGTAGTTAGTAGCCCAGAAGGACAAGGTGGCAGAGGTGTAGAGTTTCTTACCCAAATGCTCCATGGTTTTGCTGTCTGTCAGCAGGCAGGATTAGTGGTGGTGGGTAAAAGTTTTGATGCCTTATCTGTGGAAATGGAGATGGTGGCAGGGTCTGCTGGTGGTCACTTAAGGAGATACTAAGCAGTCTCAGGGACTTTATAAAGTTTCAGGCCTGTGTGGGGCAGGTGGTTGTGAGTCAGGATTTAAGGATACCGAGGAGAAGGTATCCAGAACTGGGGAATGGCAGATGGGCTTGGGGAATCTACTTGATTGAAATCATAACTTCTTTTTTGGACCTCAGTCATTTCAGAGGACTCCCACTTAAAATGCTCTTTCATCTTGGAGATGGTTTCTCCAAAAGTCGAATCCTCAACTGGAGAAGTCAGGGTCCACTGAGTCTTCTTCTGGGGAACCATATCCTAAGGGAAAAGAAAGCTGGGAAGTGTAGGAAAGTGAATCTTCAGATAAAGAGTCTGACAGAGCTTCCTCTTCCTTCATGGTTGGGTCTGTAGTATGAGGCCTTGGACTCAGAATGGGACGAGGGATGTTAGTAGTCCCTGCAGAGGTAGGAAGTAAGGCCATGAAGGCATTAAACAGACTTTGGCTGAAAGCCTGCCAGTCAGGTATGCTTCCAGTAGGAGTAGAAATATGCTTCCTTTTCTCCTTTTTTTTTTGAGGCCTGGTGGGTGTCTGAAGGGAGGAAGGCCTGGAGTCTGGAAGGGAGGAAAGGGATCTGGCAAACTTACTGAAAGCACTGGTTCCCCTGGCGTTGGGAACCGATGCCGGTACATCCTCTATGGACATGCCCTCTGCGCAGGATTGTGTGGATTCTGTGGCGGTACCGCTCTATCAGAGGCAGAGCCCGATTCCTCTACCAGGCCGTCGGCCACAGGCTGAGGGTCAGACGCTAGAGGTGCAGCTGAAGTGGTAGGCCGTATAGTCTTGGCTTTCTTTCTTAGCGGTTCCGTAGGTACGTCGGAGGAACTCTCCATCCCTAAAGCTATTTGTGCAGCCGTCTGCATGCGCTTAACTTGTATTTAGAAAATCAAAGGTTAAAACAATGTCTTGGGCACAAACGCCTCACAAATGGAGCAGACCCTGTAATTGTGCGACCATCCAAACAAGAGAGCCACCGATTGTGGGTGTCCTCCTGAGGTATCTGACACCTGCACTTACAATTGCCCTTTCTAGATGACATGAATAAGCATTAAATGAATGAAAAGGACTGAAATATTCCCTAATAGGACACTTATCTGATTTCTCTAATCAGATGGCCATGAAGGCAGGAAGACCGGACGTCCCGAGTTGCAGCTGAGAAGTTCTGAGGGCTGGTGGGTGCAGATGTCACTTTTATGGCCCAGATTCCTTCAGCCATGTCAGATGTCCCACATACCATACAGAAACTGTAAACTTTTGTATACTGGCTGGACGTTCGTGAAGCAAGAGGAGTAAATCCAAATGTTGAATACAACATGGGAATAGAAGGACATCATGCCACCAAGGAAACAGACAAACATCAGGGGGAAGGTAGGGAGGGGAAGTAATACTGTAGCATATAAAAGAGAAAGACATCTATGGTTATGGTAAGATTTTACACAACTATTCTATGTCCTTCTATTCATGTGCTGCAGTATTCATTACTTGGGGGAGAATGCCAAAACTCATGCATAGGAAAGATTGGGATGAGGACCAGAAACATTTTCTACAAAGCCATGCAGAACAGCTCTGTCAAATTAGTTCTGGACCTGGAGCTGACATCCAATTTATAGTGCTCAGTGACGGTATGTACAGAGGACCAGGTAGCTGCCTCCAGGATGGAACTAGTGTCCAAGCCTTTAAAGAAGGATCCCAATGAGGACACAGCCCTAGTAATGTGTGCCTTCATAGAGGAAGAAAGGGTCTTTCTATTAGAAGAAAAACAGAAAGCAATAGCTTAAGAGTTCCAAGAGGAAATACTTTGCTTGGAAACAGGTTGACCCAGGGTCCTTGGGTGGTAAGGAAAAACGAGCGCTCAGATTTGCAGACAGATCTGGTTTTGTCTAGGTAGTATCTGAGTTGCCTGTGTACATTTGAAAGTGTACAAAATCCTCT
Source organism: Protopterus annectens (assembly GCF_019279795.1). NCBI lineage: Eukaryota > Metazoa > Chordata > Ceratodontiformes > Protopteridae > Protopterus > Protopterus annectens. The sequence continues at coordinate 1,576,915,307 of NC_056744.1, read as the reverse complement.
CAATGGAGGATTGAGGAGAAGGAAAAAAGATGGAAAGGTTGATAGACTGATTAAGGGACAATTCATTAACCACCTTGGGCATACAAGAGGGATTAGTACGTAGAGATACCCTGTCCCTGTGGAAGACTGTAAAGAGGGGGGATTAGACATCAACGCCTACAACTCAGAGACCCTTCTGGTGAAAGTAATAGCCACTAGCTAGCCACTGCCAAGATCCCCCCCCCCCCCGGCTTCCAGATTATCAGTAAAACTGTTCCTTAAGGGGGTCCCTCCATCGCAGGCCACCAAGGAAACCCACACTGCATCCTTGGGACTTGAACTGTGCGAGAGAAACTCACATTCCATCCCTTTAACCCTGCATCCAAAGCTTCCCTAAAACAATGCACATGAAGACTGTTCTGCTGGTGGCCTTGACCTCAGCTAGAAGAGTTTCTGAGCTGCAAGCTCTCATGGCTACCCCTCCCCTTCCTCATCTTCCACAAAGATAGAGTAACCCTCAGAATCAGCACTTCCTTCATGCCCAAGGTGGTTAATGACTTTCCTTAAACCAAGCCGTATACCTGCCCATTACCTTTCCCAACTCACAGGGAAACAGTGAGAGAGTACTTCATTCATTGATGTGCAGACAGCTCAGGTTCTATCTGCACAAAACCAAAACCATCAGACAGGCTGACCAGTTGTCTCTTTCCACCCCAGGTTACTGGGGAAAGCAGTAACTAAGGAAACCATTTCAGCCTAGAATTCCAGGGCTATTTCCTTTTGTTACACACACCATGGCAATTAACACTTACAAGTCAGTGTGAAGGCCCATTCCACTAGGGCAATGGCCTCATCTGGAGCCTTTTTCAAAAACCTGGACACTTCCACTATTCTTGAAGCTGCTACCTGGGTCTTTTGTGCATACCTTCACAAAACAGCCCAGATTTCCAGGTCCAGGACAGGATTTGCCAGGGATAAACTCCATGGCTTCCTGGAAAACTCCTCTAGACCAACCACCCTCTTCCTCTTAGTGAGCTTTGGCACTCACCCAACTGCGCAGAATACTGCAACATGTGACTAGAAGGACATAGAAAAGTTGTGTAAAATCTTACCATAACCACAGATTTCTCCTCTTCCATGTTGCAGTATTCCTTGCCTCCCACTTACCCCTCCTGATACCAGGCACAGGACTTGCAGTATCTTCTCTGGGACTGATTTTGACTGGGGCGCTCAGTTCTGAGGTCCGGTGTGTGCAGACATCACTTTTATGGCGCACGCTTTGATAGCCACGTCAGACGTCCCATGCACCATACAGAGACTGCAAAACTTTTGTATACTGGATGGACATTCGGGTAGCAAGAGGGAACCCAACTGCACGGGACACTGCAACATGTGAATAGAAGGACATCAGTACACAAGTCAAGTCTCCTGCTGTGAGCTGTCAATCACAGCAAGTAACATCTCAAATTACCCTTAGCACTTTGACAGCTAGGGAAGTTACGTGTGAAGGGGGATGGGAGAAGAGTCAAAGTAGTACAACTCGGGCTTCACAAAAAACTGCAATTTAGCCACTCTAAAAAGCACCAGTAAAAGGCACTTTGAAAGTCTGTTCTGTGGCATTTGCATGGTTTGTGTTTTAAGTAGTCACTGAGCAGCATGAAATGTTACTTAAAACTGACTGAAAGACAGCAGTGCTTTCAGTGTGGTGACAGGAGGTTTAGGAAGAAAGAGTCTTGCGCAATGTAATTTTTTTTCTTTTTCTTTTTACAGACAAACACTGCATTGTGGGACACCTAGAGGCAGACTAAACCATCAGGATTGCTTCAAGATGCTAGACCCCCATGTGGTCAGACTCAGAAGTTACATATAAAAATATTTATAAACTTGTAAACAGTCCCAGAGTGGTGTTAAAATGTAGGAAACACCAAACCATCATGAAATAAAATTTTTTTGAGTCTGTGGGTGCGGTTCTCCTTTAACCAGCTTCCATCTCTTTCTGTTCCTCCAACACGGTTTTTCATTTAATCTTTCTGGTCTTCCACAAGAAAGCCTCACATTCACAATTTAAACACTTTTTCTGACCCTTCTTATTTTTTATCCCTTCTCAAAAAGAAGGGTTTTTCCTCAGCATCTCTGCACTATGTTATTCTAAAATTAAGCCCCCCAAAAATCACCCCCCTTCTCATTCCCTGTATTTCTTTTCCCAACTTACTTCACATATTTACTCAATTCTCTTCCTTTTAATGCCTCTTGACCTACTGTTTATGCATATGAAGGCAATTGTTTGAAGATAACTTTAGGTTGCAACTAGGATTCGGCTAAAAGGGTCCTTGTGATCCAGTCCAAATATCCCGATAAAAATACCTTACTTGCTCATGCTGTCATCAGATCCCACCACAGTACCAATATAAACTTCCAGAAGGCCAAAAGTACATTACTTGAGAGAGAAAGCAACAAGATGGCAAATATTTTGAGTATTTGAGGCGCCCATTTCAAACTTTTTTCCCCTTTTTCTTAAGATTAAAATGCTCGAATACTAAATGCTGTACAAACGAAACACCAATAACAATGCACAGGCAAAGTAAAATCTAATTAAAACAATTAAAGCCACAAACTTTAAACGAGACAACTTCAAGTAGAAATGTTCCTGATGGCTTTAAATAAACACTTCTAACACATGGCACTTAATGGGCATCCAGGATAATACAGTTACACACCAGACCTAGCATATTCCAAAGAAGTGGAACAGGATAAGCAAAAGACAAATCTCAGACAATAGATTAGACAGCTGCAACTCATTTGACAACCTAAAGGACATCACTGGGACAAAGTGTTAAACTTTTTTATGTAAGTAGGATCTAGACTGAGCAGAGACAGAGACGTCCAAAAGAAGCATTTTAAAACACAGACCCAGCCGCAAGTGGAAAATAGTGCAGACCCAACAGCAAGCGTAATTTGACACAAAATGTGAATTTCTTGTAAATAACCGTCCAGTGGAATTCTGTACTCTGTAGTAGCACCAAACACCTATCAAAAAGCCAAAGTTTAAGATACTGCAGTAAGTCCATGAGATACTGCATGAAGCACAGAAACCAAATCTAATGAACAGTCTGGATCAAAGCAATATTCTTCAGATGGAAATATGACGTCTTTATGACAGTTCAGAAGTTGGCCCTTAACTGTCATTCCAATCATACAGCACAAAGCCCTTAGAGAGGAAAATTTCAGTCTACTTCCCTATTGTAGAAAAGCAGCACCAACTTTGACAACTGTAACCACTGTCAGAACAGAAATGCAGAGTAATACAAATCTTGCATTTTTTTCCCCAGCAAAAATTTAAAATTTTTAAAACTTCATGAAACTTGTAATGGTTGTTCAAGGGATCAGAAGAAATATAAGGCAAGTGAATCACAAGATCATTTACAATGTGGCAATACCCATCCACGATGGTATACCTACCTTCTCAAGAAAGGTTATGCATGTCAGTTCCAGAGTTATTTTATGGGTAGCCATCCATATTTAAAATGACCACCACCGGGGGCATCACTTGGCTTAACTAGCAGGGATGTTTACTTCCCAGGGTGGGACAGGTGGTGAGGGAGGCACATGGTAATAAATCAGTCTTTTTAGTGCACTTTATATGCTAGTGAGTCAGTGACAACAGGTAGCACACACTGTTGATAACAGATCTGAAGGCTGCAGTTTCTATCCCTACTCCAGATGACTGGATTAATCTTCAAATGGTTCACACTGTAGTGCAATGTTTTGGATGAAACATTAAACCTAGGGTCCCTAACCCACATTACTTATCAAAAAAAGTATGGGTTGCATTACTTATACCAAACTTGATACATCAGACACACTATACTCTACTTACATTTCTATAATAAGTACATCATTATCAGTATTTTACATCTTCGGTTTCACAAACTAACATCTTTCATTCTACCCCCCATCCTTATCTCTACAACCATTATTTTCATCCAACACATCATTCCTATCTTTATTATAAAATTCATTACATCTTTTCAACAGCCATACAGTTTTTAGAGATTTTTTTTTAAACACCACCAACGAATCAACACCCAAGACACAGAGCAACACACAACAGAAAACAAACCATACCAACACGTTCTCCATCCACACACATCCCCTCCCTCCTTGAAACCATTATCTGGTCAACACCACACAAACTGCTGAACTCCTACCCTCTCCCAAACCTCCCCCAACACCACTCTGCATGCCCCGCTCCCACAACTTCCATCCACTTTCATGTAATATGCGCCTTCTCCCTTCCAAAGACCCCCCCCCCGTTCCTCCATCTTTCACATAACATTCAACACTTCAAACACAGGTGGTCCAGACTTCAACATTCGCCCTCCAGCAACTGCCCCCTTAGGAGCCAACAGAACCAAACTCAACAAGCTTCACTAACACCTAGGCAACCTAGATCCAGTATCCCAGCTCAAAAGCATCCCTCGCCCAGCCATCCATCTGCTCACCCAACACCTCTAAGAGAGCACTCTGCAATGAACCTCGAAAACCCAACAACTCACCACATGTCCAAACACACAGGTTCATATGTGTGTACTAGGCTAAAGGCCCTGGGGCCTTTACAAGCCTAGCCCATAGGATTACTTTGGCATCATGCCACCCGACCTTAGCTCCCAGTGCCTCTGTCTAGTAAAGCCACTGGAGTGACCCCTGGGGTGAATTTTCTATTTCCCATCCACTCAAGATTTCTCTTGAAGAGGACCAGTGAGGTGGTGCTCTGCTTGACATGCATGGGAAATCTATTCCATAGCATGAGCAGTCTCCGGGTTATGAACCTGTCCCCTCCAGTATGTTCTGATTGTGGTAATGAGATTGGGGTCTCTGGAGCGTGTGGTGCGGAGGGATTGGGATTTCTTTAGATGTAGCATTTCTAACAGAACTGGGTCAGACATGGGTTTGTAAATCAGGCAGAGATCACCTCTAAGTAGGCGATATGAGAAAGAGAATAGTTGGAGTTTTTTGAGTTTGTCCATATAGGACAAATGTTTAAGGCGTAGGATCCTCTGTGAGGTACTTTTACAGCCTCTCCATTGTTGCAGGTGTTTAGTGAGGTACATGCCAAATGGGGCACTGTACTCAATGACTTGCCTAATGAGGTAAGAGAAGAGGGAGACAATTACCTCTTTCTTCCTTGATGCAAAACCCTTAGTAATGAAATGCGCCACATAGGACTTTCTGACCACAGTGGCAATGTGGTGGTCAAAAGAGAGGTTGCTGTCAACCAGTGTTCCCAGATCTCTTACAATGCCTCCTGTGTTCAGTGGACTACCATTGATGTGGTAATTCATGGGAACTGGATTTTTCCCAAAGGAGATAACTCCTTTTTGGCATTGAGCTCAAGACCATCGTTGATCTCAATGAGGCATTTTTGTAGGATGTCAACATCACTTGGGGAGTTAATAATAGCACCCAACTTGCAAATGTCTGGGAACTTTGTCAGCCAGAGTCCCTTCATGTTGGCCTGAACTTCAGAGAAGTAGATAAACAGGAGAGGACCCAGGACCGAACTCTGTGGGACTCCACTCATAACTGGTCGACAGTCCGACTTGGAGTCAGCTACTTTCACACTGTGGGTTCTACCTGTGAGCCAGTTTGCAACCCACCTAGTGATACAGGGGTTGATGCCTAGCTTAGTGAGTTTTTCAATGACTCCTGAGTGGGGAATGATATCAAAGGCCTTGGCCAGATCAAGGTAGGCTGTATGAACCACCTTGCCTTCATCCACAGTTCTAGTCACTGACTCAAACAAGTTGAGCAGGCATGATCTACCCTTCACAAAACCAAACTGTGCGGGATGCAGAGTTTGGAGATTCCCTATATCCTTGTTTATTAGGTCCATGATGATGCGTTCCATAGCCTTGCATATCAGACTCGTCAGGCTAATGGGGGTGATAGTTCCCAGGGTCTGTAGTCGTTCCTTTGTGGAGAGGGATGACTGAAGCAGTGTGCCATTCGGTAGGGACAAAGCCTGAGGTGAGGCGGTGACTGAACAGGTCACACAGGTGAGGTGCCAGTTCACTCTGTAGTTCATGTAGAACACAGCCAGGGATATTGTCAGGTCCCATAGAAGCTGTATTCTCAGCCTTGGACAGTGCTGTTTTAACCTGTGCAGCAGTAATACTGGGTGCCTGGCAATCTACTGGTATTGTGACTTGTTCTTTGGGGGGGGGGTAAAGTTGGCACTGAATCTGTCAGCCAGTATATTGGCAATATCTGTTGGCTTGGTATAGGAGGTAGCATTGTACAGTAGCTCAGAGCAAATCAGGGTATTGCCGTGAAGATTCTTTACATAACTATAGAAGGTCTTGTGGTTGTCTTTACTATCTGCTGCAATTCTGTTTTCATAGCTATCTTTAGAGGATTTGATGATGGATCTCAACTTTTTGTTGAGACTGATAAGGGAGTTTTTCCAGTTTTGAGACTTCACCTTATTCTGCATCAGTTTCCTCCTCCTGTTGTACAGCTTGTTTATGGCAGGGGACCACCAGATTGGCTTCCTTTTTTTGGAAAAGACCGCCTTGGTTCTATTGGGTATGACAAGATCCATGCATTTGTGTACATGTTTGTACAGTGCACTGGTGTATGATTCGGCAGTCATGCAACTATTCTCCATTTGCATGGGTGCCGTGAAGTTAGCCACCTCTGTTTTTAGAAAAGTATGAGGTGGGAAGGGAGTAGGCTTACTGTCACAGCTGCTCCCTACTGACGGCTGAACCATGGGGGCGCCCAGACCTCCCCTATCCTTCTGTAGCCACATTCTTTTTTGTGTCAGCTTTGTCATTTGGTTGCTTGCCTTTTCCTAGGCTCCATAGAAAGGCCTTTGCTTAGAAGAATAAATTGTTATATCAGGGAATACTGTTTGCATAACTCCATTGGTTCCTCTATTACCAGTTTTTAAAACAGACTATACTGTAGAGGTGGAAAGACCAACTCTATTCTTATGAGAGGGAGGCATAAAGTCATCGAGCCTTCATAACCACAGGCAGGAAATAGGTCCTTAAAGAAGTGCCTCTTTATAACTAACCAGTCTGCAGCAGGACATTCACATTCTTCATCAGGCTTCCCCTCTTGTAAAATGGTCTGAGTTTAGTCAAACATATGTAAAATAGACTGGGTTTAGTTAAACATATGTGCCTTGAAGGAATCATTCTTCACTCCCCAAAAGTATTCTGGAGTTGCCTAAGGAAATGCTCCTATCATCTCAAAATGTAGGTCTGAACATTACGGCCTCGATGGACATGGTTGCCAAGGTATATACCTTCTGTAACAAACTCCTCCTCTTGTCCATGGGAAGAGTAGTCCACCCTGGAGTTAAGTGTACTTCCCTGGCACTTTTCAAGGACACAGTGGATCTGACATAGGGTACTTATACAAAAACTTCTGAGGTTTCCGAACTCTAGAATGCCAGGCCTCTTAAGAGTGGGGGGTTGGGAATCTGGCTTCAAAGATGTTGTATGGAAAAAGTACAGTTGTGTACACTTACCACAAATGTAGATGTCCGAGTGTATTCGTTGTTGCAGTCATCATACTTGGGTTATCCCTGCCAGGGTAGCCCCTCAGCCAGCCTGAACATCAGAAACTTAGTACTTTTGCTTCGGTTGCTGTCGCTTGACGACTGACGTCAGGTCATCAGTGGTATAAAGGAAGGCAATCGACACCATTACATCTGTTTTTCTTGCCCTAATCTCTCAGGAGCCCCCAAAGTAGGAAGTCAGGCTCTGGTGGTAGAACCCCACCAGTGGAAAATAAATACCAGTACGTCTCTTGTAAGGAAAGGAGAACAAGGAAGAAAAAAGAGAAAGGGGGATGGAGGGAGGGAAACCAGCACTGCAACAGTAAATACACTCAAACATCTACATTTATGGTAAGTGTACACAACTGTACTATGCTCTTCGTGTTTCACTGCTGCAGCCATCACATTTGGGTCGATTCCCAAAGCTGAGGAAACGGATGGAGACAGTCCAGGAAGCTAGGGGCTGGCTAGCATGCCCTGCAAGACTGCAGAGGCAAACCCTGCCCTGGATTTGGAGAAGAGAGGCAGGTGGTAATGCTTGGTAAAAGTATGAACAGATGTCCAAGTGGCAGTCTCCAGGATGCCCCTGGTGGGGATTCCTTTGAGGAAATCTGCAGAGGTGGAGGCTGCTCTGGTGGAGTGCATCCTGACCCCCTTAGGGGGAGGCTTGCCATGCAGTTTGTAGAAGAAATGGATGCAGTGTGCTATCCATTTGGAAATAGTTTGCTTGGAGATAGCTTTGCCTTCTGCCCCTGAAGGGTTTAGTCCTGTCAGATACTATCCCAGCTGTCTGTGCACATCTAGAGAGTGCAGAATCCCCCCCCCCTTGTTTTGGGGTTTAGGAAAGAAGGTGGGTAAAATGGATGGATTTGGTTGAGAGCCACACTAGACACAACCCTGTGAATGAAGAATGGATTAGTTCTGAGGGATACCCTGCCTGCATGGAAGATGATGGAGGGTTCCACAGCCATGAATGCTTGCAGCTCAGAAGCTCTGAAACTCTTCTGGCTGAAGCGATGGTCATGAGGAAGGCCGTCTTCCAGGAGAGAAATTTTAGCTCTGCAGAAGAAGGTGGTTCGAAAGGGGGTAGGGTGAGCTTTTCCAAGACAAAGTTAAGGTCCCAAGCTGGTGTTAGTGCCCTTCTGGGGGGCCTCAAGTCTCTCTGAAGAACTGTTTAATCAGAGGGTGTGAAAAAAAGATGCTGCTTAGTGAGAAAATGAACAGAAATAGCAAAGGCATGGATTTTTATAGAGGGGAAAGAGCGACCACTGTGTAGTAGGTCAGCTAAGTAATCAAAGATGAGAGGGATGGAGACATATTGGCCCCCTTAGCCTGGATCCAGGTGCAGAACCTTTTCCATTTATCTGCATAAGACTTTCTGGTGCTAGGGCGTCTGGCCTCTTGGATAACATCCAGAAGCTGTCTACTGAGGATGACAGATTGGTCAGGGGTTAGGGTATAAGCCAAGCTGCCAAACTGAGCGTCTGCAATTGGGGGTGCATTGGGGGTGCATGAATTCCCCTTCCCTCTGGGTTAGGCGGTTTGGAATCTGAGGAAGATTCCACGGAGGCAGTGGGGACAGGCTGTGCAGCAAGGGGTACCAGTGCTGTCTGGGCTAGTCTGGAGCTATGAGAATGGTCCTTGGTTTTTCCTTCCTTATTTTGAGCAGTACCCTGGGAATGAGAGGTAGGGGAGGAAAGGCATAGACCGAGAGGTTTACCCAGGGGAAGGACAGGGCATCCACTTTTCAAGCCATGCAGTGATGCTGCCTGGTGCAGAATTTGTTTAACTGATGGTTGGTGTGGAAGGCAAAGAGGTTGACCTCAGGGGTTCCCCATTTCTGAGTTATTAGGAAAAAGGTGTTTGTTGAGCTGCCACTCATGGGGGTCCAAGAGCTTTCTGCTTAATTGGTCTGCCAGGAAGTTGAGAGAGCCTGGCAGGTATTGTGCTAACAGGTGTACTTGCATGGAAGAGCCTGTGAACCAAAGGGTCATGGCCAGCCTGCACAGCGGGTAGGAGTGAGTCCCTCCCTGCTTGTTGATGTACCACATCACAGTGTTGTCCGTTTTGAGCAGGAGAACACCCGGAGAGAGAAGGGGTTTGAAAGCTATTAAGGCCTGCTGCACAGCCATCATCTCTTTTTGACTGATGTGCTGGGGGAGTTGCTGGGGGTTCCATTGGCCCTGTATGCACCTGCCGTCCAGGTGTGCACCCCAAGCTTAGTCTGATGCGTCTGTGGTGAAGGTCTGGGCGGCGGGGTGTGGGTAGAAGGACAGTCCCTTGTTGTGGGAGCAGGCTGTTGCCCACCAAAGAAATTCTTTCCTCAGATGAGGAATAATAGGCAGAAGAGTTTGCAGATCTTGAGTGTGTTGACAACAAAGGATTTTCAGGTGCCACTGAAGTTTCCTCATATGCAGTCTGGCATATGGAATGAGGAGAATGCATGAGGCCTTGAACCCCAAGGCTTGCAGGATTTTCCATGCAGAAAGCTGGGACCTGGTGCCCAGTTGAGAGAAGTAAGCCGATAAGAAAATTTGTTTCTCTGGTGTAAGGCATGCCATCTGGGATGCTGTGTCCAGACTTGATCCCAGGAAGATTATCCTTTTGGTGGGTACCGGTTTGGATTTCTTTTCGTTGATTGTGCACCCTAGGGAGGTTAGTAGGCCCTTTACAAAGGCCAGGTCTTTGAGCAGCTTTTCCTGGTTGTCTGCTTGAATAAGGCAGTTGTCTAAGTAGGGGGTAAATTTGAATATTTCTGTCTGCAAAAGGCAATGGCCGGAGCCAGGCACTTTGTGAAATCTCTGGGAGCAGTAGATAAGCCAAAGGGAAGTGCAGAGAACTGAAAGTGTTGAGATCCTGCCCAGAAGCAGATATTTTCTGCAGGACTCCTTGATAGGAATGTGGAGGTAGGCCTCTTTTAGGTCTAGGGTGGCTAGCCAAGTGTCCTTGGACAGTATGGGTAGCAGCTGCTGAAGGGTGAGCATTTTGAATTTTGGGATCACCAGGAAGGTGTTTAGAACAGATAAATTAGAGGATGAGGGTGCCAAGTTCCCTGTTTTCTGGGCACAAAAAAAGTCTGGAGTAGAAGCCTTGGCCTATATGCTCTGCAGGAACATGCTCTACTGCCCCCAAGGAGAGCAGGGGAATGAATTTGCTTTTGAGCCTATGCCCACTGATTTGGTGGTAGAGCTGGGAATCCTTTTGGGGTTGGAAGGATGTGGAAGGAGAATTTATACCCCTGAGACCCAATGCTCAGAACCCATTGGTCCTTGATAATGGTGGCCCAGGGGCTTGAGTGAAAGGAGCGTTTTCCTTCTAGGGGTATGTGAAGGTGGGCAGAGGTGAGGTCGGGAGCAGGTGAGCCACTGTAAGTTCTTACCATAAGGGGGTGGCTTAGAAAGTACAGTTGTGTACACTTACCATAAATGTAGCTGTGTGAGTGTATTCACTGTTGCAGTCATCACACTTGGGTTATCTGCCTGCAGGTAGCCCTCAGTCAGCCCGAACACCAGAAAAGTATAGTTGTGTACCTACCATAAATGTAGATGTTCGAGTGTATTCACTGTTGCAGTCATTACACTTGGGTTATCCTGCTGGCAGGCTACCCGCAGTCGGCCTGAATTCCAAAATCTTGGTCCGGCGTCGGTTGCTGTCGCCTCTTCCCTGACGTCAGTGCGCCAGGGGTATAAAAGATGCAGCCGACGCCATTTTCTTCAGTTTTTCTTGCCCCAGATGTCAGGTGCCCCCAAAAGGGTAGGCTAAAAAACATTGCTAAAAAAGCATGCACTAACATAACAATACCTTCATCTACAGGCAAATACACCACATAGGTTGCATAAGATAGACAAGTACAGATAAGTCCCAGCAAAGAAAGGGGGATGGTGGGTGGGTAACCTGGACTGCAACAGTGAATACACTCGAACATCTACATTTATGGTAGGTACACAACTGTACTATGTTCATCGTGTTTCACTGTTGCAGTCATTACACTTGGGTTGAATCCCAAAGCGGAGGTTGGGCTGCTGGGTCTAAATAGAATTAGGAATAGCTATAAGGCCCTTGCAAGACTGCAGTGGCAAAGCCTGCTCTGGATTTAGAATAGAGGCAAGTGTTAGTGCTTAGTAAAAGTGTGCACTGAAGTCCAAATTGCAGCCTCCAAAATATCCTTGGTTGGTACTCCTCTGAGGAAGGCTGCTGAGGTGGCTGCTGCCCTGGTAGAATGTGGTCTAATGCCCTTAGGCACTGATTTACCATGTTGTGAATAGCAGAAACGAATACAGTGTCCTATCAATTTTGAAATAGTCTGCTTTGAGATGGCCTTTCCTTGTGATCCTGCAGCATATGCCACTAAAAGTTGCTCAGTCTTTCTGAAAGCTTTAGTTTTGTCCAAGTAGAAGCGTAGCTGTCTGTGTATGTCCAAAGAATGCAGAAGTCTCTCCCCTTTATTCTGCGGGTTTGGGTAAAAAGTAAGCAAATGAATGGTTTGGTTAAGAGCCACACTGGACACTACCTTAGGCATAAATGTTGGGTTTGTCCTTAGATAAACCCTGTCCGGATGAAAGATAATGAAAGGTTCCACAGCCATTTATGCCTGTAACTCTGAGACTCTTCTTGCTGAAGTTATTGCTAGGAGCAGAGCTGTTTTCCATAAGAATTTTATGTCAGCTGTATTGGCTGGCTCAAAAGGAGGTATTGTGAGTTTTTCCAAGATAAAATTGAGGTCCCATGCAGGTATTGGTGCTCCCTTGGAGGTCCTATGTTTTTGGCCCCCCTGAGGAACTGCCTAAGCAATGGATATGAAAACATAGGTGGGTCTGTATTGTAATGAGCTGAAATGGCAGAGGCATGGATCTTAACTGATGAGAAGGCTAGGCCTTTGTCCAGCATCTCAGTTAGATACTGTAAAATCTGAGGAATATTTGGAACAAGCGTGTCAATTCCTTGTGCCTGGTTCCAAGCACAGAATCTCTTCCATTTTTCTGCATAGGATTTTCTGGTGCTGGGTCTCCTGGCCTCCAAAATGACATCCATAACCGCTTTAGAGAGAGGTGTATTCTGAATGGTTACAGTATCCTCCATGCAGCTAGATTTAGAGTTGGCTGTGTAGGATCTGATTGTTTGTTGGGTCAGTAAATGAGGAATTTGAGGCAATGTCCAGGCTGGGACTTGGGAAACGTTTTGGCAGATTCTGCTTGAAGCAAACAAGAGTCCTGGTTTAAATGGTACTATTTCCATAGCACCATACCTCAAATTAAAGGCAGGGAAATTATAACTATTTTCGATGTACTATTTTCACTTCCAGTTAGTATATGATCCTATGATGGTTTATACTGCTTATTGTATAATTCATTCAGGTTATTTATTATATTTTTTGTTTCAATCCATGCAATGTTTTATGACACTTACATGAGCATTTGGGATGTTTTTTTATGCGTATTTTAATAGTGGAAGCATATCTTGTTTTTATACATATGTTTTTAAATTCTAATTGGTCAATTGTTTAATTGATGTGGATGACTGTATTGAAGTTGTTTTTGAATCAACCACTGAGTATCTGATGAAGTCAAGGTGTGTTTGACGAAAACATTGTACTTGTAATTACTGGCGTTAATATAATAAAGAGCGTGGTTGAGGTCTTCCTGGACTGATGTATTCTTTGGTTTGGCTTATTTTATCAGCAGAGTCTCTTTTTGTTTTTTTCCTTGGGACAAGCTCCTTAGGACTGGGTACCAGTGTTGGCGTGGCCAATCTGGGGCAATCAGTATCATTTGTGGCTTCTCTTGTCTGACCTTTAGGAGTACCTTGGGGAGGAGAGGCAGTGGAGGAAAGGCATATACTGTAAGGTTGTTCCAGCTGAATGACAGGGCATCCACTTTCCATGCTTATTTGCGATAAGTCCTTGTGCAGAATCTCTGAAGTTGGCAGTTGTGATGGGAGGCAAAAAGATCTATGTCTGGGCGTCCCCATTTCCTTGTTATCATGCTGAAGATTTGTGGATCTAGTTTCCACTCGTGAGGGTCCATGAGGTTCCTGCTTAGTTCGTCTGCCAGACCATTTGTTTTTCCTGGCAAGAACTGTGCTTGCAGGTGTACTTGGTAAGTCAATGCTGTGTTCCACAAAATCATGGCTTGTCTGCAGAGGGGGTAGGAATGTGTGCCCCCCCCTGCTTATTTATGTACCACATGACTGTGGTGTTGTCCATCTTTAACAGCAGCTGTCCTGGATGAAGTAGGTCCTTGAAGGCTGTCAGGGCATTTTGTACAGCTAGCATCTCTTTTTGATTGATGTGTAGATGCCTTTGGCTTGGGGGCCATGTGCCCTGAATACATTTTCCTGCCATGTGGGCCCTCCAGACATAATCTGATGCATCTGTTGTTAGTGTTTGCCTGGCTGTGGGTAAAGTGAATGGCTGTCCCTTGTTGTGGTGACAGGCCTGTGCCCACCATCAAAACTCCTGTTGCAGGCAAGGAATGAGGGAAATTAATGATTCCAGGCTGTGGCAATGTTGAGTCCAAACACTTTATAGGTACCATTGTAGTTTCCTCATATGCAGTCTTGCATATGGAATTAGCAGAATGCAGGAGGCCATGTAGCCCAGAGCCTGCAGAATTTTTCTTGCAGGTAACTGGGTCTTTGTTGCCATGTTTTCGAAGTAAGTAGTCAGATGCCTTTGTTTGTCTGGCGTGAGAAGCCATCTGGGCAGTTGTATTTAAGCTTGCACCCAGGAATATCTCTTGAGAGGGTACTAGTTTTGATTTCTTTTCGTTTATTGTGTACCCTAGGCAAATTAGTAATCTTTTTACAAACGCCAGTTGCTTTAGTAGAATGTCTTTGGCCTCTGCTTGAATAAGGCAGTCATCCAAGAAGGGACATATTTGAATTCCTTTTTGTCTGCAAAATGCAATTACTGGTGCCAGGCATTTTGTGAAGACCCAGGGCGCAGTAGATAAGCCAAAGGGCAGTGCAGAAAATTGGTAGTGCTTTGAGCCAGCTATGAATCTGAGGTATCTTCTGCAAGATTGTCTGATTGGGACATGCAGGTATGCCTCTTTGAGGTCCAAAATTACAAGCCAAGCCTTTTTGCCCAGCATGGGCAGAAGCTGCTGCAGAGTCAACATTTTGAATTTTGGAATGTTCAGAAAAGTATTTAGAACAGACAGGTCCAGAATCAGTCTCCATGCTTTGTCCTTTCTTGGCACTAAGAAAAGTCTTGAGTAAAATCCTTGTCCCTGCTCTTGTTGTGGCACTGGCTGAAATGACTGATGAAACTTGGTTTAGTGCGTCTGCCCATTGACTGTGTGGCAGGTCTGGCATACCTTTTACCTTTGGAAGGGTGTGAAAGTGGAACTTGTAGCCCTGAGAAACTATATTTGTCCTGGGTAATCATGGTCCAATTTTGTGAAAAAAGTGCTAGCTTTCCCCCTAAGGGTGCTGCCAAAAGATAAATGCTTGGCATAGGCAGAGGGAAGTCATTGGGACCGTTTACTATATGGCTGTGATTTGTCTTCTCCTCTTTTGGAGGTAGAAGCACCCCACTGTTTGGGCCTGTATGAGCCCTGGGGCTGTTGCCTGCCTCTAGGGCGTCTGTACCAGCCTCTTTGTGGCCTGACACGGGAAAGGACCAAGTTTTAGAAGGACAGTTCCTGCTAAATCTGGGTGGCTGCACCTGTAAGAAATCATTCACTGTCTGCATAGATTTAGCTTTATCCTCCATTTTCTTCAACACCTCTTCTGCCTTAACACCAAACAAAGTATCATGCTGTAATGGAGCATCCAATAATTTTGCTTTAACATGATCAGGCAGAGTCTGTTCTTTTAACCAAGCGTGCCTTCTAATGACCGAGCCTGTTACAGCAGCCCTGCAAGAGGCCTCCAGTGAATCATAACCACATTGCAAAGTATGTTTTCCCACTTGTTCAACTGCATGCAATAAATCCTGCAATTCCTTATTCTCAGCACATTCAGAATTTGTCAACATTTTCTGCTTTAACAGAGAAATTAAATATTGCTGATATTTAAGCATATGAAACTGACAATTTAAAGCCCTTCCAGCCAAGGTAGCAGAAGTGTAAACTTTTTTTCCCCCTATCTGTCCAGTGCCCTAGAATCTCTATCTGAGGGGACAGGGTTTTTTGCAGTAGTAGCTTTGACCCCTTTGGGACCCTGTGAAATAGTTTCTGGGTCAGCAGCAGGGTTTTTTATATAGAAATTTATGAGAATCTGGAACCCTGTAGTATCTGTCTGGCTTAACAGGTGCAGGAGGTAAAGAGTCGGGAGACAGGCCGGACTCTGAAAAGACATCATCTACAATGTCTAGAACAGGAGGAATAACAAGAGGTCTGTGCTGAGGAAGTAAAAGAAAGTCTCTGAGCCTTTTCTTAGAATCTGAATAATCTTGGCTCTCCCAGTGGAAATGCTCCCTCATGGTATGCAAGGTTTCCCCAAATGAATAATCCTCAGAAGGAGAAGCTGAAGGAATAGATTCTTCAGCATCAGAATCCTCATAAGGAGGAATAGAGTATCCCTGTTCTTTTTTTTTTAAAAACAAGTTTATTGTTTTTAACATACAAAATAAATATCATAACAATCTTATACAGTTAAAATATAAATAGTTATAACATTTAATAAAATAACCAAAGTATTTACAGAGACATCCACTACAAATCAAATCAATTGATTAAACTGTAATGTCTTATTATTGAAACTAAGATTTTTTAACAGGTTTTGTAAAGTATCCCATATAATATAGTAAGACGTTTTTCTAGTAGTTCTTGATTTTATTGTCTTCAATTCCATATGACACACTTCAGTCATAACATTTTTAAATTCATTAAATGAAGGAGGAATATCTGAAATCCAATTTCTGGTTATTATTTTTCTAGCCACTGCTAAAATAGACCATAAGGGAAGTTTAACTTTTTTAACACTTTTAGGAACAGGAGTGTTAAATAATATAAGTGATTTAGAAACAATGAAATTATCTGTGAAAAGGGCCTGCAAAAAATCATTGATTAACTTCCAATATTCCTTCAATTTTACACAGTCATAAAACATATGTGCCCAATCAGCATTTATTTCTACATTACATCTTTTACATAAGTTGTCTTTATTATTTATTTTATTCATCATTAAAGGTGTAAAGAAAGACCTATGTAAAAATTTCCAAGTAAAAAGTCTCCAATTAATGGAAGAAGTAGTTTTATAAGCAGATTCCAATATATATTGTTTATCTTGTTGTTTTGGTGATTCACCATTAATGGAAATGAAATAATTCCAATAGGTATCTAAACTGTAATGAGTTTCTTCTCTAATAATTTTATGTATGTGTGAAAGCTTACCTTTATCTGAAACTCTATGTTGTAAAATTAATATCAAGTAATCAATCAGAATTGGAACAGATTCTTTAACTGTTAAAGACATTAAATCAATTTTATTAATAAGATGTTGTCTAAAAGTCTGAACTTCTAACCAACATGTTTCTCTCAAATCAAATTCTTGCTTTAAGTCGTCTAAATTTTTAACTTTATTATCAGACAGCAACTGATACCAATACTTTAAATAATTCTCAGTGACTAAAAGAGTTCTTTCAGATGTGGTTGACAAAAGAATACCTTGTGTATACATTATAGGGAATAGGATAAAATTCCATTCCTTATACCTAGGATGCATAAATATAAAATTACGATAACTAATAATAATGTTTAATGGGTAACTAACTATATATTTTGGTGTAATAGATGAAGTACAAAATTCTTTTAGTAACCATAACATGGGGTTATTTACAATAATATTTTTATGTATAAAAGAGATTTTCATGAAGTGAATGCTAATTAGTTCCCAGTAATCTTAAAGTAATAACTTTTATAATAGAAGAGATAGTATATAAATTAAAGTCTGGAAATGAAATGCCCCCTTGAGACCAGCTATTAGTATGTTTCCTTAATGCAATCCTAGGTCTATTAGGTGCCCATAAGAAATTCAACATTAATGAATTCAATTTCTTAATAATTATTTTTGTAGGTGGGAGTATTATTGATTGTATTAAATATAATATCTTAGGGAATATTATCATTTTAATAATTGTGAGTCTCTCTTCCATGGTAAAAAACATATTGTTCCAGCTATTGAAAAGATTTTGTATATTAAGAAGACAGCTACTATAATTATTATGTATAATGGATTTAATATCTTTAGTTAATATTATACCTAAGTAAGTTACCTGAGCTGAGTTGGGTATATATTTGTTAAAATCACTAATGAGGACATTTTTTCGTGTGTATATTGGTAATATTTTAGTTTTTTCTTCATTAAATATCAAACCAGAGATATTTTTAAAATCCAGCATTTTATCAAATAAGGACTGCATAGAGGAGTTAGTTCCTGATGACGTAATTAGAACATCATCTGCAAAAAGTTGAATTTTAGATATTGTATTTTCATCTATATCAAATCCTTCTATATCAGTACTATTTCTGATCAAATTGGCCCAAGGCTCCATTATTAAAGTAAATAATAGTGGTGAGAGTGGACACCCTTGTTTTGTACCTTTTAAAATGGGTATTTTTTGTGAGACATATGTTCCTATCTTAATATAAGCCAGTGCTCCTTTATATAGATGTTCAATTAGATTTACAAATGCATCAGAGAAATTTGTGCACTTTAGTAAGATAAACAAGTAGTCCCAACTTACTGAATCAAATGCTGAACTTGTATCAAGACTAATAAGTGTTAAATCTTTCTTTTTCCTGTTTGCAAAATCAATTAATGTTAAAGTTCTCCTTATATTATCAAAAGTATTTCTGTTTATAATAAAGCCTGTCTGATCTATATCTATTATGCCTGGGATGATTGTCTTTAATCTATCAGCAAAAATACTCAAACATTTTATAATCAACATTAAGTAATGAAATAGGTCTATATGAAGTGCATCTGGTTGGGTCTTTATTGGGTTTTAAAATTGGTGAAATAAATGTGTATTGCCAAGATGGGGGAGTTGCTAACTCATTTTGAGCCAAAATAAAAACCTTATGTATTAATGAGTAAGTACTTTTAGGAAGAATTTTATAAATCTCTGGTATAATACCATCATTACCTGGTGCTTTGTTTGATTTAAGTTTGCTTATTTGTGTAATAACCTCTGTATATGAAATATTTTTTTATCTATTAGTTTAGTCTGTTTATTAAGTTTTTTGTTCATGTTTGTAGTTATAAATTTCTTTATTTTATCTTTAGGATCCATATTAATGTTATTATGATTAATTTTGTGAAAGTGATTTCTAAATTCATCTAAAATTTCTGGTAAATAGAAACATTCTTCTTTTTCCCTGGAAAGAAAATTTCTTTGATATGATTTTGCTTATTCAACCTTTTTGTTTTATTTTTAAGTTTATGTAAGTATTTGGGACTTATTGAGTAAGACAAAAACTTATATTTCTCTAATGTTATTTTGACTTTATGGGTTAAAATTTCTTTGTATTTCTCATTTAATTTATTTATTTCCTCAATTACTTTTTTGTCCATAATATTTTCTTTATTATTATGTTTGTATGAGTCTAATTTGCTTTGAATATCTAATAATTCCTTGTCCCAGGATTTCCTTTTATTATTATACCATCTGATACTTTGTCCATATAAATATGATTTTAAAGCATCCCAAATGTAAACAATGGAGACATCAGGTGTAGTGTTTAAGTCTAAGAAATGTTGCACTTCTGAAAGTATATAATCTTTATAGTCTTTTAGTTGAGTTAAGTATGCTGGTATTCTTTTGATCTGAACATTATAAGTACTTTTTACCATAAATTCAAAGATAATTGAATTATGATCTGATATAGGACACAAAATGATTTTGGAATCAGTTAAGTCTGTTACCATCTGGTTAGAAATAAAGACCATCTATTCTTGAATAAGTTTTATATCTGTTAGAAAAAAAAGTGTATGGTAATGATTTTGAATCTGATTATTGATATCATTCAAATGATAGAAATTAACAAAATCCTTTAAATGTTTTGCATTAGATGTAATTTTCCTTTTTCCTATAGTAGTAGTATCTTTTTCATGTAGGATACAATTAAAGTCACCTGCTAAAATAATATCTCCTATAGAAAATGATATGATCTTAATGAGATGGTGTTTCACTGTATTAATGCTGATTCCTGGTATCCAATATACATTAATTAATGTGTATATCTTTCCATTAATCTGTATTGTAACCATACAGAACATTCCTTTATCATCTTTACAAGACTTAATAGTTTTAGGTATGGGCATATTTTTATTCCATAAAATAGCCACTCCTCTCTTTTTCTGTGTGTGTTCTGAACTAACCAAGACTGTATATTTATTAGTGGCTAATTTATCTATATCCTTTTTCAGGAGATGTGTTTCTTGAAGGAATATTAAGTTGGCTCTATGCAAATTAATATAGCTCATTAAACTTGCCCTTTTACATGGGTTATTCAATCCATTAATGTTTAAAGAAATTCCTTTGAGAGATATCATTTAGCTTTTATAAACATATAAGACATATAATCAGAATAACAATTAACAAAATAAGTGATATTATATCTCCTCCTTTTAGGTGCTCCATTAATTATAACTGTATTTAATGAAAATCTTATGGAATTTTGTGTAAGTTTCACTTTTATTCGTAGTGACAACGAGTTTATAAAATATGATGTGGATGTCAGAACTATATACATACAACAATGATCAGGTGAGAATAATGTTAGGATGAAACATTGCACCCAGCCTGGAGTTAAGAACTCCAACTTCGAGTGGCTCATACCACTCAAGTTATCCCCCAAACCAAAGCAGCTGTACCTCAGCTGCCACCAAATTAATTCAATACTAACTATTATTAACTAAAGTTAACCTCATTTAATTAGATTATCTATTATGACAAAGCTAAACAATTTATAAATCAGCTTCATATAAACAAGTAAAAACATTTAGAAACAGCTCATATTACTATGTACATCTAGTCTGTATAATACACTCAATCAAAATAGTATTCTAACAATCTTGATAATGGGGACAGAGAAGAGAGAGAGAGAAAAAAAAGGGGGGGGCATATCCATATGTTAGTTTATTAAAAGTTTGTAAGAATAAGTTCTTATGTTCATTTGAATTCAATATCTTAGGCTATTATGATTCAAACATTACATAGATTAGAGAATTCCTACTTTCTGCCATAGAAATGCAATTAACAGTTTTAAAAACTTTAAATTACTTGCACCAAAAGCTCACTCCTCATGCTTATTATTGCCAATTAAATAAAATATTTATTCTCATATACAAATTAAAAAATCATACTGCATAGCAATGTTAATTCCTAGTTATATATAAATCATTGTGAAGAAAGCCTTGTGTATTTTATATATCTGAACTGCAGCTTTAAAATATGTCACCTGACAATTTCTTCTTAAATATAATCATAATGATATTATGCTTGTCAGTTAGTCGAGGCAAATGATTTATAACATTATATATGTTTAAATCATAAGTATTTATATACATTAGTGTGCTGCAGTCATATAAGCTTTCAAAAACAAGTGTATATGTGATTTACCTTCTATGCCTTCTAAAATATCTCACTTGTTTACTATGGCATACTAAATCATTTAAAATCATAACTTTTATATTTTATAAAATACATCTTAAATAAATAAGTTGTTATAAGGAATAACTCACATTTAAGTGTCATAAAGTTCGTTTTTCATCATAAAGTCTCATTTACAGCAGTTCTACTTCCTGAAACAGCATTCTTCATGAATCTGCGGTGTCAGTGTGAAATCAGGGGTCAAAGTTCAAAATGACTGCTTTCAGCTTCTCTGCGTGTATTCTGAGTGTTGAAGCTTTTAAAACAACTCGAGGACACTATTCACGAGGAAACCCACATCCCAGATTGTCTCCCATAACATTTTGGCGGGAATTTTAGTAAAAGCAAGTGACTGACATTCATTTAGTGATACAAATGAATCAAAACAGTGCAAAACCTTCGCGAAGTATTTTACAAGTCATTACAGTCTCTATTACAGTGAAACCAAGCCTACAGTTATTTAACATATTATACAACTTATTTTTATATGCCCCATTTAATTTTCTCATACAGATCTTATTATATACATATATCAGTATTATCAAAAGTATATAACTATATATATATAAGAGAGAGAGAGAAAGAAAGAAAAAAGAGAAAAAAATAGAAAGAGAGAGAAGAAAAAGAAAAAAAGAAGCTACAAAGTATCTACAAAGATATATTTGCTGTTTGTTTTAATAATGTTAAACATGAGACTTATTACTTACTACTATTTTAGTTCTAATTATTTGCAATTATATCATGACATATGAAATCATGTATAAGCAATTAAGTCATGTTATAATATTTAGCAACATTGTTTAAACAGCATAAATAATTTTAAAGAGCTAATAAGTTATTATTTCACTTATTCCATATTTTTCATCAAACTTCTCTCCCTACCCTCCCCCACCCCTCAGTAAATGCATAGTTTAGAAAGAATGCCATTATTTAAAACAAGAGAAAGGAAATGTATCAAATTACTAACCTTAGGTCTCTTTATCACAAAGAGAAACAAGTTGATTCATAGCATGTTATTTGTTCCTCAGAAAGTTTGATTATTTATAAAACAAAACAGTTCTTTGCACACAAAAAGTAACTTTGAATATATCTTTAAAACATTTGTGGCTTTCTGAAAAGTGTAGTAACTGTAATTGAAGAGTTCACAAGAAAAAAATATAGAACGTGTCATTTATTTTTTAGTCTTTTTTGCTTCTCCGAAGTCTTCCAAGAAGTTCCTGTTGCCATCCTCTTTAGTGAAGGACTTGCCCATTCCAAATCTTCTATTTTATCTAATATTTTGTTTTTTTTAATATACAGCAAAGCAGAGTCCAAGTCTTCAAAAATTCTAGGGCCATCAGGTAAAAAGATTTTTAGTTTGGCAGGAAACAAAAGGTGAGTTTTGAACTGTGCTTTCTTAAGCTCTCTTATTAATGGCAAAAAAACTTTTCTTTTAGTAATTACCAAGGAAGAATAGTCATTGTCAAAACGCACAGTTGCCTCATAAATTTTTATAGGTGCTTTAGCCCATGCAGATTTTAATACCATCTCCTTGTCATAAGATGATTGATCTAGGATATTTTTTATTAGAGTTAAAATTAGATAAAGACCTATGGGCTCTTTCAATACCAAAAGAAAATGCTTCTGACAAATCTAAAGTTTTGGGAAGCCAAGTATTTAAAAAAGAAGTAATGTTGTTACCTTCTATATTTTCTGGCAGTCCAAAAATCCTAATATTATTGCGTCTGGATCTGTTTTCAAAGTCATCAAGTTTGGATAGTAGTTGTGTGTTCTGTTTCAGTAAAAATTCAATGTTAATTTCTTCTTCTTGTATTCTGTTGTCCATATCATTGAGTCTCTTCTATACCAGTAATCTGAGCTTTCTGAAGTTGTAAGTCTTGATGTAACAAATCCATTTGTTTTGTAGCTTTTTCTATAAAGTTATCAATTTTAGTATCCAGTCTGTCCATTTTAGTTGTTAGTTGCTGAATAGTTAATAGTAAAGACTGAAGCTCTTTCTTGATGCTGGAATCCTGACTGCTAGCCTTACTGGAACTCATTCTGAACTGAGGTGATGAAAGAGAAATTTCCAAGATGATTTCTGACAGGAAAATTATTTAAATTTTCTTTCTTTTTTTGATATTATTCAATAAACTGATATTCCAAACGTATTTAGAAAGAAAATTATTACATTAGTTGAATTTAAAAGTAATTATTTCCTGTCAGAGCAGTTATGTTGGTGGAGCTGAAGAAATCTGCTGCTATCCTGTGTTCATCCTTGGCCACACCCCGGAGTATCCCTGTTCTGAAGAGGAGTCAGAGGAAATGGAAACCTGATCAGAGGAATAATATTCAGTGTCTTGCCTAGGCCTCTTATCAGGAGGGGGATGGGAGCCCATGATCAAAGTAATTAGGTGGTCTTCGGCCATTTTGAGCATCTGTTTCTTAGGCATGGAAGTCTGTCCTGGAGAATGCTGTACTTGTTTTCTTGTCTTTAAAACTGTTTTAGTTTTAGTCTGTGTCTTTGATGCTGAAGTTGGCTTGATATAAAGCTGTATAGGTCTGAAAACACCGTCAGAAGCCGATGCCTGCTCAGCAGCTCCAGACCCATCTGAGGGATTAGTTTCTGAAGGCCCAATACCTTGAGTATTCAGAGGCCTAGCTGTCTCCACGTGGGAGTCAGAGGCGGCCTGTGGCTCTGAGGTAGCGGGTGTCAGGGGCTGCGAGAGCGCCTCACTGAGAACTGGCGACTGGCCTAGAAGTGGCTTCATCGTCGGTTTTGGACCTCAGATGCCTGTCCTTTTCTTTTTCCTTGCGCTTTTTATGAACTTCGGTCGGCTGTTCCGATGGCATTATGTAGTTAATCCTTCGGCCAAAGTAATGAAAAACAAAATAGTACCGACGCTTAATAGTGCGTTGGTTAAACCTAGCACGAAACCGACAACTAGCGACGTTGTGGTCAGGGCCAAGGCAATGAATACAGTAAGAGTAAAAATTCTTAAGAGGTATTTGCTTCCCACAAGAAATACAATTGTTAACTTTTTCTGACAAAGGTCTGGAGCAAGAAAAAAGTTTCCCCAATGGGGTACTTAGCTTTACTGAAGACTTTGGATCTGAAATTCAATTTCGAAAATCTCAGGAGTCGGCCGACCAGCACTTGCGAACTGCTTTTTCTTCAGACACCGCGCGGCAAGAAAGACTGAAGAAAATGGCGTTGGCTGCATCTTATATACCCCTGGCGCACTGACGTCAGGGAAGAGGCGACAGCAACAGACACCGGACCAAGACTTTGGAATTCAGGCAGACTGCGGGTAGCCTGCCAGCAGGATAACCCAAGTGTAATGACTGCAACAGTGAAACACGAACATCTTAGTATTTGTGCCGATTGCTGTTGCTCCAGGACTGTCGTCAGGGGTATAAACACAGGCAGCTGATGCCATTACAATCAGTTTTCCTTGCCCCAAATGTCAGGAGCCCCCAAAAGAGAGCTAAGCTATGGTGGAAAATAACCACCAGTAAAAAGTAAATACCAATACCCCTGTAAGAGGAGAGCAATATACACAGGAGAGAGAAGGGGGCTGCAACAGAGAATACACTTGAACATCTACATTTATGGTAAGTGTACACAACTGCACTATGTTCATGTTTCACTGTTGCAGTCATCACACTTGGGCTGATTTCCAAAGCTGAAGAAAGGGTGGAGGCAGTCACGAAGAGTTTGGGCTGGCTAGTATGCCCTGCAGGACTGCTGTTGCAAAACCCGCCCTGGATTTAGAAAACATAGGCAGGTGGTAATGCTTGGGTTAATGTGTGAACTCCAGAATGCCCCGAATAGGGACTCCCCTGAGGAATGCTGTAGAGGTAGAAGTTGTCCTAGTGGAGTGTGTTCTGACCCCCCTGAGGGGTTGGCTTCCCATGGTGTTTATAGCAGAAATAGATACAGCGTGATATCCATTTGGAAATAAGTCTGTTTTGAAATGGCCTTGCCCTCTGCCCCTGGTGCAAAACTGAATAGTAACTGGTTAGATTTCCTGAAGGCTTTAGTCCTATCCAGGTAGAATCTGAGCTGTCTGTGCACATCTAAGGAGTGGCAATATCCTTTTCCCTTTACTTTGAGGATTAGGAAAGAATGTTGGCAAATGGACAGATTGACTGAGAGCCACACTTGACACCACTTTAGGCATAAAGGAAGGATTAGTCCTGAGGGAGACTGTCAGCATGAAACATAATGAAGGGTTCCACAGTCATGAGTGCTTGTAGCTCAGACACACTTCTAGCCGAAGTGATGGCCAGAAGCAAGGCCGTTTTCCAAGAGAGAAATTTAACTCTGCTGATGCTGCAGGCTCAAATGGGGTGGGGTGGGTAGCGTGAGCTTTTCCAATACAAAGTTAAGGTCCCAAGCAGGGGTGGGTGCTCTCCTTGGTAGCCTTAAGTTGTTTGCCCCTCTCAGGAATTGCTTGGTGAGAGGGTGAGAGAAGAGAGGTGGCTCAGTGTTGTAATGAGCCGAGATGGCAAAGGCATGGAGTTTAATGGAGGAGAAGAATAGACCTCTGTGCAGTAGATCTGCTAGGTAATCCAGGATTAGAGGTAGGGAGGGCAGTGCTGTATCCTCTCCTTTAGACTGAATCCAGGGGCAACACCTTTTCCACTTATTCGCATAGGATTTCCTTGTACTGGGTCTTCTGGCTTCAAGAATGACATCCAACATCTGCTTGCTTAGGCTGGTCACTGGGGGAGAATTCAAGGAATAAGCCAGGCTGCAAGATTCAGGGTTTGCAGTTGCAGATGCAAGATCTGTCCCCCTGTTGAGTGAGGAGGATCGGGCTCTGAGGTAGGTGCCAGGGTGGCACCAGTGACAGCTGCGTAGTAGTGGGTACCAGTGCGGGCGTGGTCAGTCTGGGGCAATCAGGATTGTCCTTGGTGTGTCCTATCTTATCTTGAGCAATATTCTTGAGAGAAGGGCAGAGGGGGAAATGCATAGATAGAGAGGTTTACCCACTGGAAGGATAGGGCATCCACTTTCCAGGCCCTGCTGTGAGGTGTCCTGGTGCTGGTGATTGCAGGGGGAGGCAAAGAGGTCCAGCACTGGGGTCCTCCATTTCTGAGTCAGAAGGCTGAAGGTGCTGGGCTCCAATTGCCACTCGTGTGGGTCTAAGAGATTTCTGCTCAAGTCTTGCCAGTGAATTTTGTTGCCTGACAGGAACTGAGCTTACAGATGGACCTGCCTGTCCAGGGACGTGCTCCACAGGGTCATGGCTAGCCTGCAGAGTGGGTAAAAATGCGTTCCCCCCAAGCTTACTGATGTACCACATAACTATGATGTTGTCTGTTTTTATTAGCAGGGGTCCTGGTGAGAGTAGGGATTTGAAAGCTGTTACAGCATGCTGGACAGCTAGCATCTCTTTCTGGTTGATGTGCAGATGAATTTGACTTGGACTCCAGTGGCCCTGAATGCACTTATCCAGGTGTGCCCCCCAGGCATAGTCTGATGCGTCAGTGTTTAGGGTCTGGGCGGCATGGGGTTGAGTAAAGGGAAGTCTCTTCTTGTGGTTGCATGCTGCTGCCCACCAAAGAACTCTGCCCTTAAAGTATGATAGGAATGAGTTTCCAGGTCCTGAGAATGTTGGCACCAAAGACTTTTTAAGTACCATTGAAGTTTCCTCATATGCAGTCTGGCATATGGAATTAGAATGCAAGAGGCCGTGAACCCTAGGGCCTGCAAGTTTTTCCTTGTGGATAGCTGGGTTCTGGTGACCATTTGAGTGAAGTAGCCTGTCAGATAGGCTTGTTTTTCTGGAGTAAGGAATGCCATCTGGGATGCTGTCTAAGCTTGCTCCCAGGAATACAATCTTTTGACTGGGGACTAGTTTTGATTTCTTTTCATTGATAGTGTACTCCAGGGAGGTTAGAAGGCTCTCTACAAATGGCGCTGCAACAGCAATTCCTGACTGTCTGCCTGAATCAGGCAGTCGTCCAAGTATTGGCAAATTTGAATTTTTCTCTGTCTGCAGTAAGCAATGGCTGGAGCCAGGCATTTTGTGAATACTCTAGGAGCAGTGGATAAGTCAAAGGAAAGTGCAGAGAACTGATTATGCATACACAGATCCTGCCCTGAAACATAGGTATTTCCTGCATGAGTTCCTGATAGGGATGTGCAGATAGGCTTCTTTTAGGTCTAGGGTGGCTAACCGGGCATCTTTGGCCAGCATAGGAAGTAGCTGCTGAAGTGTGAGGATTTTGAATTCTGATACCATCAGGATGGTGTTTAGAATGGAGAGATCTAGGATTGGGCGCCAAGTGCCCTCTTTTCTGGGTACCAGAAAGTGTCTGGAATACAGCCCTTGACCTATCTGTGCTGCAGGAACAGAATGAATTGCCCTTATGGAGAGCAGGGATTAAACTTGGTTTTGTGCCTCTGCCCACTGGTTTAGAGGTAGATCTGGGAACCCTTTTGGGGTTGACAAGGAGTGTAAGTAAAATGTGTACCCCTGGGATACAATGCTGAGGACCCATCGGTCTTTGGTGATGGAAGTTCAGTTTTTTTGCTTGATAGGCAAGTTTTCCTCCTAGGGGCATGAGCAGTTGGACAGAGGTGAGGAGAGGAATTGAGAAGTCACTGTGAATTCTTTCCGTAAGGGGGTGGGGCTTAGCACTCCCTGTTTTTGAAGTGGAGGCACACCATTGCTTAGATCTCTGCATACCCTGAAACTGTAGTCTGGGGGGGGGTCTGTTTCTCCTGGGTCTAATTTGAAATGGCCTTGAGGGGGCTGGAAAGGACCAATGTTTCAAGGGGCAATGCTTACTGAATCTGGGAGGCTGTACTTGCAAGAATTCTTTGACTGTCTGCATAGATTTATTTGCTGACTGGGAGAGTCCGACTGGACACAGGTCCATTTTCAGCAGAGGCCCAGGGAGAAAAGCTCCACATTCATATGTTACAGACATTATACAATTTGAGAAACATATCATTTAAAAAATTATAGACATTGTTACAGCTGTAGAACATAATACAAGATTAAAACAATGTTGTAAAACAGTTGTAGAACATAAATACAAGTTTAAAACATAGTGAAAGGTGTTGAACAGTTACAGCCAGAGCATAATTCATCAGTAGACAACTGAAACAATGTTGTTTGTGAGGTAACAGACATTATCAATTGTTGCAATAAGAAGTTCTTACTGTATGATAAAGTAGCTTAGGTTAATGAGCAACTGAGCTTGCTATTATCAAGGTAGTTAGTGGGGTGCAGAGAGGGGTAGTGAGTGGGTGCTATTAGAGGGGGAGTTACAAGGGCATATTCTGCAAGTTTTTAGGTGCGCTTTTAGTAAAGTTTTGAAGTGGGTGCAAGATGTTACAGAGGTAATTGAGGGTGGGAGGGAGTTCCATAAATTGGCTACAGCACAGGAGAATAATGCTTCTCCAGCAGAGTTACTGGCTCTCGTGATCTGTAGGAGGTTTTTGTTGCTGGATCTTAGTGGTCTGGTGGTAAGACAGGATTGGAGTAGATTCTGAAGGGATGGGACTTTTTAGTGGACAGTTTACTAGTTTGTGGGCGAGTGCAAGTTGGTACCATTGAAGGAGGTGAGGGAGCTCTAGCCAGCCCAGTTCTGCCAGTGAGAGAGAGAGTGGTGACTACGGTAGGATGCCCCTATGGTGAATTTGGCGATTTTGTTGTAGCAGGTTTCAAGCTTATTTAGATCTCATTGTCTTAGGTTTATATATAGTGGAGAGGTGTAAAATAGGGTGGAGATAAGGTGAGAATTTGCTACTGAGATCATTGCTGCTTTGCTAAGTAGTTGCTGATTTCTACATAATGCACCTATTTTTTTGTGGACTTTTTTAATGGTCATGGATATGTGAATGTCAAAGTTCAGTTTGTCTATTTCCACTCCTAGCAATTTGGTGTGTTCTGCAGGATGTATAGTGGTGTTGTCTTTAGCTGTGATGTTAAAGTGAGAGAGGTTATGGGTAAGTTTGGTGGGTTGGAAGATTAGTAATTTAATTTTGTTTGGGTTGAGTATTAATTGGGCATCGGATAACCAAATTTCAACAGTGGAAAAGGCATCCTGTGTGACTTTTTGCAGTTTGGGTAGGGAGTGGACTGAGCAGATGATGGTCGAGTCATCTGCGAATTGTATGATTGTGCCATGTGTGGTGGCAGAGGCTAGATTATTAGTGAAAATAAAGAGTAGGGGTCCAAGGATGGACCCTTTGGGAACCCCCTATGGAGACAGGTAGTTGAGGGGACAGATCGTTCTGCCATACAACGGGATTGTTGGCGGTCAGACAGGTTAACTTTGAAACCAGTTGGTGACTGATTGAGAGAACAACAGGTTATTGAGAAGAGAGATGAGTTGTGTGTGTGGTACCATGTCGAAAGCTTTAGACAGGTCTAGGAAAGTAGCTGAGGAAAGGTAACCAGCATTTTTATGTTGTAGGATAGTGTTAGTGAAAGAGAGTAAGGCAGTAGTGGTGCTACGGTTTGGTCGGAAAGCGTGTTGGGTGTTGGAGAGGAGGTTGTTAGCAAGGAGGTGATTAGAGACCTGAGAATGGATGCATCTCTCTAGTATTTTAGACAGTGGAGAGAGAATAGCTATGGGGCAGTAACCGGTTAGCTCTGTGGAGGGGAATTATGTGTGGTACTTTCCAAAGTGTGGGAATGTAACTTTCTGATAGAGATCTGTTAATCGAGATGGATGCTGGGTAGGCTAGAGAGTCAGCTGCAAGTTGTAGGTATTCACTTGGGAGGTTGTCTGCTGCTAATTTGGTGGGTTTAAGTTTAGTTAACAATTTTTTTTTTTATTTTGGAGGTAGGAACAGGAGAAAACGAGAAGCTAGTGGGGAGATTTGCTAGTTGAAGTTGAGGGTTTGAGGGGTGGATTGTGTTATCTAGCTAGTGATAGCATGGTTTGTGTGAAATGTGTGTTGAAAGAGGTAGCAATATTTTCGGAGGACTGAGTGATGTTATGAGTAGGGATACTTGCTTTACTTGGGTGGAGGATGGAGTTTATTGAGGACCAGAATTGTTTGAGGTTATGTTGGGAGGAGGTAAGGGCAGACTGGTAGCATTGGATTTTGTCCTGTTTTATTAGCTTTTTGACTTTATTGCGTAGTTCTAAAAATTTCTGTCTAGTAGAGTGGGTTTTGGTTTTGCGCCTGTGCTCCCAGGCTTTATCTCAGATTTTCATTCCAGACTTCGTGGTTTTCTGTAGCCATGGGGATGGTTGGACTCTGGTTCGGGAAACTCTTATGGGGGTGTGGTAATCAAGGATGCTCAGGAAGGTATTATTAAAGTAGTCAACTGCGTCATCTAGACTGAGGTACTTTAGAGGTTGCCATTTACATTCTTTAAGGGATGAGCTGAATGAGAGAGGGTTAAAGTTTATTTTTTTGTGTATTTGACAGTAGATGACAGGTTTTGCTTGGTGTAGGTGTTTTCTGAGTAGGAATGTTGGGGAGTGATCACTGAGGCTTGTCCACTAGGCAGCCTGCTATATATGACTGGGGCTCTTATTGACTAGTATCCAATCCAGGGTAGTGTGTTTATTGGAGCTTTAGTATCCAATCTAGGGTAGTGTGTTTGTTGGAGCTTTTATTTATCCTAGTAGGTGACTAGACTAGTTGGGTGAAACCATGAAGGTTTATATGATGGGTTGGGTGGTTGCTAGAACAGGATTGCCAGTCAGTGTTGAAATCACCTAAAATTATAGTTTCTTGGGGGAAGATGGTGGGTAGTCCAGCTGAGGAGGTTTTCTAGTGGAGGGATGTTTTGGCCAAGTGGGAAGTAGCATCCTATTATGTTGATGGTTTTATTTTTGTTTAGTTAAAGGTTGGTATATATTTCTTCCTTATCTATTTGGGAGCTGTTAAGTTTAAGATCTGGATATTTAGATGTTTAAATATTACAGCTATTCCACCTCCTTTCTTCTTTAGTCGGTCTACTCTTAGTATACTGTAACTGGTAGGGAGGATTTGCTCATTGGTAATGTGTGGTTTTAGCCATGTTTCTGTAAGGATCACTATTATCAGGGGAGTACAAGTCTATGGTGGCATGGAGTTCATGCACCTTGTTGGATATGCTTCTAATATTTAGGCTTAACACAGAAGGAGGTCGCTTGGCTTTCTATCTGCTGTGATTTGAGAGAAGTTGTGGTTTTTAGTCTGATTATGAAGGGTGGGGTTGGAGAGTGAGGGGTCAGGATTGGGGTGGATGTCTCCACCGAGTGCTAGTTTAGAAATGGATGAGATTAGTTTTATCAATTTTTGAATATACTTGCTTATAAGGGGAGTTTTATGATTGTGTTATGTGGGAAATATGTATGGTGGTAGGGTTATGTTAAGTTGTGGGGATGACTTATGTTTAGGTACTGTTGTTGATAGACTATGTGGAGGGTGCATAGGGAAGGTTTTTGACCTGGTGGGAGAGTAGGGTTGAGATATGAGTGGTGGTGAGTGTAGTAGTACAGTGGTAGTAGTTGAATGGGGGGAATTGTGTAGGTTTGGTAAGATGTGATGTAAGCAAGGAGTGTGCATGTGGTGAGTATAAGTATGGTGTGCTTGTACATGTTAGCAGAGCAGGAGGGACAGTAGCGGGAAGGTGGAGGAAGTAGTGGTGGTGTAGTGATGTGGTTGGCTATTTGAAAGAGGGGAGTGGTTGTCACCCATAAAGGTAGGACCCCTGGGGGAGGGTGGC
Source organism: Protopterus annectens (assembly GCF_019279795.1). Taxonomy (NCBI): domain Eukaryota; kingdom Metazoa; phylum Chordata; order Ceratodontiformes; family Protopteridae; genus Protopterus; species Protopterus annectens. The sequence continues at coordinate 1,576,883,488 of NC_056744.1, read as the reverse complement.
AATTGGGGGCGGGGGGGGGCGAAGTGGGCAAGAAACCCTGTTAGCAGCTCTTAGGAGGGGCTGGAAACAATCAGGTAACTGAGTACACTGCTATAGTATAAATGATAGTATATATGGACAGTGGGCTGTGCCTAAGTACAGGTAGGTTTAACAGATGTTTCAGGGCAGAGCAAATAGTGCTGTATGGGTCATAAAAAACAGCTATGAAGCAGGCTTGGGCCTATAGTATAAGCTAACTATAAGGCAGGGCTGAACATATAGTGCTCGAGGGTTATTTAAATGTAACTAAGCAGCTATCCCTCTTGGCAAGATGCTTCCCTAGTAAAACCTTTACAAATTACGCAGGCTGGCAGTAATTGGGTAGTAGAAAGAAAAAAATATGGGCTTTGTCTTACACAGTCACAAAGCACCTTCACTAGGAGTATGAGGCTGTTTCAGCCCAGTGTCCCATTAATTATGTGTCCGCGGTTGCTGTTGGCAGTCCTTGGGATGTAAAAACTGACCACATGCTAACTGTAGGGAAAGGTGTCCAGCAGGGAGGTAGCGAGGAAAGGTTGGTTAACAGTCACAAAGCACTTTCACTAGGAGTATGAGGCTCTTTCAGCCCACTGTCCCATTAATTAGGTGTCCACGGTTGCTGTTGGGAGTCCTTAGGATGTAAAAATTGACTGCTGTAGGGAAAGGTGTCCCAGCAAGGAGGTAGCAAGGAAGGTTTGGTTATGTGTTTTGAAGCGGCTTTAGCTTTTTCTTCCATCTTTTTAAGAACCTCTTCTGCTTTGGTGCCAAACAGATTATCCTTGTTCAAAGGAGCATCTAGTAATTTTGATTTCACATGGTCTGGCAAGGTCTGCTCCTTAAGCCAAGCATGCCCTTCTCAGTACAGAACAAAGGCAGGGCATCAAAGCCACATTGCAAAGTATGCTTACCGACTTGGCTTGCAGAATGCGTAAGCTCTTGTAATTCTTTATTTTCTGCACAGTCTGTAAAGGTAGCTAATTTTTGCTTAACTTCCATAATATGTTGCGGGTACTTCAGCATGTGAAACTGGCAATTCAATGCCCTAATGGTGAGAGCTGCAGAGGTGTATACTTTTTTACCCCATCTGTCTAAAGCTCTAGAATCCCTGTCCGAAGAGGTGGGATTCTTAGCTGTAGTTGCTTTGATACCTTTAGCCCCCTGGGAGATTATCTCTGGGTTAGCAGTAGGTTTTTGAAAAGTAATTTGAGTGTGTCAGGAACTCTGTAGTACCTGTCTGGTTTCCTAGGAGCAGGGGGTAAAGTATCAGGAGTTAGACTGGATTCCATAAAAACATCATCCACATCATCTAGAAGTGGGGGTATTGCTAAAGGTCTATGTTGTGGCAAATCTAGAAATTCACAGAGTCCCTTTCTGGACTGAGGATTGTCTTGGCGTTCCCAGTGGAAATGCTCTCTTAAAGTATGTAAGGTTTCACCAAAAGAAAAATCCTCTGGAGGAGAAGCAGAGGGTATGGATTCCTCTGCATCTGAATCCTCATAAGCAGATAAAGGCATGTCTTCATAAGATACCTCAGAGTCATCGGACTCTTGGTCTGTTAAAGCTGATGGGGACAGGTCTCTTTCTTTTAGCAGGGGAAGGCTGGCTTCCCCTAATCAGCATAATCAGGTCTTCTGCCATTGTAAGCATTTGGTGTTGTGGCAAGGAAGCAAGTTCTTGAGTTTGGGACGTCGGTTTTTAGGAGTACCTCGTACTCTTGGCCTTAGAAACTCTGTAGTTTTAGACAGAACTAAAGATGCGAAAGAAGTCGCTTTGTATCCAACATCAGTAGTGAGAACAAGTTCCTCAAAAGCCGGTGCCTGCTCAGCGGCTCCAGACCCATCCAAACTAGAGACATCCGCAGGTTCCGTAGTCTTGCGGACTCCAAATGGGTCTCGGTAGCGGCCTGCGAATCCATTGAAGCGAGCATCAGGATCTGCGAAAGCACCTGAGTACCGGCAAACTGGCTACTAGCTTAACGAAAGCGTCGGCGGTAGTTTTGGACCTGTGCGGTCTGTCTCTGTCTTTATCTTTACGATTTTTCGGAAGACCGGTAGACGGATGGCTTACCAAAGGTATTTCGGAATACGGAGATCAACAGCGAAAGTATTTAGCAACAATAAGGGCCCGACGACAAATAGTTTGGGCGTTGAACAAGGCACAAAACCGACAGTGAGGTACATCGTGGTCTGGGCCTAAACAGGCGACGTGGTAAGAATGGAAATCTCAGTGTGGTATTTGCTTTCCACAGGCGAGGCAATTGTTAACTTTTTCTGACATCGGTTAGAGCAAGAAAAAAAGATCCCCAATGGGGTACTTAGCTTTAGAAGACTTCAGGATGACTCGATTCGAAAACGAAAATTCAGGTAGCAGCTGACTGGCACTTGTGCGAACTGCTTCTGCTACAGGTTCTTCTGCAAGAAAGACTGATGTAATGGCGTCGGCTGCCTGTTTTTATACCTCTGAAGACCTGACGTCAGTCCTAGAGCGACAGCAACCAACGCAGAAATACTAAGTCTCTGGTATTCGGGCCGACTGAGGGCTACCTGCAGGCAGATAACCCAAGTGTGATGACTGCAACAGTGAAACACGAAGAACATCTCCCTGGTTTTGAAATGGAGGTAGTCCACTGCTTAGATCTCTGCAACCCCTGGGGCTGCTGTCTGGGGGTCTGTTTCCATGGGGCTTAGGCTGGCACTGTCGACTCAGAGCAGGAAAGGACCAGTGCTTGGAGGGAAAATGCCTGCTGAACCTAGGGGGCTGGATCTGTAAGAAATCTTTTAACAGTCTGCATAGATTTTGCTTTTTCTTCCATCTTTAAGACCTCTTCTGCTTTAGCACCAAATAAGTCATCTCTGTGCAAGGGTGCATCCATCAATTTTGATTTGACATGATCTGGCAGGCATTGTTTCTTAAGCAATGCATGTCTTCTAATGACTGATCCAGTGAATGCTGCCCTGGCAAGAAGCTTCTAGGGCATCAAAACCACAGTGCAAAATGCGTTTACTTACTTGAGCAGCAGAATGCATTAAATTCTGTAAATCTTTAGATTCTGCCCATGCAGGAAATTTTTTGTTTAAGGAGTTCCAAGGTATGTTGCTGATACTTAAGCATATGGAACTAACAATTTAGTGCCCTGATAGCAAGAGTAGCTGAGGTGTATACTTTTTTACCCCATCTGTCCAGTGCTCGGGAATCCCTGTCTGAGGGGGTGGGATTCTTAGCTGAGGTTACTTTAATCCCTTTAAGTCCTTAAATAATGACCTCAGGGTCAGGTGTTGGATTTTTAAAAATATATTTGTGAGAGTCAGGGACTCTGTAGTACCTGTCTGGTTTTCTGGGAGCAGGAGGGAGGGCAACTGTTGAATGTAGCAAAAACGACAGGCCGAGACGTCGTGGTCTGGGCCTAAGCAAGGTATACACAGGGAATGGAAATCCTTATGCGGTATTTGCTTCCCACAAGAAATGCAATTATTAACGTTGTCTGACATCGGTCTGAGGCAAGAAAAGTTTCCCCAACGGGGTACTTAGCTTTCAAGAAGTCTTCGGTTGAAAAATATTCGTAATCTCAGGAGCTGGCCGACCGGCACTTGCGAACTGCTTCTGCTTCGGGCACCGCGTGGCAAGAAAGACTGAAGAAAATGGCATTGGCTGGTTCTTTTATACCCCTGTCGCACTGACGTCAGGGAATAAGCGACGACAACTGACGCCCGACCTAGACTTTGGCCGGCCGAGGACCCGCCTGACAGCAGGAAAACCCATCTGTTATGACTGCAGCTGTATGCACGATGAACATCTCTCACAGTCTCTTTTTAGACTCTGGGTAGTCTTGACTCTCCTATTGGAAATGCTCCTTTAAGGTATGCAGGGTTTCCCCAAAGGCAAAATCCTCTGGGGGAGAGGCTGAAGGAATGGATTCCTCTGCATTAGAATCCTCGTATGTGGAGAGGGGCTGCATATATTCATAGTCAGATGCATCAGATTCTTCTGACTCTTGTTCAGACAAAACTGATGGAGACAGATTCTCATTTCCTTTTTGAGGGAGTGGCTTGGGTTCCCCTAATCAGCATGATGAGGTCTTCTGCCATTTTAAGCATTTAAGACTGAGGCAAGGGAGAAGGCGCCTGAGAATGGGTGTGAAACTTTCTTGGGTGTGGTTCGATCCCTGGGCCCAAGGAAAGAACAGTTGTGTACACTTACCATAAATGTAGATGTTAGAGTGTATTCACTGTTGCAGTCATTACATTCGGGTAATCTGCTGGCAAGTTGCCCTCAGTCGGCCTGAATTCCAAAGTCTTGGGTCCTGCGTCGATTGCTGTCTTCTCTTCCATGACGTCAGGGGTATAAAACATGCAGCAGACACAATTTTCTTTAGTTTTTCTTGCCCCCAAAAAGGAAGCAAAAAAAAAAAAAAAAAAAAAAATATACATATATATATATATATATATATACACATACACACAAACACACACAAATGCATCAATATAAACTTTACTTTCTTCTACAAGCAAATACACCACATAGGTTGTAGAAGACAGAGAAGGAAAGATAAACTTCAGAATGACAGGGGGATGGCAGGAGGGTAACCTGGACTGCAACAGTGAATACACTAACATCTACATGTATGGTAAGTGTACACAACTGTACTATGTTCTTCGTGTTTCACTGTTGCAGTCATTACATTTGGGTAGAATCCCAAAGCTATGGTTGGGAGGCTGGAGCTAAACAGCATTAGGTGAGGCTATAAGGCCCTGCAGCACTGCAGTGGCAAAACCTGCCCTGGACTTAGAGAGGCAAATGATAATGCTTTGTAAAGGTGTGAAAAGAATTCCAAGTAGCAGCCTCTAGAATGTCTTTGGTTGGTACTCCTCTGTGAAAGGCTGCTGAAGTAGCTTCAGCTCTGGTGGAATGAGACCTAATGCCCTTAGGCACAGGTTTACCATGGTGTAAGTAGCAGAAACAGATGCAGTGGCTTATCCACTTTGAGATTGTCTGCTTTGAAATAGCTTTTCCTTCTGATCCTGCAGCATATGACACTAGTAATTGCTTAGTTTTTCTTAAGAGATTTAGTCCTGCTCAAAAAGAATCTTAGTTGTGTACGTCCAAGGAATGCAGAATTCTCTCCCCCCTGTTCTGCGGATTTGGATAAAAGGTTGGCAGATGAATTGTTTGGTTAAAAGCCACACTGGAAACCACCTTAGGCATAAAAGTAGGATTTGTCCTCATACACACCCTGTCTGGATAAAATATGATAAAAGGCTCTACAGCCATGAGGGCCTGTAGCTCAAACTCTTCTTGCTGAAGTAATTGCTAGAAGCAGAGCTGTTTTCCATGATAAGAACTTTATATCAGCGGTAGCAGCTGGTTCAAATGAAGGCAGGGTGAGCTTTTCCAATACATAATTGAGGTCCCATGCAGGTAATGGTGATCTTCTAGGAGGCCTTAAATTTTTGGCTCCTCTAAGATACTGCTTTAGTAAAGGATGAAAAAAGATTGGTGGCTCTGTATTGTAATGAGCCGAAATGGCAGAGGCATGGATTTTAATTGATGAGAAAGATAGGCCTTTGTCAAGCATTTCAGTTAAGTATTGTAATATCGGAGGAATATCTGGTTCTGCTGTATCAGTTCCTTGTGCTCGATTCCAAGCACAGAATCTCTTCCATTTGTCAGCATAAGATTTTCTAGTACTAGGCCTTCTGGCTTCCAAAATTACATCCATCACAGCTTTACTGAGAGGTGGTGTTTGTATAATTACATGATCAGCCATGCTGCCAGGTTCAGTGTCTGTAGTTGATTATGCAGGATCTGATTGTTTTGCTGGGACAGTAGTTGAGGTCTTTGAGGTAAGGTCCAAGCTGAGTATTGAGACAAGTTCCTTAGGATTGGGTACCAGCACTGGCGGGGCCAGTCCGGGGCAATTAGTATCATCTTTGGTTTCTCTCGTCTGACTTTTAGGAGGACCTTGGGGAGAAGAGGCAGAGGAGGAAATGCATAAACTGATAGGTTTTTCCAACTGAAGGATAGGGCGTCCACTTTCCATGCTTGTCTGTGATAAGTCTGTGTGCAGAATCTTTTCAATTGTTAATTTTGAGGAGAGGCAAATAGATCTATGTCTGGACTCCCCATTTCTCTGTTATGCTGAAGACTTATGGATTTAGTTTCCACTTGTGAGGATCCATAAAATTTCTGCTTAAATCGTCTGCCAGTGTATTTTGTTTTCCTGGCAGGAATTGAGCTTGAAGATGTATTTGGTAGGTCAAAGCTGTGTCCCACAGTGCCATGGCTAATCTGCAAAGGGGGTATGTGTGTGTGCCCCCTTGCTTGTTTATATACCACATGACTGTGGTGTTGTCCGTCTTTATCAATAGTTGTCCTGGATGAAGTAAGTCCTTGAAGGCTGTTGGGGAATTTTGAACAGCTAGCATCTCTTTCTGGTTGATATGTAGATGCATTCATTTTGGGGTCCATATGCCCTGAATGCATGTTCCTACCATGTGGGCCCCCCAGGCATAATCCAATGCGTCTGTTGTTAAGGTTTGGCTGGCAGGGGGGAGAGTGAAGGCCCGTCCCATGTTTTGATGGCATGCCTTTGCCCACTATAGAAACTCCTGTGTAGGCAGGGAATGAAAGGAATCATTGCTTCCAGACTGTGAGAATGTTGACCCCATAAACTTTTCAGGTACCAGTGAAGTTTCCTCACATGCAGTCTTGCATATGGAATCAGTAGGATGCAGGATGCCATGAAGCCCAGAGACTGCAGAATTTGTCTTGCAGATAAAGTACAGTTGTGTACCTACTATAAATGTAGATGTTACATTGTATTCACTGTTGCAGTCATTACTCTTGGGTTATCCTGCTGGCAGGCTACCCTCAGTCGGCCAGAATTCCAAAGTCTAGGTCCGGCGTCAGTTGCTGTCGCCTCTTCCCGGACGTCAGTGCGCCAGGGGTATAAAAGATGCAGCAGACGCCATTTTCTTCAGTTTTTCTGCCCCAGATGTCAGGTGCCCCCAAATGGTAGGCTGAAAAATATGCCAATAAAAATGCATGCACAAAAATAACATTTCCTTCATCAACAAGCAAATACACCAAAAAGGTTGTATAGGATAGAGAAGTGTAGATAAATCCCAGCAGAGATGAGGGGGATGGAGGGTGGGTAACCTGGACTGCAAAAGTGAATACACTCGAACATCTACATTTATGGTAGGTACACAACTGTACTTTTCCTCATATGCAGTCTGGCATATGGAATTAGAATGCAGGATGCCATGAAACCCAAGGCCTGTAGGAATTTCCTTGCAGATAAGTGGGGTTTTTGTTGCCAATTTCTTGGAATAAGTTATCAGTTGCTTTTGCTGGTCTGGCGTGAGATAAGCCATCTGGACAGTTGTATTTAAGCTTGCACCCAGGAATATTATCTCTTGAGAGGGCACTAGTTTTGATTTCTTTTCGTTTACTGTGTACCCTAGGCCAATTAGTAATCTTTTTACAAACGCCAGATGCTTTAGAAGAGTGTCTTTGTTCTCTGCTTGAATTAGGCAGTCATTCAAGTAGGGATATATCTGAATTCCTTTTTGTCTGCAAAACGCAATTACTGGTGCCAGGCATTTTGTGAAGACCCTGGGTGCAGTAGATAAGCCAAAGGGCAGTGCAGAGAATTGGTAATGCATTGAGCCAGCTATGAATCTGTGGTATCTTCTGCAAGATTGTCTGACTGGGACATGCAGGTATGCCTCTTTTAGGTCCAAAGTTATGAGCCAAGCCTTTTTGCCCAGCATGGGCAGTAGCTGCTGTAGAGTCAACATCTTGAATTTTGGAACTTCCAGAAACGTATTTAGTATAGACAGGTCCAGTATTGGTCTCCAGGTTTTGTCCTTTCTGGGTACTAGGAATAGTCTGGAGTAAAATCCTTGCCCCTGCTCTTGTTGTGGTACTTGCTGAATGGCCCTCATGTCCATGAGGGCTGTAATTTGTTTTTGTGCCTCTGCCCGTTGATTGTGTGGCAGGTTTGGGATACCCTTCGACCTTGGTAGTGTGTGAAAATGGTACCTGTAACCTTGGGACACTATGTTCAGGATCCATATGTCTTGGGTAACCATTTGCCAATTTGATGAAAAAAGTGCTAGTTTTCCCCCTAAGGGGGCTGCCAAAAGAAAAGTGCTTGGATCTGGTAGAGGAAAGTCATTGGGACTGTTTCTTGTAAGGTTGTGATTTGTCTTCTCCGCTTTTGGAGGTAGGAGCACCCCATTGTTTAGGCCTGTATGAGCCTTGGGGCTGAGATCTGCCTCTGTGATGCCTGTATCCGCCTCTTTGAGGTCTGTCTGACACTGGAAAGGACCAATTTTAGAAGGACAGTTTCTGCTAAACCTGGGTGGCTGTACCTGTAAGAAATCCTTGACTGTCTGCATGGATTTAGCTTTATCCTCCATTTTTTTCAACACCTCTTCTGCTTTAGTACCAAACAAAGTATCATGTTGTAATGGTGCATCTAATAATTTTGCTTTAACATGATCAGGCAGATTGTGTTCCTTTAACCAAGCATGCCTTCTAATAACAGAACCTGTAACAGCGGCCCTGCAAGAGGCCTCCAGTGAATCATAACCATATTGCAAAGTATGCTTTCCCACTTGTTCAGCTGCATGCAATAAATCCTGCAATTCCTTGTTCTCTGAACATTCAGTATGTCAACAATTTCTGTTTAAGCAGAGACATTAAATATACTACTGATATTTAAGCATATGAAACTGACAATTTAAAGCCCTCACAGCGAGGGTAGCAGAAGTGTAGACTCCCCCCCCATCTGTCTAGAGCCCTAGAATCCCTATCAGAGGGGACAGGGTTTTTTGCAGTGGAAGCTTTGACCCCTTTGGGACCCTGAGATATAGTTTCTGGATCAGCGGCGGGGTTTTTGTAAAGGATTTTATGAGAATCCAGGACCCTGTAGTATCTGTCTGGTTTAGCAGGTGCAGGGGGGTAAAGAGTCAGGGGACAGTCCAGACTCTGAAAAAACATCTACAATGTCTAGAACAGGTGGAATAGCAAGGGGTCTGTGCTGATGAAGTAGCAGAAAGTCCCTGAGCCTTTTCTTAGATTCAGAGTAATCTTGGCTCTCCCAGTGGAAATGCTCCCTCACAGTATGCAGGGTTTCCCCAAAAGAATAATCCTCAGGAGGAGAGGCTGAAGGAATGGATTCTTCAGCATCAGAATCCTCATAGGGAAGCATGGAGTAATCCTGTTCAGAAGAGGAATCAGAGGAAATAGAAACCTGATCAGAAGAATCATACTCTGTCTCTTGCCTAGGCCTCTTATCAGGAGGAAGATGGGAGCCTCTGATCAAAGTAATTAGGCCTTCGGCCATTTTGAGCATCTGTTTTTTTAGGTATGAAGGTTTGAGTAGGAGAATGCTGTACTTGTTTCTTTGTCTAGGTCTTCGGCCATTTTGAGCATCTGTTTTTTTAGGCATGAAGGTTTGAGTAGGAGAATGCTGTACTTGTTTCTTTGTCTTTAGAGCTGCTTTAGTCTTTGTCTTTGAAGCTGAGGATGGCTTAATATACAGTTGGGTAGGTCTGAAGACACCCTCAGAAGCTGATGCCTGCTCAGCGGCTCCGGACCCATCTGAGGGAATGTTTCTGAGTGTCCAATACCTTCAGTATAGTATAGTTTTGTACCTACCATAAATGTAGATGTTCGAGTGCTAATACAGCTGCAGTCATAACAGATGGGTTCTCCTGCCATCAGGCGGGTCCTCGGTCGGTCGAATTCCAAAGTCTAGGTCCGGCATCGGTTGTCGTCGCTTCTTCCCTGACGTCAGTGCGACAGGGGTATAAAAGAACCAGCCGACGCCATTTTCTTCAGTTTTTCTTGCCCCAAATGTCAGGTGCCCCCAGAAGGAAGGCAATACATAAAATTATGTAATAATGCAATGCAATATAATCAAAGACCAGTAGTTGCAAGCAAATACACCATAAAAGAAGACCCTAGAGGGGAAGGAGGGAGGAACATCCTGGACTGCAGCTGTATTAGCACTCGAACATTTACATTTATGGTAGGTACAAAACTGTACTATGTTCATCGTGAATACAGCTGCAGTCATAACAGATGGGTAGAATCCCAAAGCTAAGAAAGGGGTGGTAGGCACTAGGTGGAGCTAGGAGGAGCCAAAATGCCCTGCAAGACTGCAGTGGCAAAGCCTGCTCTAGATTTGGAGTATAATGGCAGGTTGTAGTGCTTGGAGAAGGTATGTACAGAACTCCAAGTGGCTGCTTCTAAAATATCCTTGGTAGGAACTCCTCTGAGGAAGGCTGCAGAGGTGGCTGTGGCCCTGGTAGAATGAGTTCTAATGCCTGTAGGTACAGTTTTGCCATGAAAGGAATAGCAAAAGCGTATGCAGTGGGCTATCCATTTTGAGATTGTCTGTTTGGATATTGACTTTCCTTGAGCTCCTACCGCATAGGCCACAAAAAGCTGTTCTGATTTTCTGAAAGGCTTTGTTCTGTCCAGATAATAACGCAGTTGTCTGTGGATGTCCAAGGAATACAGTAATCTCTCCCCTTTGTTTTGAGGATTAGGATAAAAAGTAGGTAAATGTATGGCCTGATTTAAAGCTGCCCTGGATACCACTTTAGGCATAAAGGACGGGTTGGTATGTAATGAAACTCTGTCCTGATGGAAGATGATAAAAGGCTGGACAGCCATAAGAGCCTGTAGTGCTGAAACTCTACGAGCTGAAGTGATAGCCAGAAGGAAAGCTGTTTTCCAGGATAAATATTGTAAATCTGATGAGGCAGCTGGCTCAAAAGGAGGCAAAGTCAGTTTTTCCAGAATGAAATTAAGATCCCAAGCAGGTATTGGTTGTTTTCTTGGAGGTCTTAAATTCTTAGCCCCTCTGAGGAACTGTCTTAATAGAGGGTGAGAGAATAAAGGTGGATCAGTGTTGTATTCTGCAGAAATGGCTGAGGCATGGATTTTGATGGAGGAGAACGAAAGTCCACTGCTTAACAGTTCAACCAAATATTGTAGTATTTGAGGTAAATTCAGTTTTCCAGGGCACTGGCCCTTTTTCTCATTCCAAACACAAAAACATTTCCATTTTGCAGAGTAAGCTTTTCTAGTTGATGGCCTTCTGGCCTCCAAAATGACATCCTGCACCTCCTTGGAGAGCAGGGCCTGCTGCGATGCTAAGGAATCTTCCATGCGGCTAGATTGAGTGTTTTCAGCTGACTGTGAAGAGTTTTGAAGCTGTGCTGAGTCAGAAGAAGAGGCATTAGAGGCAGGGTCCATGGTGGGGAATGCGTCAGGCTCCTCAGGAGTGGGTACCAGTGTTGCCTTGGCCAGTCCGGAGCAATGAGGATCATCTTTGGTCCATCTGCTCTGGTCTTCAATAGGACTTTGGGCAGCAGAGGAAGAGGTGGGAAGTCAAACTGTCATTGATGTCCAACTGAAAGAGAGAGCGTCCACTCTCCAGGCCTTTGGATGGAAGATCCTTGAGCAGAATTTTGTCAATTGATGATTTTTGTGAGAGGCAAAGAGATCTATGTCTGGCCTTCCCCATTCTTAGATTATTTCTGTAAAAACTTTTGGATGCAACTTCCATTCGTGTGGATCTGTTATATTCCTGCTTAGGTTGTCTGCCAGCGTGTTTTCCTTGCCTGGCAAGTACTGTGCTTGTAGTTCCATTTGTAAGTCCATGGCCATGTTCCAAAGTGACATGGCCAGTCTGCATAGGGGATAAGAATGTGATCCTCCCTGCTTGTTTATGTACCACATAACTGTGGTGTTGTCTGTTCTTATCAATAGCTGACCTGGTTGTAGAAGGTCCTTGAAAGCTAAAATAGCATTTATCACTGCTAGCATTTCTTTTTGATTGATGTGAAGGTGCTTTTCTTTTTGGGTCCATTTGCCCTGAATGCACCGGTCTGTCATGTGCGCCCCCCAGGCGTAGTCCGAGGAGTCTGTTGTGATGACTTGATTTGCTTGAGGTTTGCTGAATGGAAGACCTGTGTTTGTTTGGCATGCTTGAGCCCACCACAGAAATTCCTTTTGCAGACATGGAATTAATGGTATTATTGTTTCCAAAGTGTGGCTGTGTTGAGACCATATGTTTTTTAGGTACCATTGTAGTTTTATCATATGCAGCTTTGCACATGGGATTAGTAAGATGCAAAATGCCATGAATCCCAGAGCCTGCAGGATTTTCCTTGCAGTCAGCCTGGTGCAATTTGCCAGTGTTCTGAAATATTGAATTAGTTGCCCACTGCTTCTCTGGCGTGAGGTAGGCCATCTGGGTGTTTGTGTCCAAATTGGCACCCAGGAAAATTATCTTCCAAGAGGGTATTAGTCTTGATTTCTCTTTGTTGACTGTGTATCCTAGAGAGTTTAATAATATTATTACATAAGCCAGATGTTTCAGAAGAATGTGCTTGCTGTCTGCTTGGATCAGGCAGTCGTCCAGATAAGGGTATATTTGTATCCCTTGAAGTCTGCAGTAGGCAATTACTGATGCCAGGCATTTCGTGAATACTCTGGGCGCAGTAGATAAACCAAAGGGCAATGCAGAGAATTGATAATGGGTTGAATCTGCAAGAAATCTGAGGTATCTTCTGCAATTATGTCTGATTTGGACATGCAGGTATGCCTCCTTGAGGTCCAATGTTACCAGCCAAGACTCCTTGCCCAGCATGGGAAGAAGTTGCTGTAGAGTGAGCATCTTGAATTTTGGTAAGAGTAGAAATGTGTTTAGTATGGAAAGATCCAAAATAGGTCTCCAATCTTTTCCCTTCCTTGGCACCAGAAATAGCCTGGAATAAAAACCTTGACCTTGTTCGTGTGTAGGTACCTCTTGAATAGCTTTCATGTTTAGAAGACCTGAAATTTGCTTTTGTGCCTCTGCCCTTTGATTGTGTGGCAGGTTTGGCATGCCTTTCATTTTTGGAAGGGTATGAAAATGGAATTTGTAGCCTCTGTTTATAATGTCCAGGATCCATTTGTCCTTTGTGACAATATGCCAATTGTTTGAGAATAGTGCCAGCTTTCCTCCTAAGGGGGCTGCCATTTGAGACCTGGTTGGTATGCAAAGAGGAAAGTCATTGGTTTTGCTTTCTGAAAGATTGCGAGTTGTCCTCACCACCCTCTGTGTAGGAGCTTGCCATTGTCTGCCTCTGTACGAGCCTTGTGTTTGTCCTCTGCCCCTCGGGCGCCTGTATCTGCCTCTTTGGGGTCTGTCTGTGGCAGGAAAGGACCAGTTTTTGGAAGGCCAATTTCTACTAAAATGTGAGGGTTGGACCTGCAGAAATTCTTTCACAGTTTGCATTGATTTAGCCTTTTCCTCCATTTTCCGTAATACTTCCTCAGCATTTGCCCCAAATAGTACATCCTTTTGAAGAGGGGCGTCTAGTAATTTAGCTTTGACATGATCAGGCAAGGCTTGTTCCTTGAGCCAGGCATGCCTACATATGACTGAGCCTGTAACAGCAGCTCTACATGAGGCCTCTAGAGCATCAAAACCACATTGTAAGGTATGTTTACCCACTTGTTCTGCACTATGCATCAAATCCTGCAACTCCTTCATGTCTGGTTGTTCAGGTTGTGACATTTTACTTTTCAATTGAGATAACAGAAACTGTTGGTATTTTAGCATATGAAACTGACAGTTTAAGGCCCTCATGGATAAGGTAGCTGAGGTATATACCTTTTTTCCCAACCTTTCTAAGGATCTGGAATCTCTCTCGGAAGGCAATGGGTTTTTGGCAATGGAGGCCTTAACTCCCTTGGGCCCCTGTGAGATGGTTTCTAGGTCAGCAGCATGGCTTTTGTATAGAAATTGGTGAGTCAGGAACTCTGTAGTACCTGTCAGGCTTAACTGGAGCTGGAGGAAGAGAATCCGGGTTAAGGCAGGCCTCCGAGTAAACATCATCTAGGATGTCCAGGACAGGAGGTATAGCCAGAGGCCTGTGCTGGGGTAACAAAAGAAATTCCTTGAGCCTTTTCTTGGAATCTGAATAATCCTGGCCTTCCCAGTGGAAGTGTTCCCTTAAGGTATGCAGAGTTTCACCAAATGAGTAATCCTCAGGGGGGGGGGGGGTACAGAAGGGATAGATTCCTCTGCATCAGAGTCTTCAAAAGGAGAGTAAGACTGTTCCTGATAATCAGAGTGCTCTGAAATAATGGAGCCCTGATCAGAGGAGGGTGAATCTTCCTCCACTCTGGGTCTTTTGTCCGGTGGTGGCTGAGAACCTCTGATTAGAGTAATTAAATCCTCAGCCATTTTAAGCATCTGTTTCTTAGGCATGGGGCCTGGAGATGGGCCCTGTGTAGCTGGTCTCTTAGGGTGCATGGTAGCTTTAGACTTGGTGAAAGCCTTGATGGAGAAAGAAGAGGAAGGTCTGAAGACACCTTGAGTGGAGGTGGACCTGTCCACATTCTGTGTTTCAACGCCGAGCGTGGCTTCGGTATCTGTAGTCAGGGTGTGGGCCGAGGAGCCTGCAGCCTGCGACCTCAGGTACAGGAGACACCGCCAAAGATGTGTCGTCGGTAATCAGGGGCTGCATAGGCGCCTCACTGAGAACCGCACCATGTGTAGTCGGCTTAGGCGTGGTGTCGGAAGAGGTCGCGGACCTCGAGTGTCGGTCCTTGTCTTTGCGTTTTTTAGACAAAACCGGAGTCGGAGTATCCGACGACATAGTATAGTTAAATGCTTTCCCAAAATAATGCTGGGCGAACTCCACCCGACGCTTAATAGTGCGTTTGTTGAATGTAGCACAAAAGCGACAGACCGAGACGTCGTGGTCTGGGCCAAAACAAGGTATACAGAGGGAATGGAAATCCTTATGCGGTATTTGCTTCCCACAAGAAATACAATTATTAACTTTGTCTGACATCGGTCTGAGGCAAGAAAAGTTTCAACGGGTACTTAGCTTTTAAGAAGACTTCGGTTCCAAATTTTTCGTAATCTCAGGAGCTGGCCGACCGGCACTTGCGAACTGCTTCTGCTTCGGGCACCGCACGGCAAGAAA
Organism: Protopterus annectens; assembly: GCF_019279795.1. NCBI lineage: Eukaryota > Metazoa > Chordata > Ceratodontiformes > Protopteridae > Protopterus > Protopterus annectens. Next base: position 1,576,868,465 of record NC_056744.1, on the reverse strand, counting down.
GACTGAAGAAAATGGCGTTGGCTGGTTCTTTTATACCCCTGTCGCACTGACGTCAGGGAAGAAGCGATGACAACCGACGCCAGACCTAGACTTTGGAATTCGGCCGACCGAGGACCCGCCTGACGGCAGGAGAACCCATCTGTTATGACTGCAGCTGTATGCACGATGAACATCCCAGAGGCCCAGTCGGCTCCACATGGGAGTCGGTAGCGGCGCGTGGCTCTGAGGTAGCGGGCGCCAGGGGCTGTGAAAGCGCCTCACTGAGAACCAGCGACTGGCCTAGAAGAGGCCTCATCGATTTTGGACCTCGGATGCCTATCCTTTTCCTTGTCCTTGCGTTTTTTGTGAACTCTGGTTGTCGGCTGGTTCGACTGCATAGTATAATTGAATCTACGGCCAAAGTAATGAAAAGCAAAATCAAACTGACGCTTGATAGTGTGCTGGTTAAATCTAGCACAAAACCGACAGCTAGCTACGTTGTGTTCAGGGCCTAGGCAAGGAATACAGTAAGAGTAAAAATCCTGATGAGGTACTTGCTTCCCACAAGAGATGTAATTGTTAACTTTTCCTGACATCGGTCTGGAGCAAGAAAAAAGTTTCCCCAACGGGGTACTTAGCTTTAATGAAGACTTCGGTTCTGAAATTCGATTTCGAAAATCTCAGGAGTCGGCCGACCGGCACTTGCGAACTGCTTTTGCTTCGGGCACCGTGCGGCAAGAAACACTGAAGAAAATGTCGTTGGCTGCATCTTTTATACCCCTGGCACACTGATGTCAGGGAAGAGGCGACAGCAACCGACGCCGGACCTAGACTTTGGAATTCTGGCCTACTGAGGGTAGCCTGCCAGCAGGATAACCCAAGAGTAATGACTGCAACAGTGAAACACGAACATCTGGGTTTTTGTTGCTATCAGTTTGAAGTAAGTAGTCAGTTGCTTTTGCTTGTGTGGCGTGAGGTAAGCCATCTGGGCAGCTGTATTCAAGCTTGCACCCAGGAATGTTATCTTTTGAGAGGGTACCAGTTGTGATTTCTTTTTGTTTACTGTGTACCCTAGGCATGTCAGAAGCCTTTTCACAAACGCCAGGTGTTGAAGAAGAATGTCCTTGTTCTCTGCGTGAATGAGACAGTCTAAGTAAGGATATATCTGTATACTTCTTTGTCTGCAAAATGCAATTACTGGTGCCAGGCACTTTGTAAAGACCCTGGGTGCAGTAGATAAGCCAAAGGGCAGTGAAGATAATTGGTAATGATAATTGATTAAGCCAGCCTTTAATCTGAGGTATCTTCTGCACAATTGTTATACTGGGACATGCAGGTATGCCTCTTTTAGGTCTAATGTCACCAGCCAAGCATTCTTGCCCAGCATGGGCAGAAGCTGCTGCAAAGTTAGCATTTTGATTTTTGGAACGTCCAGGTATGTGTTCAAAATCGATAAATCCAGTATTGGCCAACAGGCCTTGTCCTTTCTGGGTCATGCAAGGTTTCCCCAAAAGAAAATTCCTCAGGCGGAGAGGCAGAAGGAATGGAGTCTTCTGCATCAGAGTCCTCATAAGGAGAATAAGGGCCTTCTGGAGGGTTTGTATTTTCTGAATCATCAGAGGAGTAATCTGAAGAAACTGGCTCAGGGGGCTCTGCTCTATGCCTCTTCTCTGGAGGTGGGTGAGAGGCCCTGTCAGGGTGAGGTTGGGATCCCCTGATCAAAGAAATGAGATCCTCTGCTAGACTAAGCATTTGAGTACTAGAGCTAGGCCTGTGAGAGGGGGTCTTAGCAGGCACAGTCTTGGTTGATTTTGCTGCTTTAGCCCTGGCAAAAGCCTTAATCGACATGGATGCAAGGGGCCTAGCAGCTCCACGTGCAGGAGTAGATATATCTAAAGGGATAGTATCAGATAAATCCTGTGAACCTGTAAGAGCAGGTGGAATTTCAGTAGCAGATTCAGCCATGCTGGATGAGGCCTCGGTAGGAGGCAAGCTTTCGGCCGAAGGAAGAACCGAGGACTCGGTTTCAGCGAAACCGAGACACTCATGTTGACTTAACCGCGGTTTCGGCCGAAACCGCAGACCGCGAGTGTCAGTCCTTTTCCTTGCGCGTTTTAGCTAATTGTGAAGTCGGAGTTTCCGACGGCATGTTGTAAGCAAAGCGGGCCGAAAAACTCCTCAGCAAAATCCGACCGACGTCTAAGTGTCCGTCGGTTGAAAGAAGCACAGGCTAGACAAGCTGCTACGTCGTGGTCTGGGCCTAAACAAGGTAGGCAGTAAGAGTGGAAATCTTTATGAGGTATTTGTTTCCCACAAGTTAAACAGTTATTCACTTTTTCTGACATCGGCTGAGGCAAGAAAGAGTCCCCAACGGGGTACTTAGCTTTTTAGAAGTCTTCGTAGTAGCAATCTCTGGTTCTGACCGACCGGCACTTGCGAACAGCTTCTGCTTCGGGCGCCACGCGGCAAGAAAGACTGAGGAAAATGGCGTCGGCTGATGCCTTTATACCCGCTGAACTGCAGCTATGACGTCGGGTGAAGTGCGACATCAGCCGAGGCCAGACCCAGACTTTGGAATCCGGCCGACCGAAGGGCTGCCTGAGGCAGGACAACCCCATTTGTTAGGACTGCAGATGCATCCTTGAAGGACATCAGTCTTGAGTAAAAACCTTGTCCTTTTTCCTGTTCTGGTACTGTCTGAATGGCCCCCATATCCATGAGGGACGTAACCTGTTTCTGTGCCTCTGCCCATTGATTTTTTGGCAGATCTGGCCAACCATTTGTCATTGGCAGTGTGTGGAAATGAAATCTGTATCCCTTTGATACTATGTTTAGTACCCACTTGTCCTGGGTTATCAACTGTCAATTTTGAGCAAAAAGTGCTAACTTTCCCCCTATGGGTGCTGCCAAAAGATAAGTGCTTGGTGTAGGCAGAGGGAAGTCATTGTGATTGTTTTCTGTAGGTTTGCGCTTTATCTCCTCCAGATTTGGAGGTAGAAGTGCCCCATTGCTTTGACCTGTACGAATCTTGCACCTGGTATCTGGAACCCTTAGGGCGTCTGGATTTGCCCCTTTCAGCTCTGTCTGACACAGGAAAGTACCAATTTTTTTGTAGGCCAGTGTCTACTGAATCTAGGTGGATGCACTTGTAAGAAGTCTAACAGTTTGCATAGACTTAGCTTTGTCTTCCATTTTCTTTAAAACCTCTTCTGTCTTAATACCAAACAGAGAATCATGCTGTAAATGTGCATCTAGCAATTTAGCTTTAACATGATCAGGCAAATTCTGTTCCTTTAACCAGGCATGCCTCCTAATCACAGATCCAGTAACTGCGGCCCTGCAGGAGGCCTCTAAGGAGTCAACACCACATTGCAAAGTATGCTTTCCAACCTGTTCAGCTGCATGCAATAATTCCTGCAATTCTTTGTTTTCTGCACATTCTGAAATAAACATCATTTTCTGTTTCAGCAATCCCATAATATGCTGTTGTTACTTAAGCATATGAAATTGACAGTTTAAGGCCCTGACTGCCAAGATTGCAGATGTATAAACCTTTTTTCCCCATCTGTCCAGTGCCCTTGAATCTCTGTCAGAGGGGTAGGATTTTTTGCTGTTGAGGCCTTAACATCCTTTGAATCCTGTGAAATAGTTTCAGGATCAGCAGCAGGGTTTCTAAATAAAAATGTATGCGAGTCAGAGACCCTGTAATATCTGTCAGGCTTACTGGGAGCCGGAGGTAAGGAGTCAGGGGTAAAGCTTGACTCCGAAAACACATCATCCACAATGTCTAAAAACAGGGGGAAATGGCTAAAGGCCTGTGTTGAGGGAGAAGGAAATCCCTGAGCCTCTTTTTTGATTCTGAGAAGTCTCGACTCTCCCAGTGAAAATGCGCCCTCAAAGTATGCAAGGTTTCTCCAAATGAATAATCCTCAGGAGGAGATGCAGATGGTATAGACTCCTCTGCATCAGAATCCTCATAGGAAGGTATAGATAAATTCCTGATCAGAAGAGGAATCAGAAGAAATAGAAACCTGATCTGAAGATTCATAATCAGTGTCGTGCCTAGGCCTCTTATCTGGAGGGGGATGGGTACTCCTGATCAAGGTAATGTGGTCTTCAGCCATTTTGATAATCTGTTTTTTAGGCATAGAGGCCTGTGCACGTGGCTCATGCGTCAGTTTTTAACTTTTAAAAGTTGCTTTTTGTCTTTGGTTTTGCAGCTGTCGTCGGTTTAATATACAAATGATGAGGTCTGAATACACCCTCAGAAGCCGGTGCCTGCTCAGTGGCTCTGGACCCATCCGAGGGAGACACATCCGTCGGTCCAATATCTTGAGTATCTTGCGGCATGCCGGACTCCACGTGGGTGTCGGTAGAGGCCTGCGACTCGAAGGTAGTGGGTATCAGGGGCTGCGAAAGCACCTCAGTGAGTACTGGGGAATTGGTGACTGGCTTAGGAGAAGCTTTGTCGTCGGTTTTGGATCTCGACTGTCTTTCTCTGTCCTTTTCTTTGCGTTTTTTATGTACTCTGGTAGTCTGATTGCTATCAGACGACACTTCTGGGTAGTTAAATCTGTTTCCAAAATACTTTGATGCAAAAATATACTGATGCTTAATAGTGCGTTGGTTAAATCTAGCACAAAACCGACAGCCAGGCACGTTGTGATCAGGGCTTAGGCAAGGAAGACAGTATAAATGGAAATCCTTATGAGGTATTTGCTTCCCACAAGTAATACAATTATTAACTTTTTCGGACATTGGTAAGGAGCAAGAAAAAAGTTTCCCCAACGGGATATTTAGCTTTAGTGAAGACTTCGGTTCTGAAACTCAAACTCGAACATTTCAGTAGTTGGCCAACCGGCACTTGTGAAATGCTTCTGCTTCGGGCACCACGCGACAAGAATGACTAAAGAAAATGGCGTCGGCTGCATGTTTTATACCCCTGACGACCAGACGTCATGGAAGAGAAGACAGCAACCGACGCAGGACCCAAGACTTTGGAATTCAGGCCTACTGAGGGCAACCTGCCAGCAGATTACCCGAATGTAATGACTGCAACAGTGAAACACGAAGAACATCTCGGTTGTTTTCGAAAGAATGGAAGCCGTAAAAGAAGGTTTGGTTTACGTCAGGATTCGGTGTTGCAAAGGACTTCCTCAGAAGCTGGGGCGTGCACAGCGGCTCCAGACCCATCCAAGGTAGAGACAACCGCAGGATGCTTGGACGAAGAACAGTTCTATGGCATACTGGACTCCAAAAGTGTCTCAGTAGCGACCTGCAAAATAACTGAAGCGGGTATCAGGGAATGCGAAAGCGCCTCACTGAGCTCCGGAGGACTGACTACCAGCTTAATGGAAGCGTCGTCGGAAGGTTTGGTCCTGTGCGGTCCTGTCTTTATCTTTACGTTTTTCAGAAGATCTGATGTTGGATGGCTTAAGGAAGCCATATCGGAATTCGAAGACTGCAAACGGAAATATCTGGCTACAATAAGGGCCAGACGACGAATAATTCTGGCGTTAAAGCACAGAAGCGACACGAGGGACGTCGTGGTCTGGGCCTAGACAAGTGACGCAGTAAGAGTGGAAGTCCCAGTGTGGTATTTGCTTTCCACAGGCGAGTCAATTATAAACTTTTTCTGACATCGGTTAGTGCAAGAAAAAAGGATCCCCAATGGGGTACTTAGCTTTCGAAGACTTCAACTTGGAAACAAAACTCAGGTAGCGGCCGACCGGCACTCGTGCAAACTGCTTCTGCTTCGGGCATGGCAAGGACGACTGATGTAATGGTGTCAGACGCCTTCCTTTATACCACTGACGACCTGTCAGTCCTCAAGCGATAGCAACAGACGCAGAAATACTAAGTCTCTGGTATTCAGGCTGGCTGACGGCTACCCTGGCAGGGATAACCCAAATGTGATGACTGCAGCAGTGAAACACGAAGAACATCATGCAAGAGACTTTCTGAATGGCAAGGATGGCCACTGGCTTTTTGCTTCTTAAACACAGAAGGTCCCAGCATCTCTTCTAGGAGCCCGTGGCCACCAGAGACTGCTCTTTTAATGCTCATGTTTATAAGAGTCTCCATCAGACAAACGCTCTAAGCAGACATTAAGAGGCCTGTATACCCTCACTATCAAACCCCAGAGAAATGGAAAACTGCAACAAATAGTCCAGTCCTCTTCATATCCAAATCCAGAGTCCCTCACCGGGGAGACTTCACATTTCCTTTTCTCTTTGGAAGTGGACTTACTTGAGTCTGTGTGCAGGGTACAGACAAACTCAAGGAAATCCTGTGCAAACTTTGCCCCAATCCTAGAAATAAGAGTCTGGCTGGGTCTATGGGGAACAGACTTGCCGGAGACAGCTGCCTAGGTAAAAGGGGTTCATTGGGAATAGATGCCAGAGAATTGAGAAGGTTGGCAGCTGCTGGAAACTTTGGAATCTTAGGGGGTAATATCCCTGCATTCTACTTTCAAAGTGCAGAAATCTTCAACTATAATTGTAAAAATATAGTTCTCTCCTTGTTTGATAATGTAGCTGCACTTGGGGACAGCTGTCACGGAGCATGTGCCCAAAGAGGAAAGCAAGGAATAGTTTTTGGTCTGGTAGAATATACAAGGGTCTGCAAGGCAGACAGACTCCAAAGGTGTGATGCCAGAGGTCTCAGCTGTTGTAGATATCCATGCCAGGATCTGATACTGACTACCACCATGGAACCAGTACCCTAAGGATGAAGACATCTGGTACACTTGAAATTTCCAGTGCGTCTCTTTCCTTCTTCCCTGTGGGCATGCTTCTTTTTTTGTTTGGATATCTATGCTGTCCTGCAGCTGCAAGTTTGAAGACAGGATGAAAAATTTTCAGTAATACTCGAGTCTGTGTGGCCCAGTATGCCCAGAGGGCTTCCTCCCTTCAAAGGTCTTTGGGCACCCTCCCCCGGCAAATAATGCAGTTTGACAAGGTGTGCTCTGGTCTGAGACAGAAATCACAGTCCTTGTTGGAAATATGGCACTTAATGGCAAGAGATTAACTTTTCTGAAAGCAGACAAACCCCATACATGTATGTGCACAACAGCCCATTTATGGATGGAAGTTCACTGCAATTAGCAATTCAATAAACACACACGAGCATGCAAAATCAGTTCTCCAGAGTACCTGGACGGCACAGTGGTGCAGCGGTAGAGTTGCCGCCTCACAGCAAGAGGTTCTCCGGTTTGATTCTTGGCTGGAGTGCCTTCTGTGCGGAGCCTGCATGTCCTGCCCGTATTCGTGAGGGTTTTCTCCAGGTACTCTGACTTTCTCCCAAGTTACAAAGACATGCATCTGGGGCATTTCTCCCTAGGCCTCCGCTGAAAATTGGCTTTGCTCCAAGTTGGACTTTTCCGGTAAACAAATGTTAAATAAATAAAAAAATAAATAAGTACTTCTTGTAGGTTAGGACGGATGCCAACATGTGATGCATGATCTTGAAGCAAGCATACATGAAATACACAACTGAAGATGGCACAGGTGGATACTGCCTATATGCCAGGTATGAGATTAAGTCTTGAAGTAAGGTGACATCAGCCTGACCATGTAGGAAGAGCTCTGAAAAGGCATAATGGAGGCCAGGGTTCAGTCTCCAGCAGACATCCCTAGGAGTAATGAATGCAACAGGTACCCACAAAGATCATCAACATTTGACAAAGGACCCAGACATAAAAGGTTTCCTCTGACAATTAAGTTTCTCAAGTGGGGGGTTTCTTAGCAGCATCCATAATTTTTGGAATATACATGAAAGTCTGGAATCTCTACTTATGCTAAACAACTATTAACCAGGCATGAAGAATCCTTATCCTTCAGGTTGGAAAGGGGTGTAGACAGTTTAATGCCAGTTTTCTGTGAAAATGTTTTTTGTTAAATTCTCTTTTCGACTCCTATAACTCTCTGTGGTGATCACAGTCGTTATTCTCCATTGACCCACTGGCTCAATTTGCTTCTCCTGCTGCCTAGCATCCAGGGACACAGCATGGGAATGGAGAGGTAGGGATCAAGGCCATAATCCTGCAGAGCTGGAAAAATTTTCCTGACATCTTGTTCTATTCACTGTAAAACCTACAAAATACTAGGCTCCAACCCAAGTGTGTGCTCTCCAACACCTATCAAAACTAGGTAGACAACTACATACTTCTTGGCAAGCTCACATCTCCACAGTCTACCTCTACTCATGAAGTGCAACTCTGAGCCCACAGTGAGGAGGATCAAAATATGCTTACCTTAAATTACGTGTTTAGACAAATAAGAAAATGTTAAATGAAACAAAACTAAGACCATGGGAAAAATTACACATCGCCTCACAGCAAGAGGTTCTCCAGTTCGATTCTCGGCTGGAGCGCCTTCTCTGTGGAGTCTGCATGTCCTCCCCGCGGTCAAATGGCATTCTAAAGCCATGCGTGAATGGGCATGCCTTCGTTGAAGGTTGGGCATCGGGCTGGCACCTCGGCACTGTAAAAATCTACTGCCAATCATTAGTGGACCGGAGTTCCGCTGTGGCGACCCCTAACCGGGAAAAGCCGAAAGAAGAAACAGGAATAGATGTAATGCAGAACAGGGATGAGCATGAATAATGTGAAACAAAGGCAATCAAAGAATCTATGTTTTGGAAACAAATAAAATGGGGAGGCAAGTTAAAGTTGAATCAAGGAAAGGGACAATCTGACTTTCATTTAAAAGATTACTTACCTTATCAAGTATTTAGCACAGTTAAATAAAATGGGAAAAAAGGGGGGGGCAACAGGTACCTCAAAACTAACCAAACCTCACAGAATCTAAAGCAAAACTATGAGAATAAAGAAATTAATAAGCATTGCATACAAGCTAGTACAAGATAACTATAATAGATTTCCTGAAAAAAAAAAAAAGCTGGAAAAAGAAAAAAAAAAAAAAAAGGTATGGCGTTAACTTAGGATAACTTGACTGAAATACACATGGTGACAAAATGTGCTACAAAATCCAGAAGATTGAAAATCTTCACTTGGGTATATCTAAGAGTATTTTTATGCCAAAAGCATACTCCAAAATTGTTTTTCTAAGTATATGAACACTGCTGTAGATGTAATAAAAGTGAAAGGGGTATTTGGGAATGCATTCTGGTCCTGCCCAAAATTAAACACAAATGAACATTCTAAGTTGTACTAAATCATTCAACGAGCAAACAGAATTTGAGCAAGGAGTGAAGCTGCAAGTGGGAATCAGAAGAACTTTGATACAGCAAAGCAAAAGCTAGTCTACTGCTGCTTAAAGCAAAAGGAAATAGAAAATAAGACTAGATCCTACAGCTAAAGGCAGTAAATAATATGGACTGGGTGAGTGAAATTGAGAAAAGCACAAAATGGGAACGTAAATACAACGTAAATACAATCTAAATAAATGGAATTCGTAGCAGTAACTTGAAGGAAAAAAAATGCCATCTTGCCCCTATTTGCATTAATTTAGAATAACTGGCGAAGAAATAAGTGACTCAAATTCAAGGATATAATTGGTATGGTAATAAAGAACAGTTGGCTTTATTTTTCTGGTTTTATCAGGTGCAAAATAATATCTGTAAAGGACAGTTTCAAGTCCTTTCGAGATATAAAATTAATGAAGATAAAACAGACAACTGCTGTAAATTATATACCCACACACAAAATGGCTCAGCCATTCCCATATTTATGGGGACATGACAAAGTTGATCCTTCCAATAGAACAAGGTGATTTAGGATTATCTGATTTAAATGGAGTGTTTCACAGCTACACAGTTAATGCTCCTATATGTAAGCCCATGTAAAAAGCTATCATTCAAAGTGGAAAAGGATGATGATGATGAAATGGGGGAGAGAACAATGACCATACAAATTCTATTCATAAAGCAGCAGAAAGTATTCTAAGAACTAAACCAATGTGGGAATGGAGAAAGGAGATCCGTTCGACAGAGATGACTGCAATTTGGGGTAAAGAGAATAGGCAAGATGGGCTGGAATGTACTGGAGAAAACTGGCAAAGGAACCAAGGTACTGGACTCAAATAATTAGAGAGGTAGAGATAACAGAATGGGTAGAGGGCAAAATTTAATTTAGATTGCAGGCTAGAGACTGCCTTCCTTATCAAGGAATGATAAGAGTATAGGCAAAGAGAAAGGAATGGGGGGTCCCTAAAGTGAAAGACCAGCACTAGTAAGAGTTTTTAGTATAATTTAGAACAGAAGCTGCTGTTAAAAAGGGATACTTAGTAAGGCTTATAAAATGCATGACTATAGGAATCAATTAGAGTAGGTTAGAAAGGACTGGGAAGGCAGACTGGATAAGCAATTTACAAATAAACAAATGGGTGTGTGTGTGTAGAGCTACATGCTAACCAAATATGCAACAAACTCTAGAAGATTTAAGATCTTTGCTTTGAAGTGTTTGCATACGCATTTTATACCCCCAGCAGACTACAAAGAATTTTTCCTCAGGTAGACTGTAAATGCTGGATGTGTGATGAGGAAGAAAGAGGCAATTGGGAACATTTTTTGGGAGAGTAATGAGTTGGCAGACTTTAAAAATTTCCCTGCAGACTACTCTTGTCAAAACTACTGGGTGAGCAAACTGGTGTAACTAAGGAAACATTTTTTTTTAACCTGTGATACAGCATTGGAATTGCCTACATAGCAAGGCCTTGCAGAGTTTAATTCTGGTGGCTGCCAAAATGCAATTACTTCAAAATGGAAATCAAAGTCTAAACCAACTGTACTAGAAGCAGTAAATATAACTGGGACCTTTAGAAAAGGGTAGGAGCAAATTACACAACGAATGGGAATTATAGGAAAACATGCAGAATAATGCTTTGGATGAGAAATGACGTTCAAGGGAATACAAGAATTGATTGGTTGATGCAACATTTGACAAACTGTATAGATGATTTTAAATGTGATGTGTAAGGTTGAAACTGAAAATGTCAATGTTTTTTTTTTCATTTATACAAATCTATGACTGTCTAGGTCATGTGATTAACAGTATCTTTACTGAATTAAGAAAAGCAAAAAAAAAAAAAAGGAAAGGACAAGAGAGACTAGCAGGCATGCAAGCAGGTAAAACATGCATTTTTTTAATTTGGAGAGAGGGAAACAAATAAATTATTATTTAAAAGCAAAAGTAACATGTATAAAGTAGAGAAAAAAAAGATGGAATATCAGGGGTGAATTCTAGGAAAATGGAAGTTCTATCCACCTCACAACCAAGGTCCACTAACAAAAAAAAAGGCACTGATGAAGTCCCCACATTCATGAGACGAAAGTACTTGCATCTTTTGGCTTTTCCCGGTTAGGGGTCGTCACAGCGGAACTCTGGTCCGTTAATGCTTGGTAGTTGATTTTTACATGTCGAGTTGCCAGCCCTGACGCACAACCTTCAACGAAGGTACGCCCATTCACACATGCCTCCACGCAGAAGACGCCCTAACTGAGAACCGAACTGGACAGTGTTTTACTGTGAGGCGACAACGCTACCGCAGCACCACCACCGCAGATTCCATGAGACAAAAGCACTATGTTGTATTATTAAAGTGAGAAGACTTCGTCGGTTTGAGTTTTGTATGTTTCTATCCACCTCACCCGGTCACTCTTAAGCAAAGGAATATGGTAACTACTTAGCATCAGTGGATGCTCTTTCTCCAAATTGGGGGGGGGGGGGAGAAGAGATAAACATAGTAGAGCTTCTTTACAGCCTCACAGAAACATATTTGAATGCTTGAGGTTTTTCTGCCTCTTTTTCTACTGTGCTTCCAAGAAGAGCACAAGGAAGATGAAGACCATCACCAGGACAAGCACCTCTTACATACTTGACTTGCAACAGTTATGTTGCCAAGGTAGGTCAATCGACACCAGCAACATCAGTGACCACGAGGCCTCTAGGACACCTTCAGAGTATAAGAACACAACCCAATGCACATTTAGGGCAAGCATCCACCATTGAGCAATCCTCAAAACCTGAAAACGAGAGGGGCAGGAAACACTACCCTGGGGACCACTGACACAGCAAGATAATCTGTGGAACTGATGTCACTTCTATGAGAAACACCCTGGAACTGAAGGCAGCACAACCATTCCATGTGTAAGCTGCAAAGCTGCAGTGCATGGATATGACAGACAGGGTTTGGCTGACATCAAAAGGCCTAAATCAACCATGCTGACATTCCAGGCTTATTCGTCAACCTAATTAAAAACCTGGGTGCAACAGCACAAGGACATAGCATGGTGACAAAAGAACTATACTGTGCCATGAATGGTCTAATCACTTTGCAGGGCTGTGGTAGGAATATCTGGGGCTCTTGGCTTCTCCAACAAGGATAGGACCTTCTGTTTTTATCTCGTTTTTTTTTTTTTAATATTTCTTCCAAACTCTAGTCTTAACCTGAAGAGCTCAAACGGATAAATGATGAACCACAGAAGGAAGCTTTTTAACATTTCTAAAGGTTTGCCTTCAGAAATGCAGCTAAGAGTTGCAAGACTGAATTTCACTGAAATGGCATTTAATGTCATGGTCTGAACCTACACAGAAACAGTACCTTGGTGTGCATGTTACAGACCAGAATATAATGCTTCTGTAACACTTGCTGACAGTATGTAGAGAGAAGAGTTAGCTGCAGAAAAAATAAATGTTTCAACATAATGATAAAAGGAGCCCTGTTCTTTGATGGAACTACAGAGGATAAGATAGCTTCAATGCTGTAAAGAGGATCTGAAGTCAGCATGTGGCACTGGTGGATGACTGAAATGACGCCTTCTATGAATAACTGTCCTAAGACAGACATCTAATGAGGTGTACATCCCAAATAAGATTGTGTCATTCTATGTTGTCCAAAGAGTTGCCTAAAATATGCAGATAGCTATATACCTCACCACCTAGACAGAAGTTTAAGGACTCTATCAGTCATTGCTAAATTCTAGAAATGCACTCATCTGACTGACATGTTTTGCCATATGGCACTTCTAAAACCCAAACTACTCACCCGATAGGCAAATTTCAGTGAGTGTTTCCCGGACTGGGAAGTTAGCAGCGGTCAACAGGTTGATGGACTGGTCACTCACATGATTGCAGTGGCTGAGATCCAGTTTGGTCAGATGTGGCATATTACGTGCCATTAGCCGCAAGGATCCATCCATGACATCTAGACCTGTCAGTCGGAATTCTGTGATATTCTGTAGCCGCCCCCGACATTCATTCTGACCTGTCAGAGAGAGAGAGAGAAATAGTTCATTAAGGTTTAGGGCACCTGCTCCAAGCATCTCCGAAAACATCTACAAAATGGTAGAAAAGACTAAATTCAGCAGTACAAATATGGCGCTCAAACTTCATCAGCTATTACTGACTTACTGTTGACATTCTTCTAGCAGTTCTTCCTATGCCTATGAATATTTTCTTACTTATGTTTTCTGCAACTGTGCATACTCTCGCATTTGAGAGAATAGTACGCTTATACTGTGAAAGTACAGTTGTGTACACTTACCATAAATGTAGATGTTAGAGTGTATTCACTGTTGCAGTCATTATATTTGGGTAATCCTGCTGGCAAGTTGCCCTAAGTTGGCCTGAATTCCAAAGTCCTGGGTCCTGCATCGGATGCTGTCGCCCTTTCCCTGACGTTGGGCCATCAGGGGTATAAAAGAAGCAGCCAATGCCATTTTCTTTAGTTTTTCTTGCCCCAGATGTCAGGTAACCCCTAAAAGGGTTGCCAACATCTATACATGTATAATTACATGCACCAATATAAATTTTACCTTCATCTACAAGCAAATACACCATATAGGTTGTATAAATCAGTGAAGGAAAGATAGGTTCCATCAGAAGAAAAGGGGGATGGTGGGTGGGTAACCTGGACTGCAACAGTGAATACACTCAAAAGTACAGTTTTGTACCTACCATAAATGTAGATGTCCGATAGACATGCAACTGCAGTCATAACATGTGGGTTGTCCTGCCTCAGGCAGCCCTCGGTCGGCCGGATTCCAAAGTCTGGGTCCGACGTCGGCTGATGTCGCATTTCTCTCCGATGTCAGAGCGGCTGGAGTACATAAGCATCAGCCGATGCCATTTTCTTCAGTGTTTCTTGCCCCAGATGCCAGGTGCCCTCCAAGGAAGGCTGTAATCAAATTGTAAGACAAAAACAGGATTCCAAACAAATGCATGAGCAATAAAAACAAATACACCATAACAGATATCCCCAGCTAAGAGTAAGAGGGATAGGAGTGGACCCTAGGCATAGAGGGGTATGGAGGGAGGGAAAACCCGACTGCAGTTGCATGTCTATCGGACATCTACATTTATGGTAGGTACAAAACTGTACTATGTCCTTCAAGAATGCAACTGCAGTCATAACATGTGGGTAGAATACCATAGCTTAGCTGGGGTAGGAGGAATGCTCTAGGAAAGAGATGGTATGGCAATCAAACCCTGCAGGACTGCCGAAGCAAAGCCTGCTCTGGATCTGGAATATAGAGGAAGACTGTAGTGTTTGGAGAATGTATGCACGGAGCTCCATGTAGCAGCTTCTAGAATGTCTTTGGTAGGCACCCCTCTTAAAAAGGCTGTAGAGGTGGCTGTAGCTCTGGTGGAATGTGGTCTGACATAGGCTGGAACAGTCTTTCCATGAAAGGAATAACAGAATCTGATGTAATGTCCAATCCATTTAGAAATAGTCTGTTTTGAAATTGCTTTTCCTTGGACTGCAGGGGCGTAAGCTACAAAAAGCTGTTCAGACTTCCTACTGGTCTTGGTTCTGTCCAGGTAGTATCGAAGTTGTCTATGAATGTCCAAGGTATGCAAAAGTCTTTCCCCCTTATTCTCAGGATTGGGGAAGAAAGCAGGCAGATGAATGGCTTGATTTAGCGAAACCCTAGATACCACCTTTGGCATAAAAGTAGGGTTGGTCCTTAATGAAACCCTGTCTCTGTGGAAAATAATAAAGGGTGGTATTGCCATTAGGGCCTGTAGCTCCGAAACCCTTTTTGCTGAGGTAATTGCCAACAGGAAAGCTGTCTTCCATGAGAGAAATTGCAAGTCAACTGAAGCTGCTGGCTCGAAAGGAGGTAGAGTCAGTTTTTCTAAGACAAAATTGAGGTCCCAGGCTGGCACTGGGCCTTTCTTGGTGGCTTAATGTTCTTGATTCCCCTGAGGAATCGTCTTAGTAAGGGGTGAGAAAAAACAGGAGGATCAGTGTTGTATCTAGCTGAAATAGCAGATGCATGTATCTTTACTGAAGAATATGAGAGTCCGCTCTGTAACATATCTGCCAAATATTCCAAGATAAGTGGGATGTTCAGTAATGATGCATCATGCCCCTTGCTGGCATTCCAATTGCTGAATCTTTTCCACTTTGCTAAGTAAACCTTTCTGGTGGACGGTCTTCGAGCCTCTGTTCGTATCCGCTGAACTTCCTTGGAGAAAGATAAGCTGAAGTTATTTATGGGATCTCCCAGGCTGTTAGCTGCAGAGTCTGAAGGTTTGGATGCAGTGTTTCGAAATTGTGTTGAGTCAAAAGTAAGGGCCACTGAGGGAGGGCCCACCTCCTGGTGTGACATATGCTCCGTAGTAGTGGGTACCAGTGTTGTCTTGGCCAATCCGGAGCTATTAAGATTCCCTTGGGCTTCTCTGCTTTGATCTTTAGTAATACTGAGGTCATCAGTGGCAGAGGTGGGAATGCATAGATTGCTAGGGAGTTCCAGTTGAATGAAAGGGCATCTATTTTCCAAGCCTTTGGATGGTATGTCCTTGTGCAAAATTTTGGTAGAAGATGGTTGAGGTGAGAGGCAAATAGGTCCACTTCTGGCTTGCCCCATGTCAAAGTGAGATGTCTGAAAGCCTTCGGATGTAACCTCCACTCGTGTGGATCTGTGAAATTCCTGCTTAGGCTGTCCGCCAACACATTGTCTTTTCCTGGAACAAACTGGGATTGTAACTGGATGTTTAGACTCAGTGATTTCTCCCAAAGCTGCATTGTCAGTCTGCAAAGGGGGTAAGAGTGGGTGCCCCCCTGCTTGTTTATGTACCACATCACAGTGGTGTTGTCTGTCCGTATCATTAAATGGCCTTGCTGGAGTTTGTGTTGAAAAACCTCGATGGCATGCATTACTGCCAGCATTTCCTTTTGGTTTATATGCAGATGTGTTTCCTTTGGAGACCACTGTCCTTGTATACACCTGCCTTCCATGTGCGCCCCCCATCCAAGGTCTGAGGCGTCCGTAGTCATGGTCTGTGTTATCTGTGGTTTTTTGAATAGCAGAACAAGGATCCCAAAAACGAAGAGACAAGCGTTTGACCTGAACGCAATTTATTTAATTTAAACAATAGAACAGCGTTTTCGCCACACACACTAGGTGGCTTCTTCAGAGGTAGCAGACAGCAAATAAAACACTCCTTAAATACGAAGCTAGTTAAATTAAAAACAAATGCAATTAGTCAGCAATTAAAAAGGGTGCAACCCCTTATTCTTAATTAGGCACGGCCACAGTAAACAACTTTATACAAGTGCCTTTCAAGAGCAGTTTAAAAAGTAAAATACAGCATTCACCAGCAAGCTACTTGTGCTCTGCATAAAAACAGTATAAGTATATAAAAAGAAATAGGGGTAACAAACATAAAAGATACCCATACAAGAACAGTATACAATAAAAGCAAGAATTCACATATTAAAGGTATATAAAGGAATCTATCTATTACAGAGCAAGCTTACTAGTGTAAAGGATAGGTTTTATTCTGTTTTGTAAGCTCATCCAACAACATAAAAATAAAAATAACACCCTGCAGGAGAAGTAGATGGATATTAAAGTAAACACTAAACAATGGCCCCCATATGTGATATATATAATATTGGCATCATAATATTAAGTGGTTTTTAATAGTTTTTGCACAAAATAAGCACCACAATAGCCAATCCAACCATATACTCTGCAAAAATATACATTAAAAAGCAGGTAAAAGGGTTACATGACCCATGACTTGTGTGTGTGGTGAAAACGATGTTCTATTGTTTAAATAAACTGCGTTCAGGTCAAACGCTTGACTCTTCGTTTTTGGGATCCTTGTTCTGCTACTCGTTTGTGGTTTTTTGAATGACATACCTGTGTTTTCCTGGCTCACCGAGGCCCACCATAGGAATTCTTTTTGTAGGCATGGAATGAGTGGTATGATGGTCTCCAAGTTGTTGCTGTGTTGAGACCAAATGCTTTTTAGGTACCATTGAAGCTTTCTCCTGTAGTTTTGCTAATGGAACCAGTAGAATGCAGGATGCCATGTAACCCAGGGCCTGTAGGAATCTCCTTGCAGTCATCTGGGTGAGTTTTGCTAAACCTTTGAAGTAATGAGTTAACTTCTCTTGCTTGTCTTCTGTCAGGTAAGCCATCTGAGAGGCTGTGTCTAGTTTGGCTCCTAAGAAGATTATTTGCTGGGATGGCTGCAGTCTTGACTTTTGGAAGTTGACTGTGTATCCCAGAGCTTGAAGTAATCGTATGACATAATCCAGGTTTTTTGTCAACATCAATTTGTCGTCCGCTTGTATAAGGCAGTCGTCCAGGTACGGGTAAATTTGTATACCCTGGAGCCTGCAATGAGCAATTACTGAAGCCAGGCATTTTGTAAATACTCTGGGCGCAGTAGATAAGCCAAATGGCAATGCTGAGAATTGATAATGCTCTGGCCCTGCAAGAAATCTGAGGTATCTTCTGCAGCTGTGTCTGATAGGGACATGCAGGTATGCCTCCTTGAGGTCCAGAGTAACCAGCCACGACTCCTTGCCCAACATGGGAAGGAGTTGCTGTAGAGTCAGCATTTTGAACTTTGGTACTATGAGAAAGGTGTTTAATGTGGACAAGTCCAGTATTGGTCTCCATTGAGATTCTTTTCTTGGAACAAGGAACAGTCTTGAGTAAAACCCCTGTTCTTGTTCTTGTTGTGGAACTCTTTCTATTGCTTTCATTCGAGTCAGCAGAGTGATTTGCTTGATAGCCTCTGCCCTTTGATGTTGTGGTAGGTTTGGCATGCCTTGTTTTCTTGGTAAGGCATGAAAATAAAACCTGTACCCTCGGTCTATAATGTCCAAAATCCATTTGTCCTTTGTCAGTCTGTGCCAGTTTTCTGCAAACAGAGATAATTTTCCGCCCAAGGGAGCTTTTCGTTGTTCCCTGGTAGGCGGTAGTAGAGGAAAGTCATTGAGTTTGTGGTTGTTGGGCAGGAGAAACCCCTGCGTCACTTCTTTGGTTTCCTGGCTGCCATTGTCGTCCCCTGTAAGGGCCTCTGTATTGGCCTCTTCCTCGGCCACGTCTGTTCTTACCTCTTTGAAACTTTTCTGGATTAGGAAAGGACCAGTTTTTTGAATGCCAATTCCTACTGAATCTGGGGGGGTTGAACCTGGAGGAAATCTTTCACGGTCTGAACTGATTTTGCTTTCTCTTCGATGGTCTTTAACACATCCTTAGCATTTGCACCAAAAAGCTTGTTCTTTTCCAAAGGTGCATCCAGAAGTTTTGCTTTTACATGATCTGGTAGAGGGTTGATCTTTTAACCAAGCATGTCTACGCATCACTGCCCCTGTCATAGCTGCCCTACATGAAGCTTCCAGTGCATCATATCCACACTGCAGGAAGTGATTGCTTACTTGCTGAGTGTTATGTACAGCTTCCTGCAAGGTCTTCCTGTCTAAAGGATCAGGAGAAGCTAAAGTTTTTTGTAAATCTTCTAAGAGATAATCCTGATATTGGAACATATGAAAAAGGCAATTTAAAGCTCTCATAGATAAGGTAGTGGATGTGTAAACCTTTTTACCCCATCTCTAATGACCTTGCTTCCCTGTTGGAGGGCAAATGATTTTTAGAGGTGGAGGCTGAAACTCCTTTAGGTCCCTGTGAAATAGTTTCCAAATCAGCAGTATGGGCCCTGAATAAATGGGAATGAGTTTCTGGGACCCTGTAATACCTGTCTGGCTTGGCTGGAGCAGGAGGAAGAGAATCAGGGGTAGCACTAGAGTCAGAATACAAATCATCCAGAACATCAAGTACAGGAGGAATAGCTAAGGGCCTGTGCTGAGGTTTCTTAAGGAAAGTCCTAAGGCGTTTCCTAGAATCAGAATATTCCTGACCCTGCCACTTGAAATGTTCCCTCATGGTGTGTAGAACTTCCCCAAAAGAAATATCCTCAGGAGGGGAGGCCGAAGGTATGGAATCTTCTGCATCCGAGTCCTCAGGTCTGGAAGAGCTCTTCCTGGCTATCAGAGTGGACAGAGCCCTCAGAGGCTTCATCTGAAGGAGTAGGGTCAGAAGGCTCAACCCGGGGCCTTTTATCAGGAGGAGGCTGGGATGCTATCTCAGGATGGGCCTGTGAACCTCTAATCATGGAAATTAAATCAGCAGCCATGGACATAATTTGTGTCTCCGGAGTCGGCTGAGGTACGGATTTGGAAGTAATACGCTTTGTTTTGCTGGCTGCCTTAGCCCTAGTGTAGGCCTTAATAGACATGGCCATAGGAGGCCTGGCAGCTCCACGTGCAGGAGTGACCTTGTCTACAGCAATGGTCTCGGGCATTTCCTCGGTTTCGGTATCCGGAGGAAAGTCAATAACTGGCGGAGTAATGTCTGGAAGCGGAGTCGAAGGCAATGTGGTGTCTTCGGTTCGGAGCGGTGGAGAGACCATCTCAGAGGGAACCGGAGCACTCGTGCTAGGTTTTGGCGTGGAGTCGGTGGTAGACGCGGGCCGAGGAAGTCGGTCCCAGTCTTTTCGCTTTTTGGGAGTTTGCGATGTCGGAAGATCCGACGGCAAGGTGTAAGCAAAATTATCGCCGAAAAAATCTTCAGCGAACTCCGCCCGGCGCCTGAGAGTGCGCTTGTTGAAGCGAACACAGGCTACACAGGCTGAGACGTCGTGGTCTGGGCCCAGGCAAGGGAGGCAGTAAGAGTGGAAATCCTTATGAGGTATTTGTTTACCACAAAAAAGACAATTGTTAACTTTTTCAGTAATTTCTGACATCGGCTGAGGCAAGAAAAGGTCCCCAACGGGGTACTTAGCTTTTTTGATGACTTCGGTATCGTAGAATACAGGAGCTGACCGACCGGCACTTGCGAACCGCTTCTGCTTCGGGTACCGCGTGGCAAGAAAGACTGAAGAAAATGGCGTCGGCTGATGCTTATGTACCCCAGCCGTTCTGACGTCGGAGAGAAATGCGACTTCAGCCGACGTCGGACCCAGACTTTGGAATCTGGCCGACCGAGGGATGCCTGAGGCAGGACAACCCACATGTTATGACTGCAGTTGCATTCTTGAAGGACATCATCTACATTTATGGTAAGTGTACACAACTGTACTATGTTCTTCGTGTTTCACTACTGCAGTCATTACATTTGGGTAGAGTCCCAAAGCTAAGGTTGGGAGGCTGGAGCAAAACAGCATTAGGAGCTATGGGGCCCTGCAGAACTGCAGTGGCAAAGCCTGCCCAGGATTTAGAGTAGAATGGTAGATGACGGTGCTTTGTAAAGGTGTGCACTGAACTCCAAAGTAGCAGCCTCTAAAATGTCCTTGGTAGGTACTCCCCTGAGAAAGGCTGCTGAAGTGGCTGCAGCTCTGGTTGAGTGTGGCCTAATGCCCTTGGGTACTGGCTTGCCATGGTGTACATAGCAGAAACAAATGCAGTGGCCTATCCACTTTGAAATAGTCTGCTTTGAGATGGCCTTTCCTAGTGATCCTGCAGCATATGTCACTAGTAATTGCTCTTTCTTTCTGAAAACTTTGGTTCTGTCCAAGTAGAATCGAAGCTGTCTGTGCACGTCCAAAGAATGCAGAATTATCTCCCCCTTGTTCTCTGGATTTGGATAAAAAGTTGGCAGGTGAATAGTATGGTTGAGAGCCACACTGGACACCACCTTAGGCATAAATGTTGGGTTTGTCCTCAGAGAGACCCTGTCTGGATAAAAAATGATAAAAAGTTCCACAGCTATGAGTGCCTGTAGCTCTGAAACTCATCTTGCAGAAGTTATTGTTAGGAGCAGAGCTGTTTTCCAAGATAAAAAACTATATCAGCTGTACCAGCTGGCACAAAAGGAGGCAGGGTGAGTTTTTCCAAGACATAATTGAGGTTCCATGCAGGCACTGGTGATCTCATTGGAGGCCTGAAATTTTTGGCTCCTCTGAGGTACTACTTTAATAAGGGATGAGAAAAGATTGGTGGCTTTACAGTGTAATGAGCCGAAATGGCAGAGGCATGAATTTTAATAGATGAAAAAGATAGGCCTTTGTCCAGCATCTCAGTTAATTATTGTAAAATCTGAGGAATATTTGGCACAGCTGTATCAGTTCCTTGTGCCTGGTTCCAAGCACAGAATCTCTTCCATTTTCCAGCATAAGATTTTCTAGTACTAGGCCTTCTGGCTTCCAAAATGACATCCATCACAGCTTTACTGAGAGGTGTGTTTTGCACGACTACATTATTCGCCATGCTGCCAGGTTTAAAGTCCTGAGTTGGCTGTGCAGGATCTGACTGTTTTGCTGGGACAGTAGATGAGGTATTTTGAGGTAAGGTCCAAGCTGGGAATTGAGACAAGCTCCTTAGTACTGGATACCAGTATTGGCGGGGCCAGTCTGGCACAATCAGTATCATCTTTGGCTTCTCCTGTCTGACCTTTAGGAGTACCTTGGGGAGGAGAGGCAGGGGGGGAAAATGCATAAACGGATAGGTTTTTCCAGCTGAAAGATAGGGCATCCACTTTCCATGCTGGTCTGTGATAAATACTTGTGCAGAAACTTTTTAGTTGGTAGTTGTGAGGGGAGGCAAATAGATCTGTGTCTGGGCATCCCCAATTCCTTGTTATCATGCTGAAGACTTGTGGATCCAGGTGCCACTCGTGGGGATCCATGTGGTTTCTTAGTTCGTCTGCCAGAGTATTTTTCCTTCCTGGTAGGAATTGTGCCTGCAGATGTACTTGGTAAGTCAATGTTGTGTCCCACAAAGTCATGGCTAGTCTGCAAAGGGGGTAAGAATGTGTGCCCCCCTGCTTGTTTATATACCACATGACCGTGGTGTTGTCTGTCTTTATCAGTAGTTGTCCTGGATGAAGTAGGTCCTTGAAGGCTGTCAGGGCATTTTGAACTGCTAGCACTGCATTTCTTTTTGACTGATATGTAGATGCATTTGGTTTGAGGTCCATGTGCCCTGAATGCATCTTCCTGCTATGTGGCCCCCCCAGGCATAATCTGATGCATCCGTTGTTAGTGTCTGCCTGGCTGGGGGTAATGTGAATGGCTGTCCCTTGTTTTGGTGACAAGCCTTTGCCCACCATTGAAACGCCTGTTGCAGGCAGGGAACGAGAGTAATCAGTTTCCAGGCTGTAGCGATGTTGAGTCCAAACACTTTTTAGGTACCATAAGTTTCCTCATATGCAGTCTTGCATATGGAATTAGTAGGATGCAGGATGCCATGAAGCCCAAAGCCTGCAGAATTTTTCTTGCAGATAACTGGGCCTTTGTTGCCAACATTTTGAAATAGGTAGTCAGTTGCCTTTGTTTGTCTGGCGTGAGATAAACCATCTGGGCAGTTGTATTTGAGCTTGCACCCAGGAATAATATCTCTTGAGGGGGTACTAGTTTTGATTTCTTTTCGTTGACTGTGTACCCTAGGCATGTTAGAAGTCTTTTCAGAAACGCCAGATGCCGTAGAAGAATGTCCTTGTTCTCTGCTTGAATTAGACAGTCGTCCAAGTAAGGATATATTTGTATTCCTCTGTCTGCAGAATGCAATTACTGGTGCCAGGCACTTTGTAAAGACTCTGGGCGCAGTAGATAAGCCAAAAAGCAGTGCAGAGAATTGGTAATGCATTGAGCCAGCCTTGAATCTGAGGTATCTTCTGCATATTTCTCTGACTGGGACATGCAGGTATGCCTCTTTTAGGTCTAAAGTCACAAGCCAAGCGTTCTTGCCCAGCATGGGCAGAAGCTGCTGCAAAGTAAACATCTTGAATTTTGGTATATCCAGGAATGTGTTCAAAATAGATAGGTCCAGTACTGGCCTCCAGGCCTTGTCCTTTCTGGGTACCAAGAACAGTAGAGTAAAATCCTTGGCCCTGCTCTTGCTCTGGTACTTGTTGAATGGCCCCCATGTCCATGAGGGATGAGACTTGTTTTTGTGCCTCTGCCCATTGATTTTTTGGCAGATCTGGCCAGTCGTTTGCCTTTGGCAGGGTATGGCAATGGAACTTGTAGCCTTGTGACACGATATTTAGAACCCACTCGTCCTGGGTTATAATGTGCCAATTTTGAGAAAAAGTGCTAATTTTCCCCCTAAGGGTGTTGCCAGGAGATAAGTGCTTGGTACAGGCAGGGAGAAGTCATTGCGTCTGTTTCCTGTAAAGTTGTGATTTGTCTTCTCCAACTTTGGAGGTAGAAGCCCCCCACTGCTTTGACCGGTATGAACCTTGTGCCTGGGATCTGCCTCTAGGGTGTCTGGATCTGCCCCTTTGAGGTCTGTCTGACACAGGAAAAGACCAATTCTTTGTTGGCCAGTGTCTACTAAATATAGGTGGCTGTACTTGTAAAAATTCTTTGACCTTTTGCATAGATTTAGCTTTGTCCTCCATTTTCTTTAACACCTCTTCTGCCTTAACACCAAAGTATCATGCTGTAAAGGTGCATCTAATAATTTTACTTTAATATGATCAGGCATATTTTGTTCCTTTAACCAAGCATGCCTCCTAATTACAGAACCTGGGCAAGAAAGACTGAAGAAAATGGCGTTTGTTGCAATATATGTACCCCTGGCGCTCTGACGTCAGGGATGAGGCGACAGCAACTGACGTCGGACCAAGACTTTGGAAATCCGTCCGACAGCGGGACCGCCTGATGACAGGATAACCCAAGTGTGATGACTGCAGCAGGGTCACATGATGAACATCTGCGGCCCTGCAAAAGGCCTCTAAAGAATCAAAACCTCATTGCAAAGTATGCTTTCCAACTTGTTCAGCTGCATGCAATAAATCCTGCATTTCCTTGTTTTCTGCACATTCAGAGTTTAACAATACTTTCTGTTTAAGCAATGCCATGACATGTTGCTGATATTTCAGCATATGAAACTGACAGTTCAAGGCCCTTATAGCCAAGGTAGCAGATGTGTAAACCTTTTTTCCCCATCTATCCAGTGCCCTAGAATCTCTGTCAGAGGGGGTAGGGTTTTTTGCAGCAGAAGCCTTAACTCCTTTGGGACCCTGAGAAATAGTTTCTGGGTCTGCAGCAGGGTTTTTAAAAAGGAATTTATGAGAGTCAGGAACCCTGTAATATCTGTCAGGCTTAACAGGAGCTTGAGGTAAGGAGTCAAGGGTAAGACTAGACACTGAAAACACAATCTACAATGTCTAACACAGGTGGGATGGCTAGTGGCTTGTGTTGAGGTAGTAAAAGGAATTCCCTGAGCCTCTTTTTAGATTCTGAAAAATCTTGGCTCTCCCAGTGGAAATGCTCCCCCATGGTATGTAAGGTTTCCCCAAAAGAATAGTCCTCTGGAGGAGAAGCTGAAGGTATAGATTCTTTAGCATCGGTATCCTCACGGGGGGGAAGAGAATATTCCTGATCAGAAGAGGAATCAGAAGAAATGGAAACCTGATCTGAAGATTCATAATCAGTCTCTTGTCTAGGCCTCTTATCAGGAGGGGGATGGGAACCCCTGATCAAGGTAATCAAGTCTTCGGCCATTTTCAGCATCTGTTTTTTGGGCATACAGGCCTGACCACGTGGCTCGAGTTTGTTTCTTTGCTTTAGAAGGTGCTTTAGTCTTGGCCTTTGAAGCTGAAGTCGGTTTGATGTAAAGACGTTTAGGGCTGAATACACCCTCAGTGCCTGCTCAGTGTCTCTGGACCCATCTGAAGGGATAATATCCGAGGCTCCAATACCTTGAGTTTCCAGCGGCATGGCCGACTCCACGTGGGAGTCAGTAGCGGCCTGCAACTCTAAAGTAGCGGGTGTCAGGGGCTGTGAAAGCACCTCACCGAGGACCGGCGACTGGATTAGGAAAAGCTTCGTCGGTTTTGGGCCTCGGTTGTTTATCTCTCTTCCTTTTCTTTTGTGTTTTTTGTGAACTCCGGTAGTCGGACGGCTATCAGACGTCATTTCTGGATAATTAAACCGGCGTCCAAAATAGTTTAAAGCAAAATCATACCGACGTTTAATAGTGCATTGGTTAAATCTAGCACAAAACCGACAACCAGAAACATTGTGATCAGGGCCTAGGCAAGGAATACAGTTAAGAATGAAAATCCTTATGAGGCATTTGCTTTCCACAAGAAATACAATTATTTACTTTTTCTGACATCGGTCTGGAGCAAGAAAAAAGTTCCCCCAACGAGGTACTTAGCTTTACTGAAGACTTCGGATCTGAAACTCAAACAAGAAAATCTCAGGAGTCAGCTGACCGGCACTTGCGAACTGCTTCTGCTTCGGGCACAGTGCGGCAAGAAAGACTAAAGAAAATGGCGTCAGCTGCTTCTCTTATATCCCTGATGACCTGACATCAAGGAAGGGGTGACAGCATCCGACGCAGGACCCAGGAATTCAGTCCGACTGAGGGCAACCTGCCAGCAGGATTACCCAAATGTAATGACAGTGAAACACGAAGAACATCATGTGTTTATTAAAAGTTATGACCAGCACTACTTTCACTCTAAACTGGCTGTGTCCAGCTGGACCTCACTGACAACAAAAATAACAATCTGCAATTTCCCCCTAGCGTGTACTCGATAGTTCCTACGATGGTACTTGTTTGTAAATACAAAGTCGGGGGGGGGGGTGTTCCTCCTCCTGGTTATTCAAACTTCATGGCTAGCCATTATAACCACCATCATTCCATCCTCACAACTCCAAAATTTACTCAAAACTAAATTCAAATAATTGGCCTTAACCATTTGTAAAAAGCATGACATGGTTATATCACCCTGTTTCAATTACATATTCTGTATAACTGGCAACATATATACACCTAGTACTAAAATTTCTGACTATTCACTCCTGCACAGTCAGCCTAAATGACTGCCTTTCATAATAAATACTTTTATTACAGGTCTTTTGCAACTTACCTGCTTACAAAATTAATGCACATACAAACCAAGTTGTTAAAGTAGGTTGTGTTACCAGAGGCCTTTCTGAAAACACATCCCTTTATGATTAAGCCCAGAATAGCCAAATACTTGGGAATTACATTATGTTCTACTTCCCATATGACAGTTTAAACAATTCTGCAGGAGCTGGACAGGGGATCCACCAGGATCTGATACTGAAGGTGTACACAGCTGACTGGTTTGTATTGCTTGGTCTTTTGCGCTTCTTAAGATATCCATTTACTCCACTAGAGATTTTTTTTTTGAGATCTTAAAAAAAAAGACTATCAGTAACTTTCTGTGGACTAAAGATGGGCTATCCTGACTCTCCCTACGAATTAAGGGCTTTTACTCCTACTGAATTTTGAATGCCATAGTGCAGCAGCTATACTGAGAACATTACATGGCCTCTTAGGCCCCCTCCCTTACTGTGGACTGATCTTGATTCTTAACAGTCTTGGTACTCTCAGCATTTTATAAGTATGTGAGGAAGAGCCTGCCTGAATACAGGTTCAACAGTATCAATTCCCCAGGAACTTCTGAAGTTGATTCAATGGGGATTTTTGTCAGCAACATAACAGACTTGACCTTTTTGTACTATAAGTAATTGCTAGCCAACATACTATAGGTTGTTGTGTTAGCCTAGGGATTCCTCCAGGTTAAAGTTTTGAGATAATTTATGGCAAGGTGATATTTGGTTGACATGGCAGGATGTGAGGGGGTATCTATAGGGTTTCTACCCTCATGAACAGCCTTTTTGCTTTACCTAGTTTTTTTCTACAAAGGAAGATAAGCACACAATGCAGTAAAGACTGGTCCCTCTGGATACAGTGGTGGACTGGACTTGCGGAGGGGCTGGATAATGTCAAGGGGGTATCTAGGATTTATAAATGAATAGTTACATGGTCATATCTCACAAATACAAAATTATGTGGGAGAATGAACTTATGAATAGCTGTACCCTGAGACATGGCCATGGATTCTCCTCCATTCTCACTATACTACAGAGTCTAGACGCTTTGACTTCTTTTGGCTGGCAGTGCATATTTAAATATTTTTGTATACCAACCGAGCTTTCTTGAATGTTCCCAGGGGCACCATCTGCCAATTGCAGAGAGCGTGCACCTTTGTTTTGTCTGGGCTTTCAATGACTCAAGCATGATCTTCATGATCTTAACTTATCCTGTAGGCTTCTGTACCTGGAAACAGGTGAAATTTCCCCCTCTTTACTCTTGGTTGACAACAGGCCTTCCAACACACTGGACATACGTTTATGGTTTGTTACATACTCTGTTGTTGACAGGGAAAAAAAGATATTGGACAATGTAAGCAGAAAAAGAAAACCCCTTCTGAGATGGAAGGCTTGCAAAGCATTATGGGAGAAATCTGAGCAGGTGAATTGGCCACAGCCAGTCCACGTGCACATTTAGCCATAAACATTTGGACTCAGTACGACTGGTTTCTTAATACACAATTACAAATAACTATTTACATGCCTATTTCCTCAGCATTTCTCAATAGTTCTGGCTTTTTTTTTTTTTTTTTTTAAGTTTGAAAAGATTTACAGATGTGCAACAATGGCAGCCAATTATCTTAGCCCCCCCCCCCCCCCCCAATCTTGTTCTTAAATGTGGAGTTTTGATGGCTCTTTCATCTGTGCATGTTCGGTGTTAACGATTACTTTTTTTTGCATGCACAATAAAAAGTTTATTTAAAAAATATTCATTAACACTAGCATACTAGTTTTTGAAGATCTTCTCTTAGGAAAAAGTACAGTTGTGTACACAACATAAATGTAGATGTTCAAGTGTATTCACGGTTGCAGTCTGCAGTTGTGGGAAGATTTGATTACTCTAATTAGATAGAGAAAGTCAGCGTGCCCAAAACACCCCAGCTAAAAGGAAAAAGGGAAACTTCCCCTGAGGTTCTTTCTGACCAGGAGTCAGAGGGTTCTGAATTAGAAGAGTCTGGCACTGAAGACGAGCCTTTTGCAGTATTTGAGGACTCTGATGCTGACGACCCCATTCCTGCTGCCTCCCCTTCCTGAGGACCTCTCTTTTGGAGAAACTAAATTCCTTCAGGAAACATTTTCACTGGGAGGCAAAGGATTACCGCCCATTCAAAGAAGAGACAGTGTCATTGTGAATCCTTGGAGAAGGGATTTGGTTTAGAAAGTACAGTTGTGTACACTTACCATAAATATAAATGTGAGAGTGCATTCACTGCGGCAGTCATC
The DNA here is from genome assembly GCF_019279795.1 of Protopterus annectens. Lineage (NCBI taxonomy): Eukaryota > Metazoa > Chordata > Ceratodontiformes > Protopteridae > Protopterus > Protopterus annectens. The sequence goes on along the minus strand of NC_056744.1, from coordinate 1,576,840,138 downwards.
ACACTTGGGTTGTCTGCCAGCAGGTAGCCCTCAGTCGGCCCAAATACCAGAGACTTAGTATTTCTGCACCAGTTGCTGTTGCTTCAGGATGGACGTCAGGGGTATAAAAACAGGCAGCCCACGCCATTACATCAGTTTTTCTCACCCCAAATGTCAGGAGCCTCCAAATAGGGAGCTAAGTTATGGTGGAAAAAACACCACCAGTAAAAAGTAAATACCAATAGCCTTGTAAGGGGTGAGTAAGACAAAAAGAGAAGGAGAGAGACACAAGGGGGCTGAAGGGTGGGAAGCCAGGACTGCAACAGTGAATACACTTGAACATCTACACTTATGTACTATGTTCTTCGTGTTTCAATGATGCAGTCATCACACTTGGGTTGATTCCCAAGGCTGACGAATGGGTGGAGGCAGTCAAGAAGAGTTTGGGCTGACTAGTAGTCCCTGCAGGACTGCTGTTGTAAAACCTGTCCTGGATTTGGAAAAGATAGGCATGTGGGAATGCTTGGTGACGGTGTGAACATAACTGCAAGTAGCAGCTTCCAGAATGCTCCTGGTAGGGACTCCCCTGAGGAATGTTGTACAGGTTGAAGTTGTCCTAGTGGAATGCATTCTGACCCCCAGAGGGGGTGGTTTCCCATGGTGTTTGTAACAGAAATGGATACAGTATGCTATCCATTTGGAGATGGTTTGTTTTGATATGGCTTTGCCCTCTGCCCCTGGTTCAAAGCTGACTAGTAACTGGTCAGATTTCCTGAAGGGCTTAGTCCTAATCAAGGTAGAATATGCGCTGTCTGTGCACGTCTAAAGAGTGCAGGATCATTTCCCCCTTATTTTGAGGATTAGGGAAAAAGGTGGGCAAAAGGATGGATTGGTTAAGAGCCACACTGGACACCATTTTAGGCATAAAAGTAGAGTTAGTCCTGAGGGATACGCTGTCAGCATGAAAAATAATGAAGGGTTCCACAGCCATAAGTGCTTGTAGTTCAGACATTCTTCTAGCTGAAGTGATGGCCAGAAGCAAGGCTGTTTTCCAAGAGAGGAATTTTAACTCTGCTGATGCTGCAGGCTCAAAGGGGGGGGGGGGGTAGCATGAGCTTTTCCAGCACAATGTTAAGGCCTTAAGTTGTTAGCCCCTCTCAGGAACAGTTTGATGAGAGGGTGACAGAAGAGAGGTGGCTCAGTGCTGTAATGAGCAGAAATGGCAGAGGCATGGGATCTTAATGGAAGAGAAGGATAAGCCTCTGTGGAGTAGGTCTGCTAGGTATTCCAAGATGAGAGGTAAAAAGGGCTGTACTGAGTCTGCTCCTTTAGAGTGAATCCGGGAACAATGTCTTTTCCACTTATCAGCATAGGATTCCCTTGTACTGGGTCTTCTGGCTTCACGAATGACGTCTAGCACCTGCTTGCTTAGGCTGGCCACTGGAGAAGAATTCAAGGAATAAGCCAGGCTGCAAGGTTCAGGGTTTGCAGTTGTGGATGCAAAATCTGTCCCTCCTGCTGAGTGAGGAGGGTTGAGATCTGGGGTAGGTGCCATGGTGGCACTTAGACTGCGCAGTAGCGGGTACCAGTGTTGGCATGGCCAGTCTGGGGCAATAAGAACTGCCCTTGGTCCTTCCTGTCTTACCTTGAGTAGTACTCTTGTAAGAAGAGGCAGGGGGGGAAATGAGGTTTACCCACTGAAAGGATACAGCTTCCACATTCCAGGCCTTGCTGTGAGGTACCCTGGTGCAGAATTTACTGAGCTGGTGATTGTAGGGGGGAGGCAACTAGGTCAACCATCAGGGAACCCCATTTCTGGGTTAGAAGGCTGAAGGTGTTGAGGTCTAAATGCCACTCGTGTGGGTCTAGGAGATTTCTGCTTAAGTTGTCTGCCAGAGAGTTTTGTTTGCCTGGCAGGAATTGAGCTTGCAGGTGAACATGCATAGCCAAGGCAGTGTTCCACAGTGTCATGGCTAGCCTGCAGAGTGGGTAAGAGTTGGTTCCCCCCTGCTTGTTGATGTACCATATCACTGCGGTGTTGTCGGTTTTTATTAGAAGGGGCCCTGGTGAGAGTAGAGATCTGAAAGCTGTCAGAGCATGCTGAACAGCTAGCATCTCTTTTTGGCTGATGTGCAGATGAATTTGGTTTGGGCTCCAGTGGCCCTGAATGTACCTGCCGTCCAGATGTGTTCCCCAGACATAGTCTGATGCGTCTGTGGTTAGGGTCTGGCCGGCGTGGGGTTGTGTAAAGGGATGTCCCTTGTTGTGGTTGCTTGCTGCTGCTCACCAAAGAAACTCTGTCCTGAGACAAGGTATGATAGTTTCCAGGTCCTAAGAATGTTGGCACCAAAGACTTTTTAAATACCATTGAAGTTTCCTCCTATGCGGTCTGGCATATGGAAATAGCAGAATGCAGGAGGCCATGAACCCTACAGCCTGCAGGATTTTCCTTGCGGATAGCTGTGTTCTGGTGGCCATTTGAGTGAAGTAGACTGTCAGATGGGCTTTTTTTTGGAGTAAGGAATGCCATCTGGGATGCTGTGTCCAAGTTTGCTCCCAGGAATACAATCTTTTGACTGGGGACCAGTTCTGATTTATTTTCGCTGATAGCGTACCCCAGGGAGGTTAGAAGGTCCTTTACAAATGTCAGGTGCTGCAACACTTTTCCTGTCTGCCTGTATCAGGCAATCGTCCAAGTAAGGGTATATCCGAATCTTTCTCTGTCTGCAATAGGCAATGGCTGGAGCCAGGCATTTTGTGAAGACTCTGGGAGCAGTGGATAAGCCAAAGGGAAGTGTAGAGAACTGATAATGCATAGATCCTGCCCCGAAACATAGATATTTCCTGCATGAGTCCCTGATAGGGATGTGCAGATGGGTGGCTAACCAGGCATCGTTGGACAGCATAAGGAGACGCTGCTGTAGGGTGAGCATTTTGAATTTTGGTACCACCAGGGAGGTGTTTAGAATTGACAGATCTAAGATTGGGCACCAGGTGCCCTCTTTTCTGGGTAACAGGAAAAGTCTGGAATAAAAACCTTGGCCTGCAAAAACAGGCTGAAATGCCCTTATGGAGAGCAGGGATTGAACTTGGGTCAGTACCTCTGCCCACTGGTTTGGAGGAAGGTCAAGAAACCCTTTTGGGGCTGGCAGTGTGTGGAAATAATTTGTAACCCTGGGATACTATGTTGAGGACCCATTGGTCGTTGGTGATGGAGGTCCAGTTTTTTGCATGGTGGGCAAGTTTTCCTCCTATGGGCATGAGCAGTTGGGCAGAGGTGAGGAGTGGAGTTGAGAAGTCATTGTGAATTCTTTTCGTAAGGGGTGGCTTAGCACTCCCTGTTTTTGAAGTAGAGGTACTCCAATGCTCAGATCTTTGCATAGCCTGAGACTGTAATCTGGGGGGGGTTCCCCTAGGTCTAGTTTGAGATGGCCTTGACAGGGCTGGAAAGGACCAATGTTTAGAGGGGCAATGTCTACTGAATCTTGGAGGCTGCACATGCAAAAAATCTTTGCCTGCATAGACTTAGCCTTTTCTTCCATCTTTTAAAAAAACTCTTTTGCTTTGTTGCCAGCTTGTCCTTGTTCAAAGGAGCGTCCACTAATGCTGATTTGACATGGTCTGGCAAGGTCTGCTCCTTAAGCCAAGCATGCCTTCTAAGTACAGAACCTGCTGCAAGATGCTTCCAGGGCATCAAATCCACATTGCAGGATATGCTGGCTGACTTGGCTTGCAGAATGCATAAGCTCCTGTAATTCTTTATTTTCTGAAGTCAGGAAATGTAGACAATTTTTGCTTAAGTTCCATAGTATGTTGCTGGTATTTCAGTATGTGGAACTGGTAATTCAATGCTCTAATGGCGAGAGTTGCAGAGGTGTATACTTTTTTTACCCCATCTGTCTAAAGCTCGGGAATCCTTGTCCGAAGGCATGGGATTCCTAGCTGTAGATGCTTTTATTCCTTTAGGACCCTGGGAGATGACCCTCTAGGTCAGCAGTAGGATTTTTGAAAAGAAATGTGAGAGTCAGGGACTCTATAGTACCCGTCTGGTTTCCTTGGAGCAGGGGTAAAGTATCAGGAGTTAGACTGGATTTTATAAAGACATCATCCAGAACAGGAGGGATAGCTAAGGGTCTGTGCTGTGGTAAATCTAAAAATTCCCTGAGTCTCTTTTTGGACCGAGTATAATCCTGGCATTCCCAGCAGAAATGCTCTCTCAAAGAATGCAGGGTTTCACCAAAAGAAAAATCATGTGGAGGGGAAGCAGAATGAATGGATTCCTCTACATCTGAATCCTCATAGGCAGATAAAGGCATGCCTGCATATTCAGAAAAGTACAGTTGTGTACACGTACCACAAATGTAGATATTAGTGTGTATTCACTGTTGCAGTCATCACTTTTTGGTTAACTGCTTGCAGCAAAGTCTTGGGTCCTGCGTTGGTTGCCGTCCCTTCTTCCATGACATTAGGTCGTCAGGGGTATAAAGCATGCAGCCAATGCCATTACATCAGTTTTTCTTGCCCCAGATGTCAGGTGCTCCCTTAATGGGAAGCAATTAAATCTATAAATATACAGGGTTATGCCTCCAACAAAAACGCAAATACACCAAAAAGCTTTTGATGATAGCAAGGGAAAGTAGTGGTATATCCAAAAAAAAGGAGGAGGCGGGAGGGTAGCCAGGACTGCAACAGTGAATACACTCTAACATCTACATTTATGGTAAGTGTACACAAAGTACAGTTGTGTACACTTACCACAAATGTAGATGTTAGAGTGTATTCACTGTTGCAGTCATTAAATTTTGGTAATCTGCTGACAGGTTGCACTCTGTCGGCCTGAATAAAGTCTTGGGTCCTGCGTCGGTTGCTGTCTCCTCTTCCATGACGTCAGGTCGTCAAGGGTATAAAACACGCAGCAGACGCCATTTTATTCAGTTTTTCTTGCTCCAGATGTCAGGTGCCCCCCAAATGGGGAGTATGTATATATATATATATATATATATATATATATATATATATATATATATATATATATATATATATATATATATATATATATATATATATATATATATATATATATATATATATATATATATATATATATATATATATATATATATATATATATATATATATATATATATATATATATATATACATACACACACACACACACAAATATATATGCAAGTGCACTTTTAGCGACATACACTTTACCTTCATCTAAAAGCAAATGCATCCCAAAGGCTGTAGAATATAGTGAAGGAAAGAGAAGTTATAGAAAAGGGGGACAGCGGGTGGGTAACCCGGACTGCAACAGTGAATACACTCAAACATCTACATTTATGGTAAATGTACACAACTGTACTATGTTCTTCGTGTTTCACTGTTGCAGTCATTACATTTGGGTAGAATCCCAAAGCTATGGATGGGAGGATGGAACTAGATAGCATTAGGAGCGGCTATAAGGCCCTGCAGAACTGCAGTGGCAAAGCCTACCATGGATTTGGAGAAAAGAGGCAAATGATCATGCTTTGTGAAGGTATGAACCAAACTCCAAGTAGCAGCTTCTAGAATGTCTTTGGTTGGAACTCCTCTGAGAAAAGCTGCTGAGGTAGAGGAAGCCCTGGTGGAATGTGACCTGATCCCCTTGGGCACAGGTTTACCATGGTGCATGTAGCAGAAATGAATGCAGTGGCTTATCCACTTAGAAACAGTCTGCTTTTATATAGCCTTCCCCTCTGATCCTGCAGCAAATGCCACCAGTAGTTGCTCAGACTTTCTTAGAGATTTGGTCCTGTTTAAGTAAAATCTTAGCTGTGTGTGTACATCCAAGGAATGCAGAATCCGCTGCCCTTGTTCTGCCGATTTGGGTAAAAAGTTGGCAGGTGAATTGTTTGGTTAAGAGCCACATTGGATACCACCTTAGGCATAAAAGAAGGGTTGGTCCTAAGGGACACCCTGTCCGGGTAAAATGTAATAAAAGGCTCCAAAGCCATCAGAGCCTGTAGTTCTGAAACCCTTCTTGCTGAAGTGATTGCCAATAGGAAAGCTGTTTTCCAAGATACAAATATTATATCTGCAGAAGCTGCTGGTTCAAAAGGAGGCAGGGTGAGTTTTTCCAGCACAAAATTGAGGTCCCATGCAGGAGTTGGTGATGATCTGGGAGGCCTTAAATTTCTGGCTCCTCTAAGATACTGTTTAAGCAGAGGATGAGAAAAGAGGGGCGGCTCCGTGTTGTAATGGGCTGAGATGGCAGAGGCATGGATTTTTATTGAAGAAAAAGATAGACCCTTGTCAAGCGTCTCAGTCAAATATTGTAAAATCTGAGGGATATTTGGCTTTGCTGTGTCCGTTCATTGTGATTGGTTCCAAGAACAGAATCTCTTCCATTTATCAGCATAAGATTTTCTAGTACTAGGTTTTCTGGCTTCCAAAATGACATCACATCACAGACTTACTGAGAGGTGTTGTTTGAATAATTAAATGATCAGCCATGCTGCAAGGTTCAGAGTTTGGAGCTGGGTGTGCAAAATTTGATTGCTCTGCTGAGACAGTAGATGAGGTATTTGAGGCAAGTACCAAGGAGGGAGTTGAGACGTATTCCTTATAATTGGGTACCAGTGCTGGTGAGGCCAGTCTGGAGCAATTAGGATCATTTTTGTTTTTTCCTGTCTGACCTTTAGTAAGACCTTGGAGAGAAGAACCAGAGGGGGAAAGGCATAGACTGATAGGTTTTTCCAACTGAAGGACAGGGCATCCACTTTCCATGCTTGTCTGTGATAAGTCCTTGTGCAGAATTTATCCAATTGATAATTTTGGTGAGAGGCAAGTAGATCTATGTCTGAGCTCCCCAATTTCTGTGTTAACATGCTGAAGATTTGTGGATCCAGTTTCCACTCATGCAGGTCCATAAGATTTCTGCTTAGGTCGTCTACCAGATTATTTTGTTTTCCTGGCAGGAATTGAGCTTGAAGATGAATTTGGCAAGTCAAAGCTGTGTTCCACAATGCCACGGCTAGTATGCAAAGGGGGTAGGAATGTGTAACCCCCTGCTTATGTACCACATAACCGTGATGCTGTCAGTCTTTCTCAGTAGTTGTCCTGGATGAAGTAAGTCCTTGAAGGCTGTCAGAGCATTCTGAACCGCTAGCCTCTCTTTCTGGTTGATATGCAGATACATTTGTTTTGGGCTCCATTTGCCCTGAATACATCTCCCCACCAGGAGGGCCCCACAAGCATAGTCTGATGCGTCTGTAGTTACGGTTTGGTTAGCAGGGGGTAGAGTGAATGACAGTTCCTTGTTTTGGTGACATGTCTCTGCCCACCAAAGAAATTCCTGTTGCAGGCAGGGAATGCGAGGAATCATTGTTTGCAGACTGAATGTTGACTCCATACATTTTTTAGGTATGACTGAAGTTTCCTCATATGCAGTCTTGCATATGGAATTAGTAGAATGCAGGATGCCATGAACCCCAAAGCCTGCAGAATTTGTCTTGCAGATAACTGGGTTTTTGTTGCCATCTGATTGAAGTATTTTGTCAGTTGCCTTTGTCTGGCGTAAGGTGAGCCATCTGGGCAGTTGTATTCAAGCTTGCACCCAGGAATGTAATTATTTGAGAGAGTACCAGTTAGGATTTCTTTTCGTTTATTGTGTACCCTAGGCATGTTAGAAGCCTTTCTGCAAACGCCAGATGTTGAAAAAAAGTGTCCTTGTTCTCTGCTTGAATGAGACAGTCGTCCAGATAAGGATAAATTTGTATGCTTCTTTGTCTGCGGAATGCAATTACTGGTGCCAGGCACTTTGTAAAGACCCTGGGCGCAGTAGATAAGCCAAAGGGCAGTGCAGAGAATTGGTAATGCAAAAAAAAGTACAGTTTTGTACCCACCATAAATGTAGATGTCCGATAGATATGCAACTGCAGTCATAGCATATGGGTTGTCCTGCCTCAGGCAGCCCTCGGTCGGCCGGATTCCAAAGTCTGCGTCCGGCGTCGGCTGGTGTTGCCTCCTCTCCGACGTCAGAGCGGCTGGAGTATAAAGGCATCGGCCGACGCCATCTTCTTCAGTGTTTCTTGCCCCAGATGCCAGGTGCCCTCCTAGGAAGGCTACATTTGGTGAATGGATAAACAATTCCAGACATGCACAACAGTAATAAACAGATACACCATAGGAGATACCCCCAGCTAATAGGAATAGGGGTAGTGGACCCATAAAGAAGGTTGCAGAGGGGTAGGAGGGTGGGAAAATCCGACTGCAGTTGCATATCTATCGGACATCTACATTTATGGTAGGTACACAACTGTACTATGTCCTTCAAGAATGCAACTGCAGTCATAACATATGGGTTGAATACCATATCCAAGCTGGGGGTGGTTGGAACTAAGAAAGTGATGGTGTAGCTAAAATGCCCTGCAGGACTGCCGAAGCAAAGCCTGCTCGGGATCTGGAGTACAAAGGCAGGTTGTAGTGCTTGGTAAATGTATGCACGGAGCTCCATGTAGCAGCCTCTAGAATGTCCTTTGTAGCCACTCCTCTTAGGAAAGCTGTGGATGTGGCTACAGCTCTGGTGGAGTGTGGCCTAATATTGGCTGGCACACCTTTTCCATGAAAAGAATAGCAGAATCTGATGCAGTGTCCAATCCATTTGGAAATTGTGTTGTGTTAGAAGCAGAGGCCATAGGGGCAGAGGCCACGGTTTGGTCCGAGTTATGCTCAACAGCAATGGGTACCTGTGCTGCCTTGGCCAGTCTGGAGCTATCAAAATGCCTGTTGGTTGTTCTGCTTTGATCTTCAGTATCACATTGGTCAGCAGTGGTAAAGGAGGGAATGCATAAATTGTTAGGGAATTCCAGCTGAAGGAGAGAGCATCCGTTTTCCAGGCTAGAGGATGGTGGGTCCTTGGACAGAACTTTTCCAGGTGATGATTCATGTGAGAAGCAAAGAGATCTATGTCCGGTCTTCCCCATGTCCTTGTTATTTGTGAGAAAATGTGAGGATGCAGCATCCATTCGTGTGGATCCAAGAAATTTCTGCTCAGCTTGTCCGCCAGTACATTGTCCTTGCCTGGCACAAACTGGGATTGCAAATGTATCTGCAGACTTAGGGATTTTTCCCAGAGAATCATTGTTAGTCTGCAGAGGGGATAAGAATGAGTGCCTCCCTGCTTGTTTATATACCACATAACAGTGGTGTTGTCTATCCTTATTAGCAAATGTCCTTGTTGAAGTGATTTTTCGAAAGTCTCGATTGCATGCATCACTGCCAACATCTCTTTTTGGTTTATGTGCAGATGCCTTTCCCTTGGTGTCCATTGACCTTGAATGCATCTGCCCTCCATGTGCGCCCCCCATCCATGGTCTGAGGCGTCTGTTGTAATCATTTGACCTGCATGAGGTTTGTTGAAAGACATGCCTTTGTTTAACTGACTTGTTTGAGCCCACCACAAAAATTCTCTTTGCAGACATGGAATGAGTGGGATTACGTCCTCTAGGCTTTGGCTGTGTTGGGACCATAAGCTTTTTAAGTACCATTGCAGCTTTCTCATATGAAGTCTTGCCAAAAGTATCAGAAGAATGCAAGATGCCATGAACCCCAGGGCCTGCAGGATTTTCCTTGCAGTCAGCTGGGAGAGCTTTGCTAGGCATTTGAAGTACTCTGGTAACTGCTGCTGTTTTTCCTCTGTGAGATAAGCCATTTGTGTTTTTGTGTCCAGTTTGGCTCCTAGGAAAATAATCTGTTGGGATGGCAGAAGTCTTGATTTCTGAATGTTGACTGTGTATCCCAAGGCCTGTCGTAATTGAATGACACAGTCCAAGTTTGCTATCAAGGTTTGTTTGTTGTCTGCTTGTGAGGCAGTCGTCCAGGTAGGGGTATATTTGAATCCCTGAGTCTGCAGTGTGCCACTACTGATGCCAGGCATTTCGTGAACACTCTGGGCGCAGTAGATAAGCCAAACGGCAATGCTGAGAATTGATAATGCTCTGTCCCTGCAAGAAATCTGAGGTATCTTCTGCAGCTTTGTCTGATTGGGACATGCAGGTATGCCTCCTTGAGGTCCAGAGTGACCAGCCAAGACCCCTTGCCCAGCATGGGAAGGAGTTGCTGCAACGTCAGCATTTTGAACTTTGGCACAATGAGATAAGTATTTAGAGTAGACAAGTCCAGTATAGGCCTCCATTTGTTTTCCTTTCTTGGAACAAGGAAAAGTCTTGAATAAAATCCCTGGCCTTGTTCCTGTGGAAGGACCTTTTCTATTGCTTTTACATTTAACAGCTTTGAAACTTGAATGAGTGCCTCTGCCCTTTGATGAAGTGGCAGGTTTGGCATGCCTTGTCTTATTGGTAAAGTATGGAAGTGGAATCTGTAACCTTTGTCTATTAAATCCAGAATCCAGTTGTCCTTGGTTAAGATATGCCAGTTTTTTGAGAATAAGGATAATTTTCCGCCCAAAGGTGCTTCTCTTTGAGCCTTTGTAGACGGTATGAAAGGCAAGTCATTGTGGTTGTCCTTGTGGTGCAGCTGGACTGCCTGTGCCACTTCTTTGATTTGGTGGTTGCCATTGGCGGCCCCTGTAGGAGCCTCGGTATTGCCCTCTACCTCGGGCACGCCTATTTTCCCCTTTGAAACTTGTCAGTGTCTGGAAAGGACCAATTCTTTGAAGGCCAATTCCTGCTGAATCTGGGTGGCTGAACCTGGAGGAAATCTTTGACTGTCTGTACTGATTTAGCTTTTTCCTCAATGGACTTCAACACATCTTGTGCATTAGCACCAAAAAGCTTCTGTTTTTCCAGAGGTGCATCAAGTAACTTTACTTTAACATGGTCTGGCAGTGGCTGTTCTTTTAACCAAGTATGTCTACGTACAACAGCCCCAGTCATAGCTGCCCTACATGAAGCCTCCAATGCATCATAACCACACTGAAGAAAATGATTGCTAACCTGCTGAGTGTTATGTACTAAATCCTGCAATGCCTTTCTATCAATCAGCTCAGGAGAGGCTAGCTTTTTCTGTAAATCATCCAGTAAAAAATCCTGGTACTGAAACATATGAAAAAGGCAGTTAAGTGACCTCATGGCCAGGGTGGTAGAGGTATAAACTTTTTTACCCCATCTCTCCAGGGACCTAGCTTCCCTATCCGCTGGCAGTGGATTCTTGGCTGTGGAAGTAGCCACTCCCTTGGGGCCCTGTGAAATAGTTTCGAGATCCATAGAATGGGCCTTAAAGAGATGTTTGTGGGTGTCAGGGACCCTATAATATCTGTCTGGCTTGACAGGAGCAGGAGGGAGAGAATCAGGGTTAGCACTGGAGTCGGAGAAAACATCATCCAGGACATCCATAACTGGAGGGATAGCTAAAGGTCTGTGCTGGGGTAGCTTGAGGAAGGTACGTAGCCTTTTCCTGGAATCAGAGAATTCCTGACCCTGCCATTTAAAATGCTCCCTCATAGAGTGTAGGACTTCACCGAACGAAAAATCCTCTGGAGGAGAGGCAGAGGGAATTGATTCCTCAGCATCAGAGTCCTCATAGGCCTGGAAGGATTCTTCTTGGGTATCTGAATGCTCAGAATCCCCAGAGGCTTCATCTGAAGAGAGGTTGTCGGCCTGCTCAGTTCTGGGCCTTTTCTCTGCGGGCGGCTGAGAACCTCTGTCTGGATGAGGCTGAGAACCCCTGATAAGAGAAATAAGATCTGCAGCAAGAGACATGATCTGTTTATCAGAAGGGGCCTGGGCAGTAGGTTTAGGATGGGCCTTGGCCTGGCTGGCGGCCTTAGCACGTGCAAAGGCCTTGATGGACATGGATACAGGAGGCCTAGCTGCCCCACGTGCAGGAGTAACCTTGTCCACAGGAATGGTGTCGGGTAGATCCAGAACTTCGGTTTCTGGAGGAAAATCAACAATCGGCACCGGTGTAGACTCCGAGACCGAAGGACGTGTTAACGCTGTGTCGTCGGCCTGGAGCGGTTGAATTACCGCTTCTGAAGGGACCAAGCACTCGGAGGGTTTAGGAGGAGTATCGGTGGAGGACGCGGGCCCAGGATGTCCGTCCCGGTCCTTTCGCTTTTGGTAGATTGAGTTGTCGGTTGTTCCGACGGCATGATATAAGCAAAGATTCGAAAAGTCTTGCAAATTCTGCCCGGCGCCTGAGAGTGCGCTTATTAAAGCAAGCACAGGCAGCACAGGCAGAGACGTCGTGGTCTGGGCCCAGGCAAGGGAGGCAATAAGAATGGAAGTCCTTATGAGGTATTTGTTTACCACAAAACAAACAATTATTAACTTTCTCAATTTGTTCTGACATCGGCTGAGGCAAGAAAAAATGTTCCCCAATGGGGTACTTAGCTTTTAGATGACTTCGGTACTGAAAACACAGGAGCTGACCGACCGGCACTTGCGAACTGCTTCTGCTTCGGGCACCGCACGGCAAAAAAGACTGAAGAAGATGGCGTCGTCCGATGCCTTTATACTCCAGCCACTCTGACGGAGAGGAGGTGACACCAGCCGACGCCGGACCCAGACTTTGGAATCCGGCCGACCGAGGGCTGCCTGAGGCAGGACAACCCATATGTTATGACTGCAGTTGCATTCTTGAAGGACATCCTACCTTGAAACGGAGGTATCTTCTGCACGATTCCCTTACTGGGATATGCAGGCATGCCTCTAAGTCTAGAGTCACTAACCAAGCGTTCCTGCTCAGCATAGGCAGTAGCTGTTGTGAAGTCGGCATTTTGAATTTTGGAATGTCCAGGAACGTGTTCAAAATTTGTAAGTCCAGTATTGGACGCCAGGCATAGTCTTTTCTGGGCACCAGGAAAAGTCTTGAATAAAAACCTTATCCTTTTTCCTTTTCTGGTACTGGTTGAATAGCCCCCATATCCATGAGGGACGTTATTTGTTTCAGAGTCTCTGCCCATTGATTTTGTGGCAGATCTGGTCAATCGTTTGGAATTGGCAAAGTATAGAAATGAAATCTGTACCCCTGGGATACTATGTTTAATACCCACTTGTCCTGGGTAATTAACTGCCAATTTTGAGCATGAAGTGCTAATTGCACCCCCCCCCCCCAAGGGGGCTGCCAAAAGATTAGTGCTTGGTGAAGGTAGAGAAAAGTCACTGAGACTGCTTACTGTAAGGTTGTGCTTTGTTTCCTCCAGATTTGGAGGTGGAAGCACCCCATTGCTTTGACCTGTAAGAACCCTGTGATTGGTATCTAGAGCCTTTATAGCACCTGGATTTGCCTTGAGAGGCTGTGTTGGACACAGGAAAAGTACAGTTTTGTACCTACCATAAATGTAGATGTTCGAAGATCCACATTGCTGCAGTCCTTACACTTGGGTAGTCCGCTGTCCTCGGTCGGCCCGAATATCAAAGTATAAGGCTGACGTCGGTCAAGGCGCATTAGACTGACATCAGGACGTCAGGGTACAAATGCGCATGACCGACGTCATATCCTCAGTCTTTTCTTGCCCCAGATGTCAGAAGACCCTAACAAGAAAGGTCAAAACCCAAAGACAACAAAACCAACAACCAACCACCCGAGCACTAATAATATGTACAATATATACAATATACACAATATTTACAATCCAACCCACACAACCGCCTCTAACTACAGAGGGGAAGGAGGGAGGTAATTGGACTGCAGCAATGTGGATCTTCGAACATCTACATTTATGGTAGGTACAAAACTGTACTATGTTCTTCATCTCGCATTGCTGCAGTCCTTACACTTGGGTAGAATCCCAAAGCAGAGGTAAGGGAGGATGGCACAACTATAAAGAAGCAGGAGATGCCAAAATGCCTTGTAAAATAGCAGTGGCAAAACCAGCCCTAGATTTAGAGTAAAGTGGAAGGTGATAATGCTTAGAGAAAGTATGCACAGAACTCCAAGTAGCTGCCTCCAAGATATCTTTAGTTGCCACCCCCCTTAAAAAAGCTGTTGAAGTGGCAGTAGCCCTAGTGGAATGAGGCCTAATCCCAGCTGGAACCTCCTTGCCATGATGGGAATAACAGAAAGCAATGCAAAACCCAATCCACTTTGAAATAGTTTGTTTTGACACAGGCTTGCCCTGAGAACTCAAAGCAAAAGAAACAAATAACTGCTGAGACTGCCTGAACCCTTTAGTTCTGCTCAAATAATATCGCAACTGCCTGTGTATATCCAAAGTGTGCAAAATCTTTTTCCCTTTATTTTGGGGGTTTGCATAAAAGGTAGGCAAATGAATAGTTTGGTTTAAAGACACACTAGAAACCACTTTAGACATAAAGGAAGGATTAGTACGCAAAGATACCCTATCCTTATGGAAAATTAAGAAAGGCTCAACTGCCATAAGGGCCTGTAATTCAGAAACCCTTCTCGCAGAGGTAATGGCTAACAAAAAAGCAGTCTTCCATGATAAATATTTCAACTCAGCAGTAGCTGCAGGCTCAAAAGGTTGTAGAGTGAGTTTCTCCAACACAAAATTGAGATCCCAAGCAGGAGTAGGAGCTCTCCGTGGGGGTCTTATATTCTTTGCCCCTCTAAGGAATTGCTTAAACAAAGGATGAGAAAACAATGGTGGGTCACAATCATAGTGAGCAGAAATTGCTGCAGCATGAATCTTAATAGAAGAGAAGGACAAACCTTTGTCCAGTAACTCAGTAAGATATTGAAGAGCCACACTTAAATTAGGCTTAGAAACATCAAATGCTTTTGCTGCACTCCAAAATAAAAATCTCTTCCATTTATCTGCGTACACTTTCCTTGTACTAGGCCTTCTGGCTTCCAAAATAACATTCAAAACTTGCTGTGGAAGCTGAAACCCTCCAGGGTTTAAAACAGAATATGCCAGGCTGTCAGGTGAAGAGAGTGAAGTTTGACATTGAGTAAATGACTGCTCTCCTGAGTCAGCAGGTGTGGAATCGAAGGTAAAGGCCATGGAGGCTCCCGTACCAGACTTCTCAGTAGTGGGTACCAATGCTGTCGAGGCCAATCTGGAGCTATTAAAATCATCTTTGGCTTGTCCTGTCTGACCTTCAGAAGTACCTTTGGGAGGAGAGGCAGAGGTGGAAAGGCATACACATGAAGATTGCTCCAATTGAATGAAAGAGCATCCACTTTCCAAGCTGTGGGAGGAAAACCTTTTGTGCAAAACTTTGGCAGCTGGTAGTTTAGTGGAGAAGCGAACAGATCTATGTCTGGAGTTCCCCATGACACTGTCAATTTCTGAAATACATGAGGATCCAATTTCCACTCGTGGGGATCCATAATTTGTCTGCTCAACACATCTGCTAAGGAGTTCTGTGCTCCCGGCAGAAACCTTGCCTGAAGATTTAGCTGTAAACTGAGAGCAGTCTCCCACAAAATCATTGCTTGTCTGCACAAAGGATAAGAATGTGTTCCCCCTTGCTTGTTGATGTACCACATGACAGTTGTGTTGTCTGTTAGAATCAACACCTGCCCTGGAAGAAGTAAATCCTTGAAAGCTATTAATGCAAATTGGACTGCTAACATCTCCTTCAGGTTGATATGTAGATGTAGAAGTCTGGCAGGCCACGTGTCTTGTATCCACTTTCCATTTAGATGAGCTCCCCAAGCTTTGTCTGAGGCATCTGTCGTTAGAATCTGACTTGCCTCTGGCCGGGTCACAGAGAGTCCCTTGTTTAGGTGACATTCCTGAGCCCACCACAAAAATTCCTTTTGAATGCAAGGTATTATCTGAATGACAGTGTCCAAATCTTGGCAGTGCTGTGTCCATACATTTGAGATACCATTGTAGCTTCCTCATATGCAGTTTGGCATTGGGAAGCACCAGAATACAAGATGCCATGAACCTCAAGGCTTGAAGGACTGTCCTTGCAGTCAGCCTGGACTGATGAGACAATTGATGGAAGTAAAGAGAAAGATTCTTTTGTTTGTCCGGGGTCAAAAAGGCCATCTGGGATGCTGTATTCAGTCTCACACCCAGAAAGCACATGTCCTGAGAAGGTACTAGACTGGACTTTATTTCATTCACAGAATACCCCAGGCATCTTAACACTGCTATCACATAGTGTAGATGATGAAGAAGTTCTTCTTTTCCTTGAGCCAGAATCAGACAATCGTCCAAATAAGGATAGATCTGTATTCCTCTTAGTCTGAAGAAAGCTATCACTGGAGCCAGAACCTTCGTGAATACTCTGGGCAGTAGATAAGCCAAAGGGCAATGCAGAGAACTGATAATGAGAAGTCCCAGCCCGGAAACGTAGATACTTCCTGCAACTTAGCCTGATAGGAACATGAAGGTAAGCCTCCTTGAGATCCAGAGTCACCATCCAATGATCTTTGCCCAGCAGAGGTAAAAGTTGTTGTAACGTCAACATTTTGAACTTGGGAATGTCCAGATAAGTGTTGAGGATAGATAAATCCAAAATTGGTCTCCACGTGTTCCCCTTCTTTGGTACTAGGAACAGGCGAGAATAAAATCCTAGGCCCACTTCTGACAGAGGGACCGGCTGAATGGCTCCTATTTGGAGCAGCAGAGAAATCTGTTTGTGAGCCTCTATTCTTTGCTGAGGAGGAACGTCTGGCATGCCTTTGAAAGGAGGCAAGGTATGGAAATAAAACCTGTAACCTTGGTGTATGATATCCAATACCCATCTGTCTTGGGTAATTAAACTCCAATTTTCTTTGAAAAGTGCCAACCTTCCTCCCAAAGGTGCTGCCAGTCGAGAAGACTCTGGCAGCTGAAAAGGTAGGTCATTGGGTCTGTTTACGAAAGGACTGACCCCTGCCCTCACCAAGACTGTGCAGGTGAACTCCCTGTTCTAGGCCTGAAAGAGCCCTGAGCTCTGCCCCTACCCGTCTAGACCTGCCCCTAGACTGGGAATCATAAGAAGGATACATCCACCCCTTAGTAGGCCAATTTCTGCTAAACTGGAGGCTGAACCTGCAAAAAATCTTGAACAGTCTGCATAGACTTAGCCTTGTCTTCCATTTTCTTTAAGACTGCCTCAACAGGTGAACCAAATAACACATCAGATTGTAAAGGAGCATCCAAAATCCTTGTCTTAACATGGTCAGATAAATTCTGATCCCTCAGCCAGGCGTGCCTGCGAAGAACTGACCCTGTGGCAGCCACCCTAGACGAGGCCTGTACAGCATCAAAACCACATTGCAAAGAATGCTTACCCACTTGTTCAGAGACATGTACCAAATCCTGTAACTCTTTACAGTCAATACCTTCCGCCAGAGCATCTACCTTGGACTTCAATTGAGACAGTAGATAGTTTTGGTATTTCAACATGTGAAACTGGCAATTTAGAGCCCTCATAGCTAGGGTGGAAGACGTATAAACTTTCTTTCCCCATCTATCCAAAGCCCTAGCCTCTTTATCTGGAGGAACCGGATTTTTAACAACAGAAGCCTTAACACCCTTAGGCCCCTGACTAACAGTTTCTGGGTCCGCCCTAGGACTCTTAAAAAGAAACTTATGAGCTTCAGGCACCCTATAATACCTATCCGGCTTAACAGGAGCAGGAGGCAAGGAATCAGGATTAAGAGAAGCCTCTGCAAACACATCCTCCACCACATCCAGAACAGGAGGTATAGCCAAAGGCCTATGCTGGGGTAAAAAAAAAGAAATTCCCTAAGCCTTTTCCTGGAATCAGAGAAATCCTGACCTTCCCACTTAAAATGCTCCCTCATGGAATGGAGGGTCTCTGAAAAAGAAAAATCCTCAGGAGGAGAAGCAGAAGGAGTAGAATCATCCACATCAGAATCAGAATAAGGAGAATACTCCTGCAAGTCTTCAGCCGAAGACTCTGAAACATCAGAAGCCTGCTCAAAACTCCCCAACTCAGGTTCCACCCTAGGCCTCTTATCAGGAGGGGGCAAAGAACCTCTAATTAAGGTAATCAAATCTTCTGCCATTTTAAGCATATGCTTCTTGGGCACAGATCCTGAAGAATTAGGAGTGACACCAACTGAAGCTAAACCTGGCCTGCCTCTGGGAGAAGCCTTGGAAACAGAAGGCCTAACCACCCTAGGAAGGGAGGGAGTACAGTAACCTGAGAAGCCCCTTCAGCCTGACTTGCCTCCTGAGAGGCCACATCCTGCAATAACAAGGTCTCCCCCTGGGCCTCCAGAGAAACCTCCGGTGGAACCACCGCTCCACCGATACCTCTAAAGAACGGCGTCCGCACGGGCGACTGCCTACCCTGGGCTTAGCTGCTTTATCCTTGCACTTCTTTGAAGAAGCGGACGCCGGAGCATCCGACGGCATAGTGTAATTGCACCGCTTCCCAAAGACTAACCTGGCACAATCTAACCTTCTCTTAATAGTGCGCTTATTGAATCTAGCACAAAAGCGACACCCAACAACGTCGTGCTCAGGCCCTAAACAAGGAATACACAAGGTATGATAATCTCTATGCGGTATCTGTTTCCCACAAGAAATACAGTTATTCACTTTTTCTGACATCCGGTAAACCACTGAGGCAAGAAAAAAGCAAAATATTCCCAACGGGGTACTTAGCCAACTTTGACTCGGTCTGAAACTCCGAACTCGAAAAATTTCAGAACGCCGAACAGCACTTGCAACGCTGCTTCTGCATCGGACCATGCGGCAAAAAAGACTGAGGATATGACGTCTGTCATGCGCATTTGTACCCTGACGTCCTGATGTCAGTCTAATGCGCCTTGACCGACGTCAGCCTTATACTTTGATATTTGGGCCGACCGAGGACAGCGGACTACCCAAGTGTAAGGACTGCAGCAATGTGAGATGAAGAACATGGACCAATTTTTAGTAGGCCAGTGTCTACTGAACCTGGGTGGCTGCACTTGTAAGAAATCTTTTACAGTTTGCATAGATTTAGCTTGGCCTTCCATTTTCTTTAAAACCTCTTCTGCCTTATTAGCAAACAGAATGTCATGCTATAAAGGGGCATCCAAAAATTTAGCTTTAACATGATCAGGCAGATTTTGCTCCTTGAGCCAGGCATGCCTTCTAATCAGAGATCCAGTAACTGCGGCCCTGCAAGAGGCCTCTAAGGAAACAAAACCACATTGCAAAGTATGCTTTCCAACCTGTTCTGCTGAATGCAATAATTCCTGTAATTCTTTACTTTCCACACAATCAGAAATCAACATCATTTACTGTTGCAATAAGCCCATAACATGCTGTTGATATTTAAGCATATGAAACTGGCAGTTTAAGGCACTAACTGCCAAAGCTGCAGACGTATAAAAGTACAGTTGTGTACCTACCATAAATGTAGATGTTAGAGTGTATTCACTGTTGCAGTCATTACACTTGGGTTTATCCTGCTGGCAGGCTACCCGCAGTCGGCCTGAATTCCAGTCTTGGTCAGGCGTCAGTTGCTGTCGCCTCTTCCCTGACGTCAGTGCGCCAGGGTATAAAAGATGCAGCCAATGCCATTTTCTTCAGTTTTTCTTGCCCCAGATGTCAGGTGCCCCCAAAAGGGTAAGCTAAAAAACATTGCTAATAAAAGCATGCACTAAAACCAACAATACCTCCATCTACAAGCAAATACACCACATAGGTTGTATAGGATAGAGAAGTACAGATATAAGTCCCAGCAAAGAAAGGGGATGGTGGGTGGGTAAAGTACAGTTTTGTACCTACCATAAATGTAGATGTCAGATAGGTGTGCAACTGCAGTCCTGACATATAGGTTGTCCTGCCTCAGGCAGCCCCTCGGTCGGCCGGATTCCAAAGTCTGTGTCCGGCGTCGGCTGATGTCGCCTCTTCCCCTTCAGAGCAGCTGGGGTATAAAAGCATCAGGCGACGCCATCTTCTTCAGTGTTTCTTGCCCCAGATGCCAGGTGCCCTCCAAGGAAGGCTAAATTTAGAGAATGGATAAAATTCCAGACATGCACAATAGTAATAAACAGATACACCATAAAAGCTATCCCCAGCTAAGTTGGAAAAGGGGTAGTGGACCCAAAAAAGTAAATTACAGAGGGGTAGGAGGGAGGGTAAACCTGACTGCAGTTGCATATCTATCGGACATCTACATTTATGGTAGGTACAAAACTGTACTATGTCCTTCAAGAATGCAACTGCAGTCCTGACATATGGGTTGAATACCATAGCCAAGCTGGGGGTGGTAGGATCTAAGAAAAAGATGGTGTAGCTAAAATGCCCTGCAGGACTGCCGAAGCAAAGCCTGCTCGGGATCTGGAGTATAAAGGCAGGTTGTAGTGTTTGGAAAATGTATACACGGAGCTCCATGTAGCAACTTCTAGAATGTCCTTTGTAGCCACCCCTCTTAGAAAGGCTGTGGAGGTGGCTATAGCTCTGGTTGAGTGTGGCCTGATATCGGCTGGCACACCTTTTCCATGGAAGGAGTAACAGAATCTGATGCAGTGTCCAATCCATTTTGAAATTGTTTGTTTGGAAATTGCCTTTCCTTGCACTCCAGCAGCGTGGCTACAAATAGTTGGTCAGACTTTCTGTTGGCCTTTGTTCTGTCCAAGTAGTAGCGTAATTGTCTGTGTATGTCCAAAGTGTGCAGCAGCTTTTCCCCTTTATTTTGAGGATTGGGAAAGAAAGTAGGCAGGTGAATTGCTTGATTTAGAGACACACTGGATATCACTTTTGGCATGAATGAAGGATTGGTTCTTAAAGAAACTCTGTCCTGATGAAAAATGAGGAATGGAGGTACTGCCATGAGGGCCTGTATCTCCGAGACTCTTCTTACTGAGGTAACTGCCAACAGGAAAACTGTTTTCCAGGAGAGAAATTGCATTTCTGAAGATGCTGCTGGCTCAAAAGGAGGAAGAGTTAATTTTTCCAAGACTAAGTTGAGGTCCCATGCAGGCACTGGTGGTTTCCTGGGAGGTTTGATATTATTTATCCCTCTTAGAAACTGTCTTAGCAAAGGATGTGAAAACACAGGTGGATCGCAGTTGTATTTTGCTGAGATTGCTGAAGCGTGTATTTTTATGGAAGAATATGAAAGGCCACTATGAAGCATTTCTGCCAAGTATTCTAGTATCTGTGGCATGCTTATTACTGATGCATCCTGACCCTTGTTGGCATTCCAAGTGATGAATCTCTTCCATTTGGCTGAATAAGTTTTTCTGGTGGAAGGTCTGCGTGCTTCCAGTAAGATCTCTTGAACTTTTTTGGAGAGAGAGATATGGGTGGAAGTCATGGGACCCTCCAAGCTGTCAGCTGCAATGTTTGCAGGTTGGGATGAACCATCCTGTATTTGTGCTGAGTTAGAAGCAGAGGCCACGGCTTGGTGCGAGATATGCTCCTTAGTAATGGATACCAGTGCTGCCTTGGCCAGTCTGGAGCTATCAAAATACCTTTCGGTTCTGCTTTGATCTTCAGTAACACCTTGGTCATTAATGGTAGAGGTGGGAATGCATAGATTGTCAGAGAATTCCAGCTGAAGGAGAGAGCATCCATTCTCCAGGCTTGAGGATGGTGTGTCCTCCAACAGAACTTCAGATGATGATTGCGGTGAGAGGCAAAGAAATCTATGTCCGGCCTTCCCCATGCACGAGTTATTTGTGAAAAAATGTCTGGATGCAGCATCCATTCGTGCGGGTCCAAAATGTTTCTGCTTAGACTGTCCGCCAGAACATTGTCCTTGCCTGGAACAAACTGGGATTGCAACTGTAAGTTCAGTTTCAGGGCCTTTTCCCAAAGAGTCATTGTTAGTCTGCAGAGGGGGTAAGAATGAGTGCCTCCCTGTTTGTTTATGTACCACATGACAGTGGTGTTGTCTGTCTTTATTAGCAGATGACCTTGTTGAAGAAATTTTTCGAAGGCCTCGATTGCATGAATCACTGCCAACATCTCTTTTAGATTTATGTGCAGATGCATTTCCCGGGGAGTCCATTGTCCTTGCATGAATCTGCCCTCCATGTGCACCCCCCATCCATGATCTGAGGCGTCTGTTGTAATGGTTTGACTTGCTTGAGGTTTGTTGAAAGACATGCCTTTGTTTAATTGACTTGCTTGTGCCCACCACAAAAATTCCTTTTGGAGACCTGGAATGAGTGGTATAATGTCTTCTAAGTTGTGGCTGTGTTGAGACCATAAACTTTTTAGGTACCATTGTAGTTTTCTCATGTGTAGTCTTGCCATTGGAATCAGAAGAATGCAAGATGCCATGAAACCCAGGGCCTGCAGGATTTTCCTTGCAGTCATCTGGGTGAGCTTTGCTAGGCTTTTGAAGTAATCTGGTAATTGTTCTTGTTTTTCTTCTGTGAGGAAAGCCATTTGTGAGTTTGTGTCCAGTTTGGCTCCTAGGAAAATTATTTGTTGGGATGGCAGTAGTCTTGATTTTTGAATATTGACTGTGTATCCCAAAGCCTGTAGTAAGTGTATGACATAGTCCAAGTTTCTTATCAAGGCTTGTTTGCTGTCCGCTTGTATAAGGCAGTCGTCCAGGTAAGGGTATATTTGTATCCCCTGGAGTCTGCAATGTGCAATTATTGATGCCAGGCATTTCGTGAATACTCTGGGCGCAGTAGATAAGCCAAACGGCAATGCTGAGAATTGATAATGCTCTGACCCTGCAAGAAATCTGAGGTATCTTCTGCAACTGTGTCTAATTGCGACATGCAGGTATGCCTCCTTGAGGTCCAGAGTAACCAGCCAAGACCCCTTGCCCAGCATGGGAAGGAGTTGCTGTAACGTCAGCATTTTGAATTTTGGCACAATGAGAAAAGTGTTTAGAGCGGACAAGTCCAGTATAGGCCTCCATTGCTTTTCTTTTCTTGGAACAAGGAACAGTCTTGAGTAGAATCCCTGACCTTGTTCCTGAGGAGGAACCTTTTCTATTGCTTTGATCTGTAACAGGTTTGAAACTTGTATGAGTGCCTCTGCCCTTTGATTTTGTGGCAGGTTTGGCATGCCTTGTCTTGTTGGTAAGGTATGGAAGTGGAACCTGTAACCTTTGTCTATTATGTCCAGAATCCATTTGTCCTTTGTTAAAACGTGCCAATTCCTGGAAAATAAGGATAATTTTCCGCCTAAAGGTGCTTCTCTTTGAGCCTTGGTCGGCGGTGTCAAAGTCAAGTCATTGTGATTGTCCCTGTGGAGCAGTAGAAGTCCCTGCGCCACTTCTCTGATTAGTTGGTTGCCACTGGCGGCCCCTGTAGGAGCCTCGGTATTGCCCTCTACCTCGAGCACGCCTGTATTTTCCCCTTTGGAACTTGTCAGTGTCTGGAAAGGACCAATTCTTTGAAGGCCAATTCCTGCTGAACCTCGGTGGCTGAACCTGGAGGAAATCTTTGACTGTTTGTACTGATTTAGCCTTTTCCTCAATAGATTTCAACACATCCTGTGCATTAGCACCAAATAGCTTCTGTTTTTCCAGAGGTGCATCTAGGAGCTTTACTTTAACATGATCTGGCAATGCCCGTTCTTTCAACCAAGCATGTCTACGTATGACGGCCCCTGTCATAGCTGCCCTACATGAAGCTTCCAATGCATCATAACCACACTGAAGAAAATGACTGCTAACCTGCTGAGTATTATGAACCAAATCCTGTAAGGCCTTTCTATCTAAAGGCTCAGGAGAGGCTAACTTTTTCTGCAAATCATCCATCAAGAAATTCTGATACTGAAACATATGAAAAAGACAGTTAAGTGCCCTCATGGCAAGGGTGGTTGAGGTATAAACTTTTTTGCCCCATCTCTCCAAGGACCTAGATTCCCCGTCTGAGGGCAAAGGGTTTTTGGCCGTGGAGGTGGCCACTCCTTTGGGCCCCTGAGAAATAGTTTCTAGATCCACAGAGTGGGCCTTAAAGAGATGCTTACGAGTTTCAGGAACCCTGTAATATCTGTCTGGCTTGACAGGAGCAGAAGGGAGAGAATCAGGGGAAGCACTGGAGTCTGAATACACATCATCCAATACATCTAACACTGGTGGAAAAGCTAAAGGCCTGTGCTGGGGTAACTTAAGGAAAGTACAAAGCCTTTTCCTGGAGTCGGAGAAATCCTGGCCCTGCCACTGAAAATGCTCTCTCATGGAGTGGAGAATTTCCCCGAAAGAAATATCCTCTGGAGGAGAGGCAGAGGGAATGGATTCATCAGCATCATAATCCTCGTAGGCCTGGAAGGATTCTTCCTGGGAATCTGAATGGTCTGAGTCCCCAGAGGCTTCATCTGAGGAAAGGGTATCTGTCTGCTCAACCCTAGGCCTTTTATCTGCAGGCGGCTGAGAACCTCTGTCTGGGTGTGCCTGAGAGCCTCTGATTAAAGAAATTAGATCTGCAGCTAAAGTCATGATCTGTTTATCAGAAGTGGAACCCTGGGAAAAGGATTTAGGAGGGTGAGCCTTAGCCTGGATGGCAGCCTTAGCACGTGTGTAGGCCTTGATGGACATAGGGACCGGAGGCCTAGCTGCCCCACGTGCTGGAGTAACTTTATCCACCGGTATGGTGTCAGGTAAGTCCTGGGCTTCGGTTTCAGGAGGAAAATCAACAACTGGCACCGGGGTAACCTCCGGGACCGAAGTGTGCGGTAAAGCGGTGTCGTTGGTCTGGAGCGGTTGAATTACCGCCTCTGAAGAGACCGATGCACTCGCGGTAGGCTTTGGCGTGTCGTTGGTGGAAAACGCGGGCCGAGAAAGTCGGTCCCGGTCCTTCCGTTTTTTGGAAATGTGTTGCCGGTTGTTCCGACGGCATGATATAGGAGAAATTTTCCCCAAAAAAGTCTTCAGCAAATTCTGCCCGGCGTCCGAGTGCGCGCTTATTGAAGCAAGCACAGGCAGCACAGGCCGAGACATTGTGGTCTGGGCCCAGGCAGGGAAGGCAGTAAGAATGGAAGTCCTTATGAGGTATTTGTTTACCACAAGACAAACAATTATTAACTTTTGCAGTTTTATCTGACATCGGCTGAGGCAAGAAAAGGTTCCCCAACGGGGTACTTAGCTTTTTGATGACTTCGGTAACTGAAAACACAGGAGCTGGCCGACCGGCACTTGCGAACTGCTTCTGCTTCGGGCACTGCGCGGCAAGAAAGACTGAAGAAGATGGCGTCGCCTGATGCTTTTATACCCCAGCCGCTCTGACGTCGGGGAAGAGGCGACATCAGCCGACGCCGGACCCAGACTATGGAATCCGGCCGACCGAGGGGCTGCCTGAGGCAGGACAACTCATATGTCAGGACTGCAGTTGCATTCTTGAAGGACATCCTGGACTGCAACAGTGAATACACTCAAACATCTACATTTATGGTAGGTACACAACTGTACTATGTTCATCGTGTTTCACTGTTGCAGTCATTACACTTGGGTTGAATCCCAAAGCTGAGGTTGGGCGGCTGGGTCTAAATAGACATAGGAGTAGCTATAAGGTCCTGCAAGACTGCAGTGGCAAAGCCTGCTCTGGATTTAGAGTAAAGAGGCAAGTGGTAGTGCTTAGTAAAAGTGTGCACTGAAGTCCAAGTTGCAGCCTCCAAAATATCCTTGGTTGGTACTCCTCTGAGAAAGGCTGCTGAGGTGGCTGCTGCCCTGGTAGAAAGTGGTCTAATGCCCTTAGGCAATGATTTACCATGTTGTGAATAGCAGAAACGAATGCAGTGTCCTATCCATTTTGAAATAGTCTGCTTTGAGATGGCCTTTCCTTGTGATCCTGCAGCATATGCCACTAAACGTTGCTCAGTCTTTCTGAAAGCTTTAGTTTTGTTCAAGTAGAAGCGTAGCTATCTGTGTATGTCCAATGAATGCAGAAGTCTCTCACCTTTATTCTGCGGGTTTGGGTAAAAAGTAGGCAAATGAATGGTTTGGTTAACAGCCACACTGGACACTACCTTAGACATAAATGTTGGGTTTGTCCTTAGAGAAACCCTGTCTGGATGGAAGATAATAAAAGATTCCACAGCCATTAATGCCTTTAACTCTGAGACTCTTCTTGCTGAAGTTATTGCTAGGAGCAGAGTTGTTTTCCATGATAAGAATTTTATGTCAGTTGAATTGGCTGGCTCAAAAGGAGGCATTGTTTGTTTTTTCAAGACATAACTGAGGTCCCATGCAGCTATTGGTGCTCGCCTTGGAGGTCTTATGTTTTTGGCCCCCCTGAGGAACTGCCTAAGCAATGGATTTGAAAAAAAATAGGTGGGTCTGTATTGTAATGAGCTGAAATGGCAGAGGCATGGATCTTAATTGATGAGAAGGATAGGCCTTTGTCCAGCATCTTAATTAGATATTGTAAAATCTGAGGAATATTTGGAACAAGGGTGTCAATTCCTTGTGCCTGGTTCCAAGCACAAAATCTCTTCCATTTTTCTGCATAAGATTTCCTGGTGCTGGGCCTCCTGGCCTCCAAAATGACATCCATAACCGCTTTAGAGAGAGGTGTATTCTGAATGGTTACAGTATCCGCCATGCAGCTAGATTTAGAGTTCTGAGTTGGCTGTGCAGGATCTGTTTTGTTGGGTCAGTAAATGAGGAATTTGAAACAATGTCCAGGTTGGGCCTTGGGACAAGCTCCTTAGGATTGCGTACCAGTGTTGGAGTGGCCAATCCGGGGCAATCAGTATCATTTGTGGCTTCTCTTGTCTGTCCTTTAGGAGTACCTTGGGGAGGAGAGGCAGTGGAGGAAAGGCATATTCTGTAAGGTTTGTTCCAGATGAATGACAGGGCATCCACTTTCCATGCTTGTTTGTGATAAGTCCTTGTGCAGAATCTCTGAAGTTGGCAATTGTTCGGGGAGGCAAATAGATCTATGTCTGGGCATCCCCATTTCCTTGTTACCATGCTGAAGATTTGTGGATCTAGTTTCCACTTGTGAGGGTCTATGAGGTTTCTGCTTAGTTAATCTTCCAGAGCATTTGTTTTTCCTGGCAGGAATTGTGCTTGCAGGTGTACTTGGTAAGTCAATGCTGTGTTCCACAAAATCATGGCTTGTCTGCAGAGGGGGTAGGAATGTGTGCCCCCCTGCTTGTTTATGTACCACATGACTGTGGTGTTGTCCGTCTTTATCAGCAGCTGTCCTGGATGAAATAGGTCGTTGAAGGCTGTCAGGGCATTTTGTACAGCTAGCATCTCTTTTTGATTGATGTGTAGATGCCTTTGGCTTGGGGGCCATGTGCCCTGAATACATTTTCCTGTCATGTGGGCCCCCCAGGCATAATCTGATGCATCTGTTAGTGTTTGCCTGGCTGTCCCTTGTTGTGGTGACAGGTCTGAGCCCATCATTGAAACTCCTGTTGCAGGCAGGGAATGAGGGAAATTAATGTTTCCAGGCTGTGGCAATGTTGAGTCCAAACACTTTTTAGGTAAATTGTAGTTTCCTCATATGCAGTCTTGCATATGGAATTAGCAGAATGCAGGTGGCCATGTAGCCCAGAGTCTGCAGAATTTTTCTTGCAGATAACTGGGTCTTTGTTGTTGCCATGTTTTCGAAGTAAGAAGTCAGATGGCTTTGTTTGTCTGGCGTGAGATAGCCATCTGGGCAGTTGTATTTAAGCTTGCACCCAGGAATATTATCTCTTGAGAGGGTACTAATTTTGATTTATTTTCGTTTACTGTGTACCCTAGGCAAATTAGTAATCTTTTTACAAACGCCAGATGCTTTAGTAGAATGTCTTTGGCCTCTGCTTGAATAAGGCAGTCGTTCAAGTAGGGATATATTTTAATTCCTCTGTCTGCGAAATGCAATTACTGGTGCCAGGCATTTTGTGAAGACCCTGGGCGGAGTAGATAAGCCAAAGGGCAGTGCAGAGAATTGGTAGTGCATTGATCCAGCTATGAATCTGAGGTATTGTTCTGATTGGGACATGCAGGTATGCCTCTTTGAGGTCCAAAGTTACAAGCCAAGCCTTTTTGCCCAGCATGGGCAGAAGCTGCTGCAGAGACAACATTTTGTATTTCAGAAAGTCCAGAAAAGTATTTAGAATAGACAGGTCCAGAATCGGTCTAAATGCTTTGTCCTTTCTTGGTACTAAGAAAAGTCTTGAGTAAAATCCTTGTCCCTGCTCTTGTTGTGGCACTGGCTGAATAGCCCTCATGTCCACGAGGGATGAAAACTGGTTTTGTGCCTCTGCCCATTGATTGTGTGGCAGGGTCTGGCATACCTTTTGCCTTTAGAATGAGACCCATTTGTCCTGGGTAATCATGCCAATTTTGTGAAAAAAAGTGCTAGCTTTCCCCCTAAGGGTGCTGCCAAAAGATAAATGCTTGGCATTGGCACAGGGAAGTTATTGGGACTGTTTCCTATATGGCTGTGATTTGTCTTCTCCACTTTTGGAGGTAGAAGCACCCCACTGTTTGGGCCTCTATGAACCCTGGGGCTGTTGTCTGCCTCTAGGGTGTCTGTATCTGCCTCTTTGTGGCCTGTCTGACACAGGAAAGGACCAATTCATAGAAGGCCAGTTCCTGCTAAATCTGGGTGGCTGCACCTGTAAGAAATCCTTCACTGTCTGCATAGATTTAGCTTTATCCTCCATTTTCTTCAACACCTCTTCTGCCTTAACACCAAACAAAGTATCATGCTGTAATCGAGCATCCAATAATTTTGCTTTAACATGATCAGGCAGAGTCTGTTCCTTTAACCAAGCATGCCTTCTAATGACCGAGCCTGTGACAGCGGTCCAGCAAGAGGCCTCCAGTGAATCATAACCACATTGCAAAGTATGTTTTCCCACTTGTTCAGCTGCATGCAAAAAATCCTGCAATTCCCTGTTCTCAGCACATTCAGAATTTGTCAACATTTTCTGTTTTAACAGAGACATTAAGTATTGCTGATATTTAAGCATATGAAACTGACAATTTAAAGCGCTTACAGCCAAGTTAGCAGAAGTATAAACTTTTTCCCCCATCTGTCCAGTGCCCTAGAATCTCTGAGGGGACAGGGTTTTTTGCAGCAGCAGCCTTGACCACTTTGGGACCCTGTGAAACAGTTTCTGGGTCAGCAGCAGGGTTTTTATATAGAAATTTATGAGAATCTGGAACCCTGTAGTATCTGTCTGGCTTAACAGGTGTAGGAGGTAGAGAGTCGGGAGACAGCCCGGACTCTGAAAAAACATCATCTACAATGTCTAGAACAGGAGGAATAGCAAGAGGTCTGTGCTGAAGTAGTAAAATAAAGTCTCTGAGCCTTTTCTTAGACTCTGAATAATCTTGGCTCTCCCAGTGGAAATGCTCCCTTCATGGTATGCAAGGTTTTCCCAAATGAGTAATCCTCAGGAAGAGAAGCTGAAGGAACAGATTCATCAGCATCAGAATCCTCATAGGGAGGAATAGAGTATCCCTGTTCTGAAGAGGCATCAGAGGAAATGGAAACCTGATCAGAGGAATCATATTCAGTGTCTTGTCTAGGCCTCTTATCAGGAGGGGAATGGGAACCCCTGATTAAAGTATTTAGGTCTTTGGCCATTTTGAGCATCTGTTTCTTAGGCATGGAAGTCTGTCCTGGAGAGTGCTGTACTTGTTTCCTTGTCTTTAAAACTGTCCGTCTCTGATGCTGAAGTTGGCTTGATATAAAGCTGTGTAGGTCTGAAAACACCCTCAGAAGCAGATGCCTGCTCAGCGGCTTCGGACCCATCTGAGGGATTAGTTTCCGAAAGCCCAATACCTTGAGTATCCAAAGGCCTAGCTGTCTCCACGTGGGAGTCGGAGGCGGCCTGTGGCTCTGAGGTAGCGGGTGTCAGGGGCTGCGAAAGCGCCTCACTGAGAACCGGCGACTGGCCTAGAAGAGGCTTCATCGTCGGTTTTGGACCTCAGATGCCTGTCTTTTTCTTTTTCCTTGCGCTTTTTATGAACTCCGGTCGGCTGTTCCGATGGCATTATGTAGTTAAACCTTTGGCCAAAGTAATGAAAAGCAAAATCGTACAGACGCTTAATAGTGCGTTGGTTAAATCTAGCACAAAACCGACAACTAGCAACGTCATGGTCAGGGCCTAGGCAAGGAATACATTATGCGGTATTTGCTTCCCACAAGAAATACAACTGTTTACTTTTTCTGACATCGGTCTGGAGCAAGAAAAAAAGTTTCCCCAACGGGGTACTTAGCTTTATAGAAGACTTCGGACCTGAAATTCAATTTCGAAAATCTCAGGAGTCGGTCGACCGGCACTTGCGAACTGCTTTTGCTTCGGGCACCAAGCAGCAAGAAAGACCGAAGAAAATGGCATTGGCTGCATCTTTTATACCCCTGGCGCATTGACGTCTGGGAGGAGGTGACAGCAACTGACGCCGGACCAAGACTTTGGAATTCAGGCCGACTACGGGTAGCCTGCCAGCAGGATAAAGTACAGTTTTGTACCTACCATAAATGTAGATGTCCGATAGGTATGCATCTGTAGTCATCACATATGGGTTTGTCCTGCCTCAGGCAGCCCTTTGGTCGGCCGGATTCCAAAGTCTGGGTCCGGCGTCGGCTGATGTCGCCCTTTACCCGACGTCAGAGCGCCTGGGGTATAAAAGAGTCAGCCGACGCCATCTTCCTCAGTTTTTCTTGCCCCAGATGCCAGGTGCCCTCTAAGGAAGGCTAAATTTGGAGAAATGCAAAATATTCCAAACATGCACAGTAATAAAAAACAAACACACCATAATAGATAACCCCAGCTAGCTATAAGAGGGAGTATTACCCAAGAAATACCACAGAGGGGAAGGAGGGAGGGAGGGAAAACCTGACTGCAGATGCATACCTATCGGACATCTACATTTATGGTAGGTACAAAACTGTACTATGTCCTTCAAGGATGCATCTGCAGTCATCACATATGGGTAGAATACCATAGCCAATCTGGGGGTGGAGGATCTATGTATAGGATGGTGTAGCTAAAATCCCCTGCAGGACTGCCGTAGTAAAGCCTGCTCTGGATCTGGAATATAAAGGTAAATTGTAATGCTTGGAAAAATGTATGCACGGAGCTCCATGTAGCAGCTTCTAAAATGTCCTTGGTAGCCACCCCTCTTAAGAAGGCTGTGGAGGTGGCTGTGGCTCTCGTGGAATGAGGTCTAATGTTAGCTGGCACAGCTTTTCCATGAAAGGAGTAACAAAAACGAATGCAATTCCCTATCCATTTTGAGATTGTCTGTTTGGAAATTGCTTTTCCTTGTGCACCAGCAGCATATGCTACCAACAGCTGGTCAGTTTTTCTGTAACTTTTAGTTCTGTCCAAGTAGTAGCGCAACTGTCTGTGTATGTTCAGGGTGTGCAGAAGTTTCAACCCTTTGTTTTGTGGATTCGGAAAGAAGGTAGGCAAAAGAATAGCTTGGTTTAATGAGACCCTGGATACCACCTTTGGCATAAATGTAGGACTGGTTCTCAATGAGACTCTGTCCTGGTGAAAAATAACAAATGGCTGTACTGCCATGAGGGCCTGTAACTCAGATACTCTTCTTGCTGAGGTTATGGCCAGAAGGAAGGCAGTCTTTCAAGACAGGAACTGTAGTTCTGCAGATGCTGCTGGTTCAAAGGGAGGCAGTGTTAGTTTTTCCAACACGAAGTTAAGGTCCCAAGTAGGCAGTGGTGGTGTCCTTGGAGGCTTGATGTTTTTAATTCCTCTTAGAAACTGCCTTAGGAGAGGATGTGAGAAGACAGGTGGATCAGTATTGTACTCTGCTGAAATTGCTGAAGCATGAATTTTAATGGAAGAGTAAGACAGACCATTGTGGAACATTTCTGCCAAGTATTCCAGTATACGTGCCATGTTCATCACTGTCGCATCTAGGCCCTTTGTGGTGCTCCAAGTGTGAAATCTTTTCCATTTTGCTGAATATGCCTTTCTTGTGGAAGGCCGGCGAGCTTCCATGATAATATCCTTCACTCTCTGGGATAGCCTATCCTGAGGAGGAGTCAAGGTATTTTCCAGGCTGTTAGTTGCAAGGTTTTCAGGTTGGAATGCAGAGTTTTGTAATTGTGCTGTGTCAGGAGAAGTGGCCATTGAGGAACAGGCCATGGTTTCGTGCGTGACATGTTCTTTAACAGTGGGTACTAGTGCTGTCTTGGCCAGTCCGGAGCTATCAGAATCACTTTTGGCTGCTCTGTCCTGATCTTCAGTAAGACCTTGGTCATTAATGGGAGAGGTGGAAATGCATACACTGTTAGAGTTCTCCAGCTGAAAGAGAGGGCATCCACTTTCCATGCTTGTGGGTGGTATGTCCTTGAGCAGAATTTCTTCAGCTGATGATTGTGGGGGGAGGCAAAAAGATCTATGTCCGGCCTTCCCCATGATTGTGTTATCTGTAGAAAGATGTCTGGGTGCAGCATCCATTCGTGTGCATCCATGATATTTCTGCTTAAGCTGTCCGCCAGTATACTGTCTTTCCCTGGCACAAATTGAGATTGCAGCTCTATGGTGAGTTTCAAGGAAAGTTCCCATAGATTCATTGCCAGTCTGCAAAGAGGATAGGAATGGGTGCCTCCTTGCGTGTTTATGTACCACATAACTGTGGTGTTGTCTGTCCTTATTAGTAGGTGGCCTTGATGCAGAAAGGGTTTGAAGGTTTCGACTGCATGTATCACTGCCAGCAGTTCCTTTTGGTTTATGTGCATGAGTAGCTCTTTTTGTGACCATAGACCTTGAATGCATCTGCCCTCCATGTGTGCTCCCCATCCGTGGTCTGAAGGGTCCGTTGTAATGGTTTGGCTGGCTATTGGTTTGCTGAAGGGCAGACCCCTGTTTGACTGGCTTGCTAGAGCCTACCACAAAAATTCCTTTTGAAGGCATGGAATGAGTGGTATCAAAGTTTCCAAGCTGTGACTGTGCTGAGTCCATAAACTCCTTAGGTACCATTGTAGTTTCCTCATATGTAGCCTTGCTTGTGGAATCAGAAGGATGCAAGAAGCCATGTAACCCAGGGCCTGCAGGATTTTCCTTGCAGTCAGCTGAGTTTGTCTTGTCAGATTTTTGAAGTAATCTGGTAGTTGACTTTGTTTTTCTTCTGTGAGGAAAGCCATTTGGGTGGTTGTATCTAGATTCGCACCCAGAAAGGTTATTCTTTGGGATGGAACAAGTCTTGATTTATGAATGTTGACTGTATATCCCAAGGCCTGAAGTAGGTGGATGGCGTAATTCAAGTGTTTTACCAAAGTTTGTTGGCTGTCCGCTTGTATAAGGCAGTCGTCCAGATATGGGTATATTTGAATCCCCTGAAGTCTGCAGTGTGCAATTACTGATGCCAGGCATTTCGTGAATACTCTGGGCGCAGTAGATAAGCCAAAGGGCAATGCTGAGAATTGATAATGCTCTGAACCTGCAAGAAATCTGAGGTGTCTTCTGCAACTTTGTCTGATAGGGACATGCAGGTATGCCTCCTTGAGGTCTAGAGTTACCAGCCAAGACCCCTTGCCCAGCATGGGAAGGAGCTGCTGAAGAGTCAGCATTTTGAACTTTGGCACAATGAGATAAGTATTCAGTGCGGACAAGTCGAGAATAGGCCTCCATTGCTTTTCTTTTCTTGGAACAAGGAATAGTCTGGAATAAAATCCTTGGCCTTGTTCTGAGAGAGGAACCTTTTCTATAGCTTTCATTTGCATTAAGCCGGAGATTTGTTTCAAAGCCTCTGCCCTTTGATTCGGTGGCAGGTCTGGCATGCCTTTTCTTTTTGGTAATGTGTGAAAATGGAACCTGTATCCTTTGTCTATTATTTGTAGTGTCCATTTGTCCCTTGTTATACTGTGCCAATTTTCTGAGAATAAAGAAAGCTTTCTGCCCAAGGGTGCTTCCAATTGAGCCCTGGTTGGCGGTGTCAAAGTAAAGTCATTGAGCCTGTCCTGCAGCAGTTGTAGATCCTGCATTACACCTCTCTGGTTGGGAGGCTGCCATTGACGTCCTCTGTAGGAGCCTCTAGCTTGCCTTCTACCTCTGGCACGCCTGTTCTTGCCTCTCTGAAACCTCTCTGTGTCTGGAAAGGACCAATTTTTGGAAGGCCAATTCCTGCTGAATCTTGGTGGTTGGACTTAGAGAAAATCTTTGACTGTTTGTACAGATTTTGCCTTTTCTTCAACTTTCTTTAGGACCTCCTGAGCCGTGGAGCCAAATAACTTTTGCTTTTCCAGTGGAGCATCCAGAAGCTTTGCTTTGACATGGTCTGGCAGAGATCGTTCCTTCAGCCAAGCATGCCTACGTATGACTGCGCCAGTCATAGCTGACCTACATGAAGCCTCCAATGCATCATAACCACATTGCAAGAAATGGTTGCTAACCTGTTGGGAGTTATGTACCAGATCCTGAAGTGATTTGTGATCTAGGGGTTCAGGTGAAGACAGTTTTTTATGCAATTCATCTAACAAATACTCTTGGTACTGTATCATATGAAATTGACAATTTAATGCCCTCATAGAAAGAGTAGCAGAAGTATACACTTTTTTACCCCATCTCTCTAAAGCTCTAGACTCCCTTTCAGAGGGGAGAGGATTTCTAGTAGTGGCAGCTGCAACCCCTTTAGGGCCCTGGGAAATAGTTTCTGGATCAGCAGAGTGGGCCATGTAAAGGTGCAGATGCGAGTCCGGGACCCTGTAGTACCTATCGGGTTTGACAGGAGCCGGAGGAAGAGAATCAGGGGTTGTGCTAGATTCAGAGTACACATCATCAATGACATTTAAAACAGGAGGAATAGCCAAAGGTCTATGCTGAGGCAAATGCAAGAAGGTCCTTAATCTCTTCCTGGAATCAGAGAATTCCTGGCCCTACCATTGGAAATGCTCTCTCATAGTGTGAAGTGTCTCCA
Organism: Protopterus annectens; assembly: GCF_019279795.1. Taxonomy (NCBI): domain Eukaryota; kingdom Metazoa; phylum Chordata; order Ceratodontiformes; family Protopteridae; genus Protopterus; species Protopterus annectens. The sequence continues at coordinate 1,576,805,531 of NC_056744.1, read as the reverse complement.
CAAAAGAAAACTCTTCAGGAGGGAAGGCCGAGGGAATAGATTCCTCTGCATCAGAATCCTCGTAGGCCGAAAAAGCCTCCTCCTGGTGGTCCTAGAGAGTAGAGCCATCTGAGGCCTCATCTGAGGAGTGGGGATCAGAGGGCTCAACCCTGGGCCTTTTGTCTGGAGGAGGTTGAGAGCCCCTGTCCGGATGAGGTTGAGAGCCCCTAATTAAGGAGATAAGGTCCTCTGCTAAGCTTAGAATCTGTGAACCTGTAGTGGGTCCCTGAGGGATAACCTTGGGAGGCAAAGCTTTGGAGAGTTCAGCAGCTTTAGCCCTAGAGAATGCCTTAATGGACATGGATGCAGGAGGCCTGGCTGCACCACGTGCTGGTGTAGTTTTGTCTAAAGGTATGGTGTCGGAAGGTTCCAGGACACCAGTTTCTGTTGGAAATTCAATAACAGACTCAGCCGGGGCCTCCGGGACCGAGGTAGTCGGCTGAGCAGTTTCGGTGGTTGGAAGTACCAAGGACTCTGCTTCAGCTGAGACCGAGACACTCGCGGTATGCCTGGCCGTGGTTTCAGCCGAAACCGCTGCCCGCGTGTGTCGGTCCTTGTCCTTCCGTTTCTTAATTAAATGTGAAGTCAGAGTCTCCGACGGCATATTGTATGAAAAACTAGCCCCAAAAAATTCCTCTGCAAACTCCGCCCGACGTCTAAGAGTGCGTCGGTTGAAGGAAGCACAGGCTGAAAAGGCCGAGACGTCGTGGTCTGGGCCTAGGCAGGGGAGGCAGTAAGAGTGGAAATCCTTATGAGGTATTTGTTTCCCACAAGTTAAACAATTAACTTTACCTGACATCGGCTGAGGCAAGAAAGAGTCCCCAACGGGGTACTTAGCTTTTTGAAGTCTTCGGTAGCTGAATTACAGGAGCTGGCCGACCGGCACTTGCGAACTGCTTCTGCTTCGGGCACCACGCGGCAAGAAAGACTGAGGAAGATGGCGTCGGCTGACTCTTTTATACCCCAGGTGCTCTGACGTCGGGGAAAGGGCGACATCAGCCGACGCCGGACCCAGACTTTGGAATCCGGCCGACCGAAGGGCTGCCTGAGGCAGGACAACCCATATGTGATGACTGCAGATGCATCCTTGAAGGACATCAAGTGTAATGACTGCAACAGTGAAACACGATGAACATCCTTCTTTCCCCAGCTATCCAGCACCCTGGAATTTCTATCAGAGGGAGTAGGATTTTTGGCTGTACAGGTCTTTACACCTTTGGGACCTTGTGAAATAGTCTCAGGATCAGCAGCAAGATTTTTGAAAAGAAATTTGTGCGAGTCAGGAACACTGTAATATCTGTCTGGCTTACTAGGAGCCGGAGGTAGGGAATCAAGAGCCATGCTCAATTCCGAAAACACAATCAACAATGTCTAATACAGGAGGTACTGCCAAAAGCCCTATGCTGAGGAAGAAGAAGAAAATTCCTAAGCCTCTTTTTTGATTCAGAGAAATCCTGGCTCTCCCAATGAAAATGTTCCCTTAAAGTATGCAAGGTTTCTCCAAAAGAATAATCCTCAGGAGGAGATGCAGATGGGATGGATTCTTCTGCATCAGAATCCTCATAGGGTGGAATAGGACATTCCTGATCAGAAGAGGAATCGGAAGAAATGGAAACCTGATCTGAAGATTTATAATCAGTGTCTTGACTAGGCCTTTCAGCAGGAGGGGGTTGGGAACCCCTGATCAAGGTAATTAAGTCCTCAGCCATTTTGACCATCTCTTTTTTAGGCATAGGGGCCTGAGCATGTGGCTCATGCGTCGGTTTTTTAGACACAGAAGATGGTTTAGATCTTGTTTTTCAGGCTGGCATCGGTTTTATATAAAAATGTTGAGGCCTGAAAACACCCTCAGAAGCCGGTGCCTGCTCAGCGGCTCCGGACCCATCCAAGGGAGAGACATCCGCGGGTTCGATACTCTGAGAATATTGTGGCATACCGGACTCCGCTTGGGTCTCGGGAGAGGTCTGTAACTCAAACGTAGTGGGTATCAGGGCCTGCGAAAGTGCCTGAGTACTGGCGAACCAACTGGCTTAGGAGAAGTTTCGTCTGTTATGGAATTTGACGGTCTGTCTTTTTCTTTGCGTTTTTTGTGGACTGCGGTAGTCGGATTGCTAACCGATGACATTTCAGGGTAATTAAATCTGGATCCATAACATTTTGAAGCAAAAATATTCAGACGCTTAATAGTGCGTTGGTTAAATCTAGCACAAAACCGACAGCAAGGCACGTTATGATCTGTGCCTAGGCAAGGAATACAGTACAAATGAAAATCCTTATGAAGTATTTGCTTCCCACAAGTAATGCAATTGTTAACTTTTACTGACATCGGTAAGGAGCAAGAAAAAGTTTCCCCAACGGGGTACTTGGCTTTAGTTGAAGACTTCGGTTCTGAAACTCAAATGCGAAAATTTCAGGAGTCGGCTGAGCGGCACATACGAACTGCTTCTGCTTCGGGCACTGCGCAGCAAGAAAGACTGAAAAAAATGGCGTCGGCTGCATGTTTTATACCCCTGACGACCTGACGTCATGGAAGAGGAGACAGCAACTGACGCAGGACCCAAGACTTTGTTATTCAGGCCGACTGAGGGCAACCTGCCAGCAGATTACCCAAATGTAATGACTGCAACAGTGAAACACGAACATCTGTACTATGTTCTTCATGTTTCACTGTTGCAGTCATCACTTTTGGGTAGATTCCCAAAGCTAAGGATGGGAGAAGGAATTTAAATAGAATTAGGACCAGTTAAAAGGCCCTGCAAGACTGCAGTGGCAAAGCCAGCTCTGGATTTAAGAGAAAATTTACAGATGGTAATGCTTGGTGAAAGTATGTACAGAACAGCAGGTAGCAGCTTACAGGATGTCCCTGGCAGGGACGCCTCTGTGAAAGGCTGTAGAGGCAGATGCAGCCCTGGTAGGTTTGATCCCCTGTGGGATAGGTTTTCCATGGTGTTTGTAGCAGAAATGAATGCAATGGCCTATTTTGGAAATGGTTTGCTTTGAAATAGCCTTCACCTCTGCCCTGCAGCAAATGCCACCAGCAGTTGATCAGATTTCCTTTGAGGTTTAGTTCTGTCCAAGTACAATCTAAGTTGTCTGTGCACGTCTAAGGAGTGCAGAATCCGTTCCCCTTTGTTCTGTGGATTAGGAAAGAAGGTTGGCAAATGTATGAACTGATTAAGGGCCACACTGGATACCACCTTGGGCATGAAGGAGGGATTGGTCCTGAGAGACACCCTGTCCGCACGAAAGATGATGAAAGGCTCCACTGCCATGAGGGCCTGCAATTCAGATACCCTTCTTGCTGAAGTGATTGCTAAAAGGAAAACAGTTTTCCATGAAAGGAATTTTAAGTCCGCAAGTGGCAGCTTACTCGAAAGGAGGAAGGGTGAGCTTTTGCAATACAAAGCTGAGGTCATAGGCTGGAGCTCTCCTGGGTGGTCGTAGATTTCTGGCCCCTCTGAGGAACTGCTTAAATAGTGGATGAGAGAAGAGGGGTGGTTCTGTGTTATAATGAGCTGAGATGGCTGAGGCGTGAATTTTGATGGAGGAGAAAGACAAACCCTTATGAAGCATCTTAGTTAAGTACTGTAAAATCTGAGGTAAATTGGGCACTGTTGTGCTCATCCCTGGAGCTTGGTTCCAGGCACAGAATCTTTTCCATTTTTCAGCATAAGATTTTCTGGTACTAGGCCTCCTTGCCTCTAAAATGAAATCCATCACTGGTTTACTGAGTGATGGTAATGGAAAAATTATGTAATTAGCCAGGCTGCTAGATTCAGTATTTGAAGTTGAGGGTGCAGAATTTGGTTCTCCTGCTTAGCCAATACAGTAGGAGTCTGAGGCAGGTGCCATGGGGCCCACAGTACGCAAGAGGGGGTACCCAGTGTTGGCGTGGCCAGTCTGGTGCAATCAAAATCATCCTTGGTTTGTCTTGTGTCTTGTTTGATCTTTAGTAGTACTTTGAACAGCAGAGGCAGAGGAGCAAAGGCATAAACTGATAGGTTTTTCCAGCTGAAGGAGGGAGCATCCACTTTCCAAGCCTGTTTGTGGTGAGTCCTTGTGCAGAATTTGTCAAACTGATGGTTTTGTGGGGAGGCAAACAGGTCTACATCTGGGCTCCCCCATTTGCTTGTCAACATGTTGAAAATCCTTGGTTCCAGTTTCCACTCGTGTGGGTCCATGAGGTTTCTGCTTAGTTAGTCTGCCAGAGTATTTAGTTTTCCTGGCAGAAATTGAGCTTGTAAATGTACTTGATAGCTCAGGGCTGTGTTCCACAATGCCATGGCTAGTCTGCAGACGGGATAAGAATGTGTACCCCCTGCTTACGTACCACATAACAGTGGTGTTGTCGGTCTTTATCATTAAGTGTCCTGGCAGAATGTGGTCCTTGCAGGCTGTCAGAGCATTCTGTACAGCTAACATTTCTTTTTGATTGATAAGCAGGTGCATTTGACTTGGGTTCCATTTGCCCTGAATACACTTCACTGCCAGGTGGCCCCCCCCCCCCCCCCCATGCATAGTCTGATGCGTCTGTTAAGATTTGGGTGGCAGGGGGTAGTGAGAATGGTAGTCCCCTGTTTTGGTGGCAGGCCTCTGACCACCAAAGGAAATCTAGGTGTAGGCAAGGCATGATAGGAATCACTGTTTCTAGATCCTGTGAATGTTGACACCATAGGCTTTTGAGATAGCATTGCAGGGTCCTCATATGCAGCCTTGCATATGGAATTAGAAGAATGCAGGAGGCCATGAACCCCAAGGCTTGCAGTATTTGCCTTGCAGATAACTGGGTTTTTGTGGCCACTTGTTTGAAGTAGGTTGTCAAATAAATCCGTTTCTCTGGCGTGAGGAAAGCCATCTGGGAAGTTGTATTCAAGCTTGCCCCCAGGGATATAATTTGTTGACAGGGTACCAGGTGTGATTTCTTTTCGTTTATGGTGTACACCAGACAAGTCAGTACCCTTTGAACAAAGACCAGATGATTCAAATGTATGTCCTGGCTTTCTGCCTGAATTAGACAATCTTCCAGATATTTGAATATTTCTTTGCCTGCAGACTGCAATGACTGGAGCTAGGCACATTGTGAATACCCTATGCGCAGTAGATAAGCCAAAGGGCAGTGCACAGAAGTGATAGTGCATGTAGCCTGCTTTGAAGCATATGTATCTTCTGCAAGACTCCCTGATAGGGATGCGTAGGTATGCTTCTTTTAAATCTAGTGTTGCCAACCATGCATCTTTGCCTAGCATAGGTAGCAGCTGGTGAAGAGTCAGCATCTTGAATTTTGGAATCACCAGAAAGGTATTTAGAGTAGAAAGGTCCAGGATAGGACACCATGTGTTGCCTTTTCTGGGTACCAGGAAAAGTCTCGAATAGAACCCTTGTCCCTTTTCCTCTTTTGGTGCCAACTGAATAGCCCCCATGCTTAAGAGAGAGTACTTGATTTTGGGCCTCTGTCCACTGATTTGGAGGTAGATCTGGCCAACCGCTTGGTGTTGGTAAGGTGTGGAAGTAAAATCTGTATCCTTGGGACACTATTTAAAACCCATTTGAACTGGGTAATGAGTTCCCAGTTTTTGGCCTGAATACCAATCTTTCCGCCTAAAGAAGCATTCAGTTGTGAAGTGCTTGGAAGTTTTGGAAGCAAGTCATTGAGACTGTTTTCCATAGGGGGGGGGGGGGGAGTCTTACTACTCCCTGATTTGGGTGAGGAAGCCCCCCCCACTGCTTAGTCTTGTGTGCCCCCTGGGACTGAAACCTGGGGTTTCTGCTATGTCTGGGTTTGGCTTGAGAAGACCTTGAAGAGGCTGGAAAGGACCAATTCTTAGAGGGCCAGTTCCTACTAAATCTAGGAGGCTGAACTTGTAAGAAATCTTAACAGTTTGCATAGATTTAGCTTTATCTTACATCTTTTTAAGAACTTCCACAGCCTTGTTGCCAAACAGGAGGTCCTAATTTAAGGGAGCATCCTACAATTTAGCTTTAACATGATCAGGTAAAGATTGCTGGTTAAGCCAAGCATGCCTTCTGAGCACAGAACCAGTAACAGCAGCCCTGCAAGAGGCCTCTAAAGAATCAAATCCACATTGAAAAGTATGTTTTCCAACCTGTTCAGCAGAATGCATTAAAATCCTGCAATTCTTTATTTTTCGCACAGTCAGGAATCAACATCATTTTCTGTTTAAGCAATCCAAAAACATGTTGTTGATACTTTAACATGAAACTGGCAGTTTAAAGCCCTAATGGCCAAGGCTGCAGAAGTGTAAACCTTCTTACCCCATCTATCCAGCAGCCTGCAGTCTCTATCAGAAGGGGTAGGATTTTTAGCAGTAGAAGCTTTAATGCCCTTGGGTCCCTGTGAAATAGCCTCTGGATCCGCAATAGAATTTTTAAAAAACAACTTGCGTCAATCAGGAACCCTGTAATATCCGTCAGCTTTTCTGGGGGCAGGAAGCAAAGAATTAGGGGCCAAACTAGATTCCGAAAAGGCATCAACAAGGTCTAGTACAGGAGGAACAGCTAAAGGCTTATGCTGAGGCAGAAGTAAGAAATCCCTAAGCCTCTTTTCTTGAATCAGAAAAATCCTGGATTTCCCAGTGGAAATGCTCCCTTAGAGTATGTAAGGTTTCACCAAAAGAAAAATCCTCTGGAGGGGAAGCACAGGGAATAGAGTCCCCTGCATCAGAATCCTCATAAGTAGATGAGGGCAAATCTGGACAGTCAGAAGAATCAGAAAAATCAGAATCCTGGTCAGAACATTCATAAACAACTTCAGTCCTAGGTCTCTTAGAAGAGGGTGGTTGGCTCCACCTGATTAAAGTTATAAGACCTTCGGCCATTCTTATCATTTGTTTTTTAGGCATAGAAGCCTGAGCATGCAGCCTGGGCGTTGGTTTTATACATGGTTGGAGATTTAGGCCTAAAAGGAGGAGGAGTCTGTTTAATATGCAAGTCTGTAGGCCTGAATACACCCTCAGAAGCCAGTGCCTGCACAGCGGCTCCGGACCCATCCAAGGAAGACACATCCGCAGGTTCCATAGTTGAAGCATGCGGCTCCGGACCCATCCAAGGAAGACACATCCGCAGGTTCCATAGTTGAAGCATCTCGCGGCATACTGGACTCCGGAATGGGTCTCAGTAGAAGCCTGCGAATCAGAAGTAGTGGGTATCAGGGGCTGCAGAAGTGCCTCACTGAGTACCGGCAAACTGGTGACTGGCTTAGGAGAAGCGTCGTTGGCAGTTTTGGACCTTGACGGCCCGTCTCTGTCCTTATCCTTGCACTTTTTCAGAATCCCGTAGTCGGATGGCTAACCGATGACATTTCTGGATAATTAAACTGAGAACCAAAATATTTAGAGGTGAAAATATATAGACAACTGCGCTGATTAAATAAAGCACAAAACCAACAGCACGGAACGTCATGGTCAGGGCCTAGGCAAGGAATACAGTACGAATGAAAATCTTTATGAGGTATTTGCTTTCCACAAGTAATGCAATTATTAACTTTTACTGACCTCGGTAAGGAGCAAGAAAAAGTTTCCCCAATGGGGTACTTAGCTTTAGTTGAAGACTTCGGTTCTGAAACTCGAAAACGAAAATTTCAGGAGTTGGCCGACTGGCACTTGCAAACTGCTTCTGCTCCAGGCACCACATGGCAAGAAAGACTGATGTAATGGCATCGGCTGCATGCTTTTATACCCCTGCCGACCTGACTTCAGTCCTAAAGCGACAGCGACCGACACAGAAATACTAAGTCTCTGGTATTCGGGCCAACTGAGGGCTACCTGCTGGCAGATAACCCAAGTGTGATGACTGCGACAGTGAAATACGAAGAACATCTACCTTGCCTAGGTGTTGTAGAGGTCCATTGACTGGATCTCTGTTGGCTTTGTGGCTGGTGTCTGGAAAGACCGTCTCTGCCCCTCTTCCTTCCTCTGGACAGGTTTTGTTTGGGCAGGAAAGGAACTATACTTTGTGGGTAAGTTCCTATTGAACCTGGGAGGCTGTACCTGCAGGAAATCCTTCACAGTCTGCATGGACTTGGCCTTGTCTTTCATTTTCTTATCCTCCTCAGCTTTGGGTTCAAAGTGCTAGTCCTTATCCAGAGGGGCATCTAATAACTTGGACTTTATCTGGTCAGGCAAAATTTGCTCCCTTAACCAGGCACACCTTCTGATCACAGAGCCAGTAACTGCAGCCATGTTGGAAGCCTCCAAGGATTCATAACCACAATGCAGTGAATGCTTGGCTGCCTAGGAGCTGGAAAGTATAAGGTCTGCTAGTTCCCTAGTAGCACTGCTGTCTGGTAGGGTGGACATTTTCTGTTTTAATAATTCCAGGACATTTTGCTGGTATTTCAGCATATGGAATTGACAGTTCAGAGCTCAAATGGCTAAGGTTGCCAAAGTGTAGACCTTCATGCGTAGTCTACGGCTCTGCTCTCTATCAGTAGGAATGGAGTTTTTAGAAGAGCTAGCCTTAGCCCCCTTAGGACCCTGAGTAATGACCTCTAGATCAGCTGTAGGGATTTAAAAAGATTCCTGTGGGTGTCTTGCACCCTATAATATCTGTCTGGCCTCCTAGGGGCAGGGGGAAGAGAGTCTGGGGTGAGTGCAGATTTGAAGACATCCTTCACCACATCCAGAATTGGCGGGGATGGCCAGAGGTTTATGCTGTGGTAGGTCAAGAAATTCTCTGTCTCTTGTTTGAACGGGGGGGGGGGGGGGGATAATAATCCTGTGCCTCCCAGTGAAAATGTTCCCGGAGGGAATTTAAAGTTTCCCAGAAAGAGAGGTCCTCAGGAAGGGAGGCAGCAGGAATGGGGTCATCAGCATCAGTCTCCTCAAATGCTGCAAAAGGCTGGTCGTCAGTGTCACGACTCTTCTAATTCAGAACTCTCTGACTCTTGGTCAGAAAGAGCCTCAGGGGAAGTGTCCCTCTTCCTTTCAGTTGGGATGGTTTGGGCAGGCTGGCTTCCACTAATTAGAATGATCACATCTTCCCACAAGTAAGGACTGCAACGGTGAAATACGATCATCATCCATGCAGATTATATTTCAAACCACCATTACATAAAAATCCTAAGATTTTCCTCCTGGTATTCTACTTTGCATTATGTAGGTGCTACATAAAACCAAGCTGCCTATAAATATCTAGCTCTATTTGTAAAACTTTATGCATTTCACTTCCACTCCCTTGCCCCCTTCTCTTAGACCACCTATCTTCAAGCCTTGAAGAACTATGTAGTGATGCAGTCTAATAATTGCTCAGGCAGGCATTCCATCTGGCCATTACGCTTTTATGTGAAGATACTTCTCACTGATATGAGTGTCCCCCTTTCTCAGTCTTTCCTTTTGAGCTGTATGCATCATATACTGGCTTATGCAATCACGCCCCCTCTCCATATCTATGTTCAACTGAAAATTCCCTTCAATACCCTGACAGACATTTTTTCTAGGTTCTCAAAAAGCTTGACATTCTAATCTCTACATGTGCATCAGAAGCGAACAGCGCTCCAGCTGTGATCTGACCAATGGATGTAGAGAGGGGTAACAAAATAATTGTTTAAGCAAACATATTAAAGTACAGTTGTGTAAAATCCTACCATAAAGGTAGATGTCCTTCTCTTCACTGTTGCAGTATTCATTAAATTAGGGATCTGCTGCAAGGGCGGCCCGATGTTCGGCCTAGGCATAAAGGTGACATCTGGATGTATCATCAGAACTGAAAAACACAGTGAGAACGCCAGTCCGGGGGGCATAACCAGTATAACCAGAAAACCAATGGACAAGGGGGAGGCAGGAGGGAGTGGAATACTGCAAATGTGAAGATAACATCTACCATTATGGTAAGATCGGTATGATTTAACACGACTGTACTATGTCCTTCCATTTCACTGTTGCAGTATTCACTACATTAGCGAAACTGCCAAAGCTCAGGAAGAAACATGGGAGGAGAAAGGACCAACAACGTCCTCTAGGAAGCCATGAAGGATGGCCCTAGCAAAACCAGCTCTAGCTCTGAAGATTCCATCCAACTTGTAGTGCTTGGTAAATGTATGCACAGAAATCCAGGTAGCTGCCTCAAGAATACAGTTAGTATCCAACCCCTTGAAAAAAAGCACAAGAAGCAGCCACATCTCTAGTAGAATGAGCCTTAACAGAATAAGTCAGGCTCATATCATGAAAGGAATAACAAAGAAATAGCTTTTCAGATCCAAGAAGAAATAGATTGCATGGATACAGCTAACACAAAGGACCTAGGATGAAAGGGAAAAAAAAGCAATCACAGGAGCGAGTTGTCTATGCAGTGCCCTCTCAGTGGCAGATTGCAGATAAGGGAAAAACGTGGGCAAATGAACAGACTGACTAAGGGACAACTCATTCACCACCTGGGGCATAAAAGGTGGTTTAGTATGCAAGGACACCCTGTCCTTAGGAAGCACTAAAATAAAGGATGACAAGGCATAAGGGCTTGAAACTCAGACACCCATCTGTCAGAAAGTACAGTTGTGCACACTTACTATAAATGTAGACAGAGTGTATTCACTGTTGCCGTCATCACATTTGTGTTATCCTGCCAGGGGTAGCCCTCAATCAGCCCGAATACAGTACAGTTTTGTACCTACCATAAATGTAGATGTTAGAGTATATACACTGCTGCAGTCATTACACTTGGGTTATCCTGCCGTCAGGCGGTTCCCCAGTCGGCCTGAGTTCCAAAGTCTTGGTCCGGCATCGGTTGCTGTTGCCTCCTCCCTGACATCAGTGCGACAGGGGTATACAAGATGCAGCCGCCATTTTCTTCAGTTTTTCTTGCCCCAGATGTCAGGTGCCTCTAAATAGGTAGGCAATTCCAATTGCTAATAAAACATACATAATAAAAGCAAAAAAACAACTTACAGTTGCCAGCAAATACTCCCCATAGGTAGTAAGGGTAGAAGACATAGGTAAGTACTAGCCAGTAAGAGGGGAAGGAAGGGGGGTAACCTGGACTGCAACAGTGTATACACTCGAACATCTACATTTATGGTAGGTACAAAACTGTACTATGTTCATGTTACACTGCTGCAGTCATTACACTTGGGTAGAATCCCAAAGCTGAGGAAGGGTGGCATTAGGGGTGGCTATAAGGCCCTGCAGCACTGCAGTGGCGAAGCCAGCACTGGATTTAGAGTATAGAGGCAGATGGTAATGCTTGGTGAAGGTATGTACAGAACTCCAAGTTGCTGCTTCCAAAATATCCTTGGTAGGTACCAGTGATGTAGGCAGTTGAAGTGGCTGTTGCCCTGGTGGAGTGAGATCTAATGCTGCTAGGTACAGGTTTTCCATGGTATGTGCAGCAGAAACGTATACAACGTCTTATCCATTTTGAAATAGTCTGTTTTGAAATGGCTTTTCCCTGTGCTCCTGCAGCATATGCTAACTCCTGCAGCATATGCTACCAATAATTGCTCAGATTTTCTGAAAGCTTTGGTTTTGTCCAAGTAGAAGCATAAAGTACAGTTTTGTACCTACCATAAATGTAGATGTCCGAACAGGAATGCATCTGCAGTCCTTACAAATGGGTTGTCCTGTCAGGCAGCCCTTCGGTCGGCCGGATTCCAAAGTCTGGGTCTGGCCTCGGCTGGTGTCGCACTTCACCCGACGTCGCAGTTCTTCGGGTATAAAGGCATCAGCCGACGCCATTTTCCTCAGTGTTTCTTGCCCCAGATGCCAGTTGCCCTCTTGGATGGCTAAATTTGGATAAATGCCAATGTCTCCAAATAGTAGAGAGCAAACACATAAAATAAGCATGTATGTACATATATACAAACAAATACACCATAGTAGATCCCCTCCAAGCTAGCTGAAGGATGGCAAATACCCTAGGAGTACCTCAGAGGGGAAGGTGGGTGGGTAATCCTGACTGCAGATGCATTCCTATCGGACATCTACATTTATGGTAGGTACAAAACTGTACTATGTCCTTCAAGGATGCATCTGCAGTCCTTACAAATGGGTAGAATACCATAGCTAAACAAGGGGAGGAGGAAAGAGTAGAGATTATGGTGTAGCTAGGATCCCTTGCAAAACAGCAGTGGCAAAACCTGTTCGGGATCTAGAGTATAAAGGTAAATTGTAATGCTTGGCAAATGTATGCACGGAGGTCCAAGTAGCAGCCTCTATAATGTCCTTGGTAGCCACTCATAAGAAAGCTGTGGTAGTGGCTGTAGCCCTTGTGGAGTGAGGTCTGATGTTCTCTGGAGTTTTCTTTCCATGGTAGGAATAACAAAATCTAATGCAATTTCCTATCCATTTGGAGATTGTCTGTTTTGAAATTGGTTTTCCTTCCTTTCCTGTGGCATATGCTACTAGAAGCTGGTCAGTTTTTCTATTGGACTTAGTCCTGTCCAGGTAGTAGCGTAATTGTCTGTGTACATCCAAGGTATGCAAGAGTCTTTCTCCCCTGTTCTGTGGGTTTGGGAAGAATGTAGGTAGGTGGATAGCCTGATTTAATGACACTCTGGATACCACCTTAGGCATAAAATAGAAGTTATGTTCTTACCATAACGTTCCATGTTAGTTGTCTTCTTCTCGCCTTCTTCTTGCTGGATGGGTTCGGAGCCGACCTCGGCTCCGACTCGGCCACTCTAAAAGCTCGAGAGTTGGTTCCACCGGCTCGAGGCTCCCCTTATATCCCACAATGCTAGGCGAGAGTTACCTCAGATCTCGTTTGTAAGCTAACCCCAGCTTATAATAGTAACAGAACAACTATAACAGAGTCCACCTCTAACAACAGGGGGAAAGAAGGGTGACCTACATCCTGATCCAGGAAATATGCACAACAGCATATGCCTAAGAAAAGAGGTGGTAGAGAGGTCACAATCACAACTCCTCTAGGTCTGTCCAGGCCAGGGGGAAGGAGGGTGGGACGCAAGAAGAAGGCGAGAAGAAGACAACTAACATGGAACGTTATGGTAAGAACATAACTTCTATATGTTAAGTTGTCTATCTCGCCTTCATTCTTGCTGGATGGGACCGCGTCCTAGCACCTTGTCCCGGTGGCCTAACGGAACAGACTCCTGAGAACAGTGGAACCAAAGTTAGCTCTATGCCTAGAAGCTAAATCCAACTTATAATGAGAAATGAAAGTGTGAGGAGTAGCCCAAGTAGCCGCTGCACAAATGGTGTCAATAGGCAGTCTGTCTTGGAAGGCTATGGAAGTAGCCAAAGCTCTGTTGGAATGGGCCTTAGGTTTGTTAGGCAGCCTTTGGTGTCTAATTTCATAAACAAGGGAAATCAGAGATGTTAGCCATCTAGATAATGATACCTTTGAAACTGAAAGTCCCTTTCTGCCTTCTGCATAGGAGACAAACAGCTGGTCAGATTTTCTGAATTGTTTTGTTCTATCCAAATAGTACCTTAACTGACGATGAACATCTAGCCAGTGTAATTTTGTTCAGACCTATTGGAATATTCTGGAAAAAACACAGGAGGTCAATGCTTTGATTTAGATTAGACGTCGAGGCTACCTTAGGCAAAAAGGACGGATTGGTTCGTAAGGATACCCTGTCCTTATGGAACAACAGATAAGGAGGTCGACAGCTGAGTGCATGAAGTTCAAACTCTTCTAGCTGAAGTAATAGCTACCAGAAAGAGCGTTTTCCATGATAGCAATTTTAAAGAACAGGAGGCTGCAGGTTCGAAGGGAAAGAATTAAAGAACTCAGAACTAAATTTAGGTCCCATGGAGGAGGAGGATTTCTTATAGGAGGTCTGAGAAGAAAAACTCCTTTCAAAAAGGCCTTGCAAAGTTTGTGGGACATTAAGGCAGACTCAGAAATACCCACATGAAAGTTAGAAATAGCTGCCAATTGAACTTTAAGAGTAGAAGGAGATGAACCTGCATGGAAGAGTTCAGCTAGAAAATCAAGGACTATCTGGATAGAAGCAGTGAAAGGATCTATGTGCCTTCCTTGAGCCCAATATGTGAAGCGTTTCCACTTACTCAAATAAATCTTCCGAGTGGAAGATTTATGGAAGCTATCAAAATATCTCGAACGGAGTGAGATAATTGAGGAAGCCTGGCTAAGGTTGGAATTGGAGGAACCAAGCAGTGAGGTTCAGAGAGGGGAGGGAGCGATGAAACTGACCCGACTGATGGATCAAAAGATCTGGAACTAGGTCCAGATGCCAAGGTCGCTCCAATAGAAATTGATGTAGAAAGGGGAACCACACCTGTCGAGGCCAGTAAGGAGCAATGAGGATCAACGAGGCCTTCTGAGCGATAGCTTTCTGTATCACTTGAGAGATTAGTGGGAAGGGGGGAAATGCATACAGAAGTCCCCGGGGCCAAACTTGGACTAGAGCGTCTCTGCTAGGATGGCCTGGTAAAGGGAATAGAGTGAAATAATCTCTGCACTTGCTGTTTTGGGGAGTAGCAAAAAGATCGCAGCAAGGCTGACCCCACTTGAGAAAAATTTCTCTCACAACAGAGTCTTTCAGAGACCACTCGTGAGGCATGAAAATAGCTCTGCTCAACTTGTCCGCGATTTGATTGGACTTCCCGGGGATGTGCGTTGCTATCAGAAACCGCTGAGAAGAAATCGCCCATTGCCACAATCTGAGTGCTTCTCGACACAGGGGGTAGGACCTGGTTCCGCCTTGTTTGTTGATGTACCACACTACAGACATATTGTCTGTCTGGATTGCAATCGTTCCTAAGGGAAGAGAGTCTTGAAGGGCTTGCAACGCTAAAAGCACTGCTCTCATCTCCAGAACATTTATGTGCAAGTGGCATTCGTCTGGTTGCCATGTGCCCTGGACCGTCCTGCCCTGATAATGCCCCCCCCACCCGATCAGGGAGGCGTCCGTTGTCAGAGTAGCCACCGGAGGGGGAGGAACAAAGGGTCTTCCCAACAAGAGCTGAGGGGAAGACATCCACCACATGAGATGATTCCTGCACGCCTGCGTGATCATAATGGTGTGGAACATTGGAAGTTGCTGGTATGACCATTGTGTAAAGAGCATCCATTGAAGGATTCGCATGTGGAATCTGGCTAATGGAAGCAGAGGTATGGCAGCCGCCATAATTCCCAACACTTTCAGAACTAACCTGGCTTTGATTCTGTTGTTGTTGAAAAGGAGTGAGACCAGTTTGTGTATGTCTGTTATTCTCTGATCTGTTAGCCTCAGACATGTCTACTGTGTCTAGATTTGCGCCTATGAAGGTAATAGTACGACAAGGCGACAAAACAGACTTTTCGCAATTTATTGAAATGCCTAACTTTTGACAAATGCGAAAGGTGTAATCTCTGGCCATCAGGAGATGCTTGGTGGGAGCTGTGAGGAGCCAGTCGTCCAAATATGGAAACACCTGGAATCCTTGTCGTCTCAGGTGAGAAGCTACCACTGCCATGCATTTGGTAAACACCTGGGGGGCAGTGGTGAGACCAAAGGGCAGGGCCCTGAATTGAAAATGACTGGTTCCCAGCCAGAAGCGGAGGAATCTTCTGGAGCGTCTGTTCATTTTTATGTGATAGTACGCATCCTGAAGGTCTATAGAGCACATCCAGTTTCCTTTTCCCAATAGGGGAAGGATGGACTGCAGCGTGACCATCCGAAATCTTGTTTTCTTGACTGATCTGTTCAAGATACTGAGATCCAAAATTGGTCTCCAGTCCCCTGTTTTCTTTGGAACTAAAAAGAACCTTGAGTAGATTCCGGATCCTTGCTGGTCTGCTGGAACTGGCTGAATTGCTCTTTTGCAAGCAGCTTTGAAATTTCCAAAACCGCTAGATCCCTTTGAGCGGTGGAACATCCGGAAGGGATTTTTGATTGGTTTGGAATGCGAAGAAAGGGAATAGAATAGCCTTCGAAATGACGGACTGTACCCATTTGTCTTGAGTCAGGGATAGCCAGGCTTCTGGGTACAGTGACAATCTTCCCCGACTGCCTCCGAAGGTGGGCAGTCGGGCAACACCTCAGGGATGCTGAAAGGGCTTATCAGAGAAAGCTTCTCGATTGCCCTGGTTCTGGAGCCCCCTGCCTCGAGGCGGCGTCTACCATTGTTATTCCGCCTCTGGCGGGAACCGACTCTGTCGTCAGGCGAAGTCCCTTGAGATTGTTTACGGAACCACATTTTCCCACTTTTCTGGCCTTTGGGGTAAGGCCTAGAAGGAGTAGAAAACGGACTCCGGCGGCAGAAAGAGTCTTGCCATCAGTCTCGCACCTAGTCAAGGTTTCTTTCACTTGAGGACCAAAGAGATGATCCATCAAGCGGGAATTAGTGAAAGACGCCTTGAAGGGTCCATAAAATTGCATAGCCGCATCCAGGCATGCCTCGTAAGGCCACACCTGTCCCTGCGGCCCTGCTCGCTCCATCAGCCGCATAAGAAAGGAGGCGCATGGAGGAGTTAGCTGAGTGTTCATCTTATCTTGAAAACCCGCAGCTGTAGGGTCCTTCAACATGTCACTCGCTTCTTTAATCAAGTCCCTTTGAAGACGAGTAAAATGGCACAGGTAGTTCAGCGAACGCATAGCAAATGTCGCTGACGAGAACATCCGCTTCCCGTACCTGTCCATGGACCTAGATTCCTTGTTAGGTGGATGGACAGGTACTGAAGGATCAGCTAGTTCCTTCTTAGTGGCAGCAGCCACCACCATAGCATCCACAGAAACTCCTTTTGTCAAGAACTGTTTGTCTGCTGGTGCCGTTATGAATTTTGAGGGTCTCCTGGGAGTGGGGTCCACTGAATCAGGAGCCGTCCATGCCTTTTTAGCCACCACCTGCATGAGGGGGTCAAAGGGGGGAGACAACCAGGAGGTGGAAGGACAAGAGCCAAACGCCTCAAGGTACACAGATTCATCCTCCGAAGGGTTGAGGGCTGGCCAATTTCCCCTCTGCTTGAGGATTTCTAGAATGTCTGCAAAGGAGACATCTTCAGAAGGGGAACGGGGGGAACCCTCGGAATCCTCTAAATCTGTGTCAGATGTGATGGACTCAGGTGAGTCAATGTGTTTCCTCTTACACTTCCTCTTCCGAGGGGGTTCTTCTGCCAAATCAGGAGAGGCCTCGGAAGAGGATGAGATCCCCACAGGGGGTTCCTGAGGAGCTGGCTCTCTGCGGTCCGGGATGAGGGAGTGAGTCGACTTGACCTGAGGCACCGTAGAGGAGGGGCGACGGAGCCGACTGTGGAGTAGAGCCAGGCTCTAACACACTCCGCATGACCTCAACGCACCCCTGTCAGGCAGAGCCAGAGGTCCCCGCCCGAAGCTGAGAACCTCCTCGGCACACACAGTGATGGCTCGAGGCCGATGTCGGAGCCGAACTCACCAGCGCCGAAGCTCCGAGAGGAAGAGCGGGTCGGACAAGGGTCCGATGCCACTCACCCCTCGGAGCCGGAGGAAGTCCGGCGCCGAGATTCTTCGAAGAAGAAATCGGAGCCGACGGAGCCGAAGACATCTGTATCGGCTCGACGCTACCACAGTCTCGGTTCAACGCCCGCCCGAGCTCAACTGAGTCGGAGGAGGAACATATTGATGGACAGGGGCAGGCATCGACTGATGAGTCGGGCTCTGAAGCATTTGGGCCAGTACCTCGGACTTAAGAAGTCGACTCACTACCCTCTGAAGGTCATGATCCGACAGCCTCGATGACCTAGAGGAGGATTTATGGCTCCGTTCAGACAGCAGAGGAGCTGCCGGAGCCGAATGACCGGCGCCAAGGCATGGTCACCTAGCCCTCTTCCTAGATGTCGGCTCCGAGGTCTGGTCGGAGCCGACAGGATTTCTAATACCTCGGCTCCAGCCGGAGCCGAGGGAACCACAGAAGCTGTAGACTCATCGGCTCCAGCCGGAGCCGATGCAGACGTAGGTTTAGCAGCCTTAGGTCTCGGCTCAGTAGCTGGAGCCGAGGACCTAGAAGCCTTGGAGGGCTTCCCAGAGACAGAAAGGGAATCCTCAGGCTTAAGTAGACCCCTTAGGATCAACTTGTACTTTCTTTCCTGCAGGACCCTGGGACTGAAGCCGTGGCATACAGCACAGGAGTCCTGCAGGTGCAAAGGCCCCAGGCAGTAGACACAAGAAGTGTGACCGTCTGTCAGAGACATTTTCTGACAGCACGCATCACACTTCTTGAAGCCTGAGACCTTGGTGTCTTTAGACATCCTAGAACAAGAAAGTGTAACCACACACACTCACTCAGTCAGACACACTGATTACACTTATCTTATTTTAAAACTCAAAAATAAAACAATTAACTAAAGGTTTTAATTAAGAGCAACACACACACACCACTAGGGAATGGGGGAAGGCCAGAAGGCCCGAGGGAGAACTTTTAAGTTCTTGTGGGAAAGAAACGGGATTTTATGAAAAACAGGGGTAGAAATCCACTAAACTAAGGGAAAAGTAGTTAAACTTAAAAATATAGGGGTTTAAGTATTCTAACTTTACTGAAAATACACTTACCAACAAGCCGGTAGAAAACCAACACCTCGATCGCTGTAGCGGCAAACGAGATCTGAGGTAACTCTCGCCTAGCATTGTGGGATATAAGGGGAGCCTCGAGCCGGTGGAACCAACTCTCGAGCTTTTAGAGTGGCCGAGTCGGAGCCGAGGTCGGCTCCGAACCCATCCAGCAAGAATGAAGGCGAGATAGACAACTTAACATTGTAGGATTTGTTCTCATGGACACTCTATCTTGATGGAAGATCAGGAAGGGTTGCACTGCCATTAATGCCTGTAGTTCAGAGACCCTTCTTGCTGAAGTTATTGCCAGCAGGAAAGCAGTCTTCCAGGATAAGTATTGTAATTCTGCTGTTGCTGCTGGCTCGAAAGGGGGAAGAGTCAATTTTTCTAGCACAAAGTTCAAGTCCCATGCTGGCAATGGTGGTTTCCTGGGAGGTTTTACATTTTTATTTCCTCTCAGAAACTGTCTGAGCAGGGGATGAGAGAAGACAGGAGGATCCAAGCTGTATTCTGCTGAAATAGCTGATGCATGTATCTTGATGGAAGAATAGGACAGGCCTGTGTGGAAGAGCTCTGCCAAGTACTCCAGGATGTTGGCTATGTTTACCAGTGTCACATCTTCTCCCTTTGCAGTACTCCAAATGAGATATCTTTTCCATTTTGCTGCATAATTCTTTCTTGTTGAAGGTCTACGAGCCTCAAGGATTATGCCTTTAACCCTTTGGGATAAATTTGGGTTAATTGCTGTTATGTAATGTTCCAGGCAGTTAGCTGCAGAGTTTTCAGGTTTGGATGCAGGATGTTGTAGTTGTTCTGTGTTAACAGTAATGGGATCAGGGGTAGTGTCCATATTTGTTCCCAAGACATGCTCCTCAGCAATGGGTACCAATGTTGTCTTGGCCAGTCTGGAGCTATCAGAATGATCCTTGGACGGTCCTCTTTGATCTTCAGAAGCACCTTGTGCATCAAAGGAAGTGGTGGGAATGCATATGCTGTCAGGTTTTTCCAACTGAAAGATAGGGAAGTCCACCTTCCAAGCAAGTGGGTGGTACGTCCTTGTGCAGAATTTCTTTAGTTGGTGATTGAGTGGGGATGCAAACAAGTCTATTTGTGGTAGTCCCCATTCTCTTGGGATGGCTTTGAAGATGTCCATTCGTGGGCATCTGTGGTAGTTCTGCTTAATATGTCTGCTAGAATGTTTTCTTTTCCCGGTACAAAAATTGCTTGTAACTGAATGTTGTAGCTCAGGGCCACATCCCATAGGTCCAGTGCCAGCCGGCATAGAGGATATGAATGGGTGCCTCCCTGTTTGTTGATGTACCACATAACTGTGGTGTTGTCTGTCCTTATCATCAACTGACCTTCTTGGAGAAATGGTATGAATGACTGGATTGCCAATTTTACTGCCAGCATTTCCTTTAGATTTATGTGTAGGCGCAGCTGGTCTTGAGTCCATAAGCCTTGTATGCACTTGCCCAGCATGTGTGCCCCCCAACCGAGGTCTGAGGCATCTGTCGTGATGGTTTGGCTTGGTTGGCTGTTGCAGAAGGGCAATCCTGTGTTTGATTGACAGGCCTGAGCCCACCATAGGAACTCTTGTTTCAGGCATGGGATTATTGGAATTTTGGTTTCTAGGCTGTGCTTGTGTTGGGACCACAAATTCTTTAGGTACCACTGTAGCTTTCTCATATGCAGTCTGGCATGAGGGACCAGAATTATGCAGGATGCCATGAAGCCTAGAGCTTGCAGTACTTTTCTTGCAGTTAGATGGTTCTGCTTTGTTAATGCCAAGAAGTAGAGAGGTAGTTGCTCTTTCTTTTCTGCAGTTAGGAATGCCATTTGTTTTGATGTGTCCAGCTCTGCACCCAGAAAGGTTATTCTCTGGGATGGAATCAGCCTTGACTTTTTTATATTGACTGTATATCCCAAGGCTTGCAGCAGGTAAATGACTCTTTGTAAGTCTTCTGTTAGCTTGCTTTTGTTGTCCGCTTGTATCAGGCAGTCGTCCAGGTAGGGATAAATTTGGATCCCTGAAGTCTGCAATGAGCAATTACTGATGCCAGGCATTTCGTGAACACTCTGGGCAGTAGATAAGCCAAAGGGCAATGCTGAAAATTGATAATGCTCTGATCCTGCAAGAAATCTGAGGTATCTTCTGCAAATTGGTCTTATGGGGACGTGCAGGTATGCCTCCTTGAGATCTAGAGTTACCAGCCAAGACTCCTTGCCCAGCATGGGAAGAAGCTGCTGTAGGGTCAGCATTTTGAATTTTGGAACAATAAGGAATGTGTTTAAAGCGGACAGGTCTAGAATGGGTCTCAATTTGTTTTCTTTTCTTGGTACCAAGAAGAGTCTGGAGTAAAATCCCTTTCCTTGCTCCATAGATGGTACCTTTTCCACAGCTCTCATTCTTAATAGCTGAGATATTTGCTTTAGAGCTTCTGTCCGTTGAGTAGGTGGTAGGTTGGGCATTCCTCTCTTCCCTGGTAGAGTATGGAAATGGAACCTGTAACCTTGGTCTATAGTTTGCAAAATCCATTTTTCTCTTGTGATGCAATGCCAGTTTTTTGAAAATAAGGTTAGCTTTCCGCCTAAGGGTGCTTCTAGTTGTTCCCTGGTAGGTGCCACTGTCAAGTCACTGTGATTGAGTTGTTGTAGTGGTGGTGGCTGCGTCCGTGCCTCGCTGGTTGTTACCTTGCCATTGGCGTCCTCTGTAGGCACCCCTGGATTGGTTTCTGCCTCTAGAACGCCTATTCCTGCCTCTCTGAGTCTTAGAGAAGTCCGGAAAGGACCAATTCTTGGAGGGCCAGTTCCTGCTAAACCTTGGAGGTTGAACCTGTAAGAAATCTTTCACCGTTTGTACAGATTTCGCCTTCTCTTCCATCTTTTTTAGTACCTGCTGAGCAGGGGAACCAAATAAATTGACCTTGTCCATGGGTGCATCCAAAAGCTTTGATTTGACATGGTCTGGTAATGCCTGTTCTTTCAACCATGCATGTCTCCTGATAACTGTGCCAGCCATGGCTGATCTAAAGGAAGCCTCCAGTGCATCATAGCCACATTTTAAAGAATGGTTACTAACCTGCTGTATGTTATGTATCATTTCCTGAACATATTTTTTATCTAAAGATTCTTCAGAGGATAGCTTTTTAGTTAACTGGTCAAGCATAAACTCTTGATATTGAATCATATGAAATTGGCAGTTCAAAGCCCTAGCTGACAAGGTAGCAGAAGTGTAAACTTTTACCCCATGACTCTAAGGACCTGGATTCCCTTTCAGAGGGGAGGGGGTTTTTAGTAGAAGTAGATGCTACAGCTTTAGGGCCCTGGGAGATAGTCTCTGGATCTGCAAAAGGGGCCTTGTATAAATGGTGATGAGTGTCCGGGACCCTGTAGAACCTATCGGGCTTAGCAGGAGCCGGAGGTAATGAATCAGGAGCAGTGCAAGCATCATTAAATGCATCATCTACAACAGAAAGAACTGGAGGTATAGCTAAAGGCCTATGTTGTGGCAAATGTAGAAAGGTTCTAAGCCTTTTTCTGGAGTCTGAGAAATCTTGGCCCTGCCACTGAAATTGTTCCCTCATAGCATACAAGGTTTCCCCAAAGGAAAATTCCTCAGGTGGAGAGGCTGAAGGAATGGACTCTTCCACATCAGAGTCTTCGTAAGGAGAATAAGAAGCCTCAGGAGGGTCTGTGTGCTCTGAGTCATCAGAGGAATCATCAGTGGATATTGGTTCAGGGGGCTCTGCTCTAGGTCTCTTTTCTGGAGGTGGGAGAGAGGACCTGTCTGGATGAGGCTGGGATCCACGAATTAAAGTAATTAGATCCTCAGCCAAAGAAAGCATATGAGAGCTAGTGCTGGGCCTGTGTGAGGGGGGTTTGGCAGGCACAGTTTTTGAAGCTTTGGCTGCTTTAGCCCTGGCAAAGGCCTTAATAGACATGGCTGCAGGAGGCCTAGCAGCTCCACGTGCAGGGGTTGAATTATCCAGGGGAATTGTGTCTGATAATTCCTGAGAAACCGCAACAGAAGGTTGGATTTTAGAAGCCGATTCTACCAGGTTAGAGGAGGCCTCGGTAGAAGGCATGGGTTCGGCTGAAGAAAGAACCGCTTGCTCGGTTTCGGCCGAAACCGAGACACTCGCGGTTTGCTTACCGCGGACCGTGAGTGTCGGTCCTTTTCTTTCCGTTTTTTGGAAATTTGCGTTGTCGGAGGATCCGACGGCATAATATAGGCAAAATCAGAGCCGAAAATCTGTTCAGCAAACTCCGACCGACGTCTAAGCATCCGTCGGTTAAAAGAAGCACAGGCTAGACAAGCTGCTACGTCGTGGTCTGGGCCTAAACAATGTATACAGTAGGAGTGGAAATCTTTATGAGGTATTTGTTTCCCACAAGATAAACAGTTATTCACTTTCTCTGACATCGGCTGAGGCAAGAAAGAGTCCCCAATGGGGTACTTAGCTTTTTAGAAGTCTTCGAAGTAGTATTCGGCAGTAGTAATCTCTGGATCTGACCGACCGGCACTTGCGAACAGCTTCTGCTTCGGGCGCCACGCGGCAAGAAAGACTGAGGAAAATGGCGTCGGCTGATGCCTTTATACCCGAAAAACTGCAGCGATGACGTCGGGTGAAGTGCGACACCAGCCGAAGCCGGATCAAGACTTTGGAATCCGACCGAAGGGCTGCCTGACGACAGGACAACCCATTTGTAAGGACTGCAGATGCATCCTTGAAGGACATTGCTCTGATCCTGCAAGAAATCTGAGGCATCTTCTGCAATTTGGTCGTATGGGGACGTGAAGGTATGCCTCCTTGAGATCTAGAGTTACCAGCCAAGACTCCTTGCCCAGCATGGGAAGAAGCTGCTGTAGGGTCAGCATCTTGAATTTTGGAACAATGAGATATGTGTTCAGAGCGGACAGGTCGAGAATAGGTCTCCATTGGTTTTCCTTTCTTGGCACTAGGAAAAGTCTGGAGTAAAATCCTTGCCCTTGTTCCATAGACGGTACCTTTTCTATAGCTCTCATCCTTAGTAAGTGGTCTATTTGCTCTAGAGCGTTTGTCTTTTGATTTGGAGGTAGGTTTGGCATTCCTCTCTTCCTTGGTAGAGTATGGAAGTGAAACCTGTAGCCTTTGTCTATTTGTCTGTAAAATCCATTTGTCTCCTGTAATGTAATGCCAGTTTACTGAAAATAAGGCTAGCTTTCCGCCTAAGGGTGCTTCTAGTTGTTCCCTGGTAGGCGGTTTCAGAGCCAAGTCACTGTGATTGTCCTGTGGAAGTGGTAGTGGCTGGATCTGTGGCAGTACTTCTCTGGTTGTTCGGCTGCCACTGACGTCCCCTGTAGGCACCTCTGGATTGACCTCTGCCTCTTGGGCGCCTATTCCTGCCTCTCTGTGCTCTGTTGGTGTCTGGAAAGGACCAATTCTTGGAAGGCCAGTTCCTACTAAACCTCGGAGGCTGGACCTGTAAGAAATCCTTGACTGTCTGGACAGATTTTGCTTTCTCTTCCACCTTCTTCAACACTTGCTGTGCAGGGGAGCCAACCAAACTGTGTTTTTCCATGGGAGCATCTAGGAGCTTTGACTTTACATGGTCTGGTAAGGATTGCTCTTAACCATGCATGCCTTCTGATCACTGTACCAGTCATAGCTGATCTAAAGGAAGCCTCCAGTGCATCATAGCCGCATTTTAAGGAATGATTACTGACCTGCTGAATGTTATGTACCATTTCCTGAACAGATTTTTTGTCTAATGGTTCAGACGAGGACAGTTTTTTAGTTAACTGATCTAACATAAATTCCTGATACTGAATCATGTGGAATTGACAGTTTAAGGCCCTTACCGAAAGAGTAGCAGAAGTGTAAACATTTTTACCCCATCTCTCTAAGGCCCTAGATTCCCTTTCAGAGGGAAGGGTTTTTTTGGCAGAGGTAGCTGCTACAACCTTGGGTCCCTGGGAGATAGTTTCAGGATCTGCAAAAGGAGCCTTATACAAATGATAATGTGTGTCCGGAACCCTGTAGTACCTGTCGGGCTTAGCAGGGGCCGGAGGAAGAGAATCAGGAGCAGTACAAGCATCATTAAATGCATCATCCACAACAGTAAGTACTTGAGGAATGGCTAAAGGCCTATGCTGTGGCAAATGCAAAAAGGTCCTAAGCCTTTTCCTAGAGTCTGGAAAATCCTGGCCCTGCCACTGAAATTGTTCCCTCATAGCATGCAAAGTTTCCCCAAAAGAAAATTCCTCAGGCGGAGGCAGAAGGAATGGAGTCTTCTGCATCAGAGTCCTCATAAGGAGAATAAGGGCCCTCTGGAGGGTTTGTATTATCTGAATCAGAGGAGTAATCTGAAGAAACTGGCTGAGGGGGCTCTGCTCTAGGCCTCTTCTCTGGAGGTGGGTGAGAGGCCCTGTCAGGGTGAGGTTGGGATCCCCGGATCAAAGAAATGAGATCCTCTGCTAGACTAAGCATTTGAGAACTAGAGCTAGGCCTGTGAGAGGGGGTCTTAGCAGGCACAGTTTTGGTAGATTTTGCTGCTTTAGCCCTGGCAAAAGCCTTAATCGACATGGATGCAGGGGGCCTAACAGCTCCACGTGCAGGAGTAGATATATCTAAAGGTATAGTATCAGATAAATCCTGTGAACCTGCAAGAGCAGGTGGGATTTCAGTAGCAGATTCAGCCATGCTGGATGAGGCCTCGGTAGGAGGCAAGCTTTCGGCCGAAGGAAGAACCGTGGACTCTGTTTCAGCCGAAACCAAGACACTCGCGGTTGACTTAACCGCGGTTTCGTCCGAAACCGCGGAAAGCGAGTGTCGGTCCTTTTCCTTGCGCTTTTTAGTTAATTGCGAAGTCGGAGTTTCCGACGGCATATTGTAGCAAAAGCGGAGCCGAAAAACTCCTCAGCAAATTCCGACCGACGTCTAAGCGTCCGTCAGTTGAAAGAAGCACAGGCTAGACAAGCTGCTACGTCGTGGTCTGGGCCTAAACAAGGTAGGCAGTAAGAGTGGAAATCTTTATGAGGTATTTGTTTCCCACAAGTTAAACAGTTATTCACTTTTTCTGACATCGGCCGAGGCAAGAAAGAGTCCCCAACGGGGTACTTAGCTTTTTAGAAGTCTTCGGTAGTAGTAATCTCTGGTTCTGACCGACCGGCACTTGCGAACAGCTTCTGCTTCGGACGCCACGCGGCAAGAAAGACTGAGGAAAATGGCGTCGGCTGATACCTTTATACCCGAAGAACTGCAGCTATGACGTCGGGTGAAGTGTGACATCAGCCGAGGCCAGACCCAGACTTTGGAATCCGGCCGACCGAAGGGCTGCCTGACGACAGGACAACCCATTTGTTAGGACTGCAGATGCATCCTTGAAGGACATCACAAATGTGATGACTGCAACAGTGAAACACGAAGAACACCTGCTTCGGGCTCCTCAGCAAGAAAGACTGATGTAATGGCGTCAGCTGCCTGATTTTATACCACTGAAAACCTGACGTCAGTCCTGGAGCGTCAGCAACTGACGCAGAAATACGAAGCCTCTGGTATTCAGGTGGACTGAGGGCTACCCTTGGCAGGATAACCCAAATGTGATGACTGCAACAGTGAAACACGAAGAAAGTACAGTTTTGTACCTACCATAAATGTAGATGTCCGATAGGTATGCATCTGCAGTCATAACATATGGGTTGTCCTGCCTCAGGCAGCCCTTCGCTCGGCCAGATTCCAAAGTCTGGGTCTGGCCTCGGCTGATGTCGCACTTCACCGACGTCATAGTTCCTGGGGTATAAAGGCATCAGCCGACGCCATTTTCCTCAGTGTTTCCTGCCCCAGATGCCAGGTGCCCTCTAGGAAGGCTAAATTTGGATAAATGTAGAAAATTCCAAACAGTAGAAAGCAAAAAATATATATATACATATATACATACAAACAAATACACCATAATAGATTCCCCCAGCTAGCTAAAAGAGGGGTAAGTACCCTAGGAATACCACAGAGGGGAAGGAGGGTGGGTAATCCTGACTGCAGATGCATACCTATCGGACATCTACATTTATGGTAGGTACAAAACTGTACTATGTCCTTCAAGGATGCATCTGCAGTCATAACATATGGGTAGAATACCATAGCCAAACTGGGGGAGGAGGCACCAAGATAATGATGGTGTAGTTAAGATCCCCCTGTAAAACTGCAGTTGCAAAACCTGCTCGGGATCTGGAGTATAAAGGAAGATTGTAATGCTTGGCAAATGTATGCATGGAGCTCCAAGTAGCAGCTTCTAAAATGTCTTTGGTAGCCACTCCTCGTAGGAAAGCTGTAGTGGTGGCTGTGGCTCTTGTGGAGTGAGGCCTGATATTTTCAGGAGTTGTCTTTCCATGAAAAGAGTAGCAGAATCGAATGCAATTTCCTATCCATTTTGAAATTGTCTGTTTGGAAATTGCTTTTCCTTGCACTCCTGTTGCATATGCTACCAGAAGCTGGTCAGTTTTTCTGCTGGTTTTAGTTCTGTCCAGATAGTAGCGCAGTTGTCTGTGTACATCCAAGGTGTGCAATAGTTTTTCCCCCCTGTTCTGTGGGTTAGGGAAGAACGTAGGTAAATTAATAGCTTGGTTCAAGGATACCCTGGATACCACCTTTGGCATGAAAGTAGGATTGGCTCTCAGAGACACTCTATTCTGGTGAAAGATAAGGAAAGGCTGCACTGCCATTAATGCCTGTAACTCGGATACCCTTCTTGCTGAAGTGATTGCTAGAGGGAAAGCAGTTTTCCAAGATAAGAACTTGTAAGTCTGCTGATGCTGCTGGTTCAAAAGGGGGAAGTGTTAATTTTTCCAGCACAAAATTGAGATCCCATGCAGGCAGAGGTGGTTTCCTTGGAGGTTTTACATTTTTGATCCCTCTTAAAAATTGTCTGAGGAGAGGGTGAGAGAAGATAGGAGGATCCATGTTGTACTCTGCTGAAATTGCTGAAACATGAATCTTAATGGAAGAATAGGACAGGCCATTGTGGAACAGTTCTGCCAAGTATTCTAGGATGTGTGCTAGGTTTGCCAGTGTGACATTTGTTCCCTTTGATGCACTCCAAATGAGGAATCTCTTCCATTTGGCTGAGTATGTTTTTCTTGTGGAGGGTCTGCGAGCCTCCAGGATAATGTCCTTGACCCTCTGAGATAAAACAGATTGGTTTTGTTTTATGCAATTTTCCAGGCAGTTAGCTGCAGCGTTTTCAAGTTTGGATGCAGGGTCTTGTAGTTGTTCTGCGTTAGAAGTAAAGGCCATAGAGGTAGAGGCCATGAGTTCGTCCGAGACATGCTTCTCAGTAGCGGGTACCAATGCTGCCTTGGCCAGTCTGGAGCTATCAGAATCACCTTTGGCTGTTCCTCCCTGATCTTCAGTAGAACTTTGTACATCAATGGGAGAGGTGGAAAGGCATAAACTGTCAGGGCCTTCCAGCTGAAGGAAAGGGAGTCCACCCTCCAGGCTTGTGGGTGGTATTCTCTTGAGCAGAATTTCTTCAGTTGGTGGTTGAGTGGGGAGGCGAACAGGTCTCTCTCTGGCATTCCCCATTTCTTTGTTATGTTTTTGAAGATGTCTGGATGCAGCATCCATTCGTGAGCATCCGTGGTAGTTCTGCTTAAGCTGTCTGTTAGTGAATTCTCTTTTCCTGGTACGAATCTGGCCTGCAGTTGAATGTTGAGATTCAGGCCTAGGTTCCACGGGTCCATTGCCATCCAGCATAGAGGGTAGGAATGCGTGCCTCCCTGTTTGTTGATGTACCACATGACTGTGGTATTGTCTGTCCTTATCAGCAGGTGTCATTGCTGGAGGAATGATTTGAATGCCTCGATTGCATGCTTCACTGCCAGCATCTCCTTTAGATTTATGTGTAGATTCAGCTGGTCTTGAGATCATAGGCCTTGGATACACTTGTCTTCAATGTGTGCCCCCCAGCCTAGGTCTGAGGCGTCCGTGGTGATGGTCTGCCTTGGTTGTGATTTGTGGAAAGGCAACCCTCTCTGTTGGTCTGGCAGGCCTGAGCCCACCACAGGAATTCTTTTTTCAGGCATGGAATGACTGGTATCATGGTTTCTAGACCGTGTCTGTCTTGAGACCATAAATTCCTTAGGTACCATTGTAATTTTCTCATATGCAGCCTGGCATGTGGGATCAAGATTATGCAAGATGCCATGTAACCCAGGGCCTGCAGGATTTTCCTTGCATTAAGCCGAGTTTGTCTTGTCAATGCCATGAAGTAGACTGGGAGTTGCTTTTGTTTTTCTTCTGTGAGAAAAGCCATCTGAGTTATTGTGTCCAGTTCTGCACCCAAAAATGTTATCCTTTGGGATGGCACTAGTCTTGACTTCTGTATGTTGACTGTGTATCCCAAGGCTTGTAACAGTTGTATGACATAGGCCAAATCCTTTATTATTTTTGTCTTGTAGTCCGCTTGTATTAGGCAGTCGTCCAGGTATGGGTAGATCTGAATTCCCTGAAGCCTGCAATGTGCAATTACTGATGCCAGGCATTTCGTGAATACTCTGGGCGCAGTAGATAAGCCAAAGGGCAATGCTGAGAATTGATAATGCTCTGATCCTGCAAGAAATCTGAGGTGTCTTCTGCAATCTGGTCATATAGGGACGTGCAGGTATGCCTCCTTGAGATCTAGAGTCACCAGCCAAGACTCCTTGCCTAACATGGGAAGAAGTTGCTGTAGGGTCAGCATCTTGAATTTTGGTACAATGAGATATGTGTTCAGTGCGGACAAGTCGAGAATAGGCCTCCATTGAGTTTCTTTTCTTGGTACAAGGAATAGTCTGGAGTAAAATCCTTGGCCTTGTTCCATAGATGGTACCCTTTCTATTGCTCTCATCCTTAGTAAGTTGATGATTTGTTTTAGAGCCTCTGGCTTCTGGCTTGGTGGAAGGTTTGGCATTCCTCTCTTTTTTGGTAAAGTGTGGAAGTGAAACCTGTAGCCTTTGTCAATTGTTTGCAATGTCCATTTGTCTCTTGTAATGCAATGCCAGTTTTTTGAAAATAAAGCTAACTTTCCGCCCAAGGGTGCTTCCAGTTGTTCCCTGGTAGGCGGAATCAGAGCCAAGTCATGGTGTCTGTCCTGTGGAAGTGGTTGTAGTCGCAGCTGTGGCGGTACTCCCCTGGTTGGCAGGTTGCCACTGACGACCCCTGTAGGCACCCCTTGATTGACCTCTGCCTCTTGGGCATCTATTTCTGCCTCTCTGTGCTCTGGAGGTGTCTGGAAAGGACCAATTCTTTGAAGGCCAGTTTCTGCTGAATCTCGGAGGTTGGACCTGCAGAAAATCCTTGACTGTTTGCACAGATTTTGCTTTTTCTTCCACTTTCTTTAGAACCTCCTGTGCAGGGGAGCCAAATAAACTTTATTTCTCCATAGGGGCATCTAAGAGTTTAGACTTGACATGGTCTGGCAAGGATTGCTCTTTTAGCCAGGCATGCCTTCGAATCACTGCTCCAGTCATAGCTGATCTAAATGAAGCCTCCAGTGCATCATAGCCACATTTTAAGAAATGATTACTGACCTGCTGAGAGTTGTGTACCAAATCCTGAAGGGACTTACGGTCTAAAGGTTCAGGAGAGGAAAGCTTTTTATTCAGCTGATATAACAAAAATTCCTGGTACTGTATCATGTGAAATTGACAGTTTAAAGCCCTGGCAGAAAGAGTTGCAGATGTATAAACCTTTTTACCCCATCTCTCTAATGCTCTTGACTCTCTTTCAGAGGGTAGGGGGTTTTTGGCAGTGGCAGCTGCAACACCCTTTGGGCCCTGAGAAATAGTTTCTGGGTCTGCAGCATGGGCCTTATACAAGTGGAAGTGAGAATCCGGGACCCTGTAATATCTGTCAGGTTTGGCAGGGGCCGGGGGAAGAGTATCAGGTGCAGAACTGGCATCATTGTATGCATCATCAACAACTGATAGTACAGGTGGTATGGCTAAAGGCCTATGCTGTGGCAAGTGTAAAAAAGTCCTTAGCCTTTTCCTAGAATCAGAAAAATCCTGACCCTGCCATTGAAAGTGTTCCCTCATTGAGTGTAAAGTCTCCCCAAAGGAAAATTCTTCTGGGGGGGAGGCAGAAGGAATTGAGTCTTCTGCATCCGAATCCTCATAAGGTGAGTATGGTCCTTCCTGATGGTCTGATAAATCTGATCCATCCGAGGAATAGTCAGAGGAGAGAGGTTCAGGGGGTTCAGTCCTAGGCCTTTTTTCAGGAGGAGGTTGTGAGGCCCTGTCTGGGTGAGGTTGGGACCCCCTGATCAGAGATATAAGGTCCTCAGCAAGGCTGAGAATCTGAGAACTTGAGGAAGGTGAGAGGAAGCTTTTGCTGGTAAGGCCTTAGAAAGTTTAGCTGCTTTAGCCCTGGAGAAGGCCTTAATAGACATAGAAGCAGGGGGTCTAGCTGCGTGCAGAAGTAGAGATGTCCAACGGAATGGTGTCGGACAATTCTTGTGCGCCTGCTTCTTCGGTAGGAATTTCTGTAGCCGACTCAGCCGGGGCCTCTGTGGCCTCGGTTGTCGGAGGCATGCTTTCGGCAGAAGGAAGAACCGAGGACTTGGTTTCAGCCGAAACCGAGACACTCGCGGTAGGCCTAACCGTGGTTTCAGCCGAAACCGTGGGCCGCGAGTGTCGGTCCTTTTCCTTGCGTTTTTTGGCTAAAAGTGTAGTCGGAGTCTCCGACGGCATTTTATATGCAAAAGCGGAACCAAAAAACTCTTCTGCAAACTCCGACCGACGTCTAAGTGTCTGTCGGTTGAAGGAAGCACAGGCTAAACAAGCTGATACGTCGCGGTCTGGGCCTAAGCAAGGAAGGCAGTAAGAGTGGAAATCCTTATGAGGTATTTGTTTCCCACAAGTTAAACAATTATTTACTTTGTCTGACATCGGCTGAGGCAAGAAAGAGTCCCCAACGGGGTACTTAGCTTTTTTAGAAGTCTTCGGTAGCTGAAATCTCTGGATCTGACCGACCGGCACTTGCGAACAGCTTCTGCTTCGGGCACCGCGCCACAAGAAAGACTGAGGAAAATGGCGTCGGCTGATGCCTTTATACCCCAGGAGCTATGACGTCGGGTGAAGTGCGACATCAGCCGAGGCCAGACCCAGACTTTGGAATCCGGCCGACCGAAGGGCTGCCTGAGGCAGGACAACCCATATGTTATGACTGCAGATGCATCCTTGAAGGACATCATGTAAGGGCCAACAAAAGCACAGTCGTCCAACAGCAATGTCGCAAAGAAGCTGAATGCTCAAAAGGACCCTGCGTCAATTTTTCCAAAACAAAATTAAGACTCCAGGGAGGAGAAACACTCTTCCGGGTAGGCTTAACATGAAAGATGCCTTTAAGGAATTATTTAGCTTCAAATCTAGAAGCTAAAGAAGGCGATAAAGGCAGACAAGCAGAGATAGCTGATAAGTGGGCCTTTACAAAAGAATAGTCCAACCCAGCATTGAGCAATTCACGCAGGAGAGAGAATCAAAGGAAGATCCACAGATAGTGGATCCAGGTTACAAGAATCACTTCCATTTGGACAAAGGATTTCCTACTATTTGGTTTCCTGGACTCCTGCAGTACCCTAAGCACAGTCAGAAAAAAAGGTGTTTATGTGGAATCAAAATCCTATCGCCTTCAGTGTCAGTTGAAGAGTAGATAGGTAGGGATAGATGAGAGATCCTTCATCTTGTGAGAGTAGGTCCACCCTGTGAGACAACTTGTAATGACTGCCCTTGGCTAAATGAAGTAGAGCCAAAAAGTACAGTTGTGTACACTTACCATAAATGTAGATGTTTGAGTGTATTCACTGTTGCAGTCATCACATTTGGGTTATCTGCCTGCAGATAGCCCACAGTCGGTGTGAATAAAAGAGTCTTGGGATTTCTGCATCTGATGCTGTCGCTTCTTCCATTATATCAGGACATCATGGGTATAAAACATGCAGCCGACACCATTACATCAGTTTTTCTTGCCCCAGATGTCAGGAGCCCCCTAAATAGGGAGCAATTACATGGTGTGGAACACCCCCCAGCAAAAAGCAAATGACAATGATGCAAGGTATGCCAAACAAAAAGGTTAGGTAGAAGTAAAGAGAAGTCAGGGGGCTGGAGGGAGGGTAACCAGGACTGCAACAGTGAATACACTCGAACATCTACATTTATGGTAAGTGTACACAACTGTACTATGTTCTTTGTGTTTCACTGTTGCAGTCATCACATTTGGGTCAATTCCCAAAGATGAGGATGGGTGGAGGCAGTCAAGAAGCATTAGGGCTGGCAAGCAGGCCCTGTAAAAAGTACAGTTTTGTACCTACCATAAATGTAGATGTCCGAACTGGATAGCATCTGCAGTCATAACAACTGGGTTGTCCTGTCGTCAGGCAGACCTTCAGTCGGCCGGATTCCAAAGTCCGGGTCCGGCTTCGGCTGATGTCGCACTTCACCCGACGTCATCTCTGCTGGTCTCCGGGTATAAAGGCATCAGCCGACGCCATTTTCTTCAGTGTTTCTTGCCCCAGATGCCAGTTGCCCTTTCTGGAAGGCTAATTTTTGGATAAATGCCAATGTTTCCAAAAGGATAGAAGGCAAACTCAGAAAATAAGCATGTATGTACATATATACAAACAAATACACCATAAGAGACTCCCCCCACTAGCTAGCTATTAGGAGGGTAAATACCCTAGGAGTACCACAGAGGGGAAGGAGGGAGGGTAATCCTGACTGCAGATGCTATCCAGTTCGGACATCTACATTTATGGTAGGTACAAAACTGTACTATGTCCTTCATGGATGCATCTGCAGTCATAACAACTGGGTAGAATACCATAGCCAACTAAGGGAGGAGGAAAAAAAAAATAGATTATGGTGTGGTTAGGATCCCTTGCAGCACAGCAGTGGCAAACCCTGCTCGGGATCTGGAGTACAAAGGTAAGTTATAATGCTTGGCAAATGTATGCACGGAGGTCCAATTAGCCGCCTCAATAATGTCCTTGGTTGCCACTCCTCGTACGAAGGCTGTGGTAGTGGCTGTTGCCCTTGTAGAATGAGGCCTTATGTTCTGTGGAATTGGTTTTCCATGGAAGGAGTAACAGAATCGTATGCAATTTCCTATCCATTTGGAGATTGTCTGTTTGGAAATAGCTTTTCCTTCCCTTCCTGTTGCATAGGCTACAAAAGCTGGTCAGTTTTTCTGCTACTTTTTGTTCTGTCCAGGTAGTAGCGTAACTGTCTATGTACATCCAAGGAATGCAGAATTCTTTCCCCTCTGTTTTGTGGGTTGGGAAAGAAGGTAGGTAGGTGGATTGCCTGGTTTAAAGACACTCTGGATATCTCCTTAGGCATAAACGTAGGATTAGTCCTCATGGACACTCTATCTTGGTGGAAGATTAGGAAGGGCTGTACTGCCATTAGGGCCTGAAGTTCAGAGACCCTCCTTGCTGAGGTTATTGCCAGTAGGAAAGCAGTTTTCCACGATAGATGCTGTAGGTCTGCTGTAGCTGCTGGTTCAAAAGGTGCGAGTGTCAATTTTTCTAGCACAAAGTTCAAATCCCAAGCTGGCAATGGTGGTTTCCTTGGAGGTTTTACATTCTTGATTCCTCTGAGGAACTGCCTGAGTAAAGGATGTGAAAAGACAGGTGGGATCAAAGCTGTATTCTGCTGAAATAGCTGATGCATGTATCTTGATGGAGGAATAGGACAGGCCTGTATGTAGAAGCTCTGCCAGATACTCCAGAATGTTAGCCATATCTATAATTGACACATCTTTTCCTCTTTCAGTGCTCCAAATGACAAACCTTTTCCATTTTCCTGCATAGTTCCTTCTTGTTGAAGGTCTGCGGGCTTCAAGGATAATGTCTTTAACCCTTTGGGAAAGTTCTGGGTTAGTTGCTGCTATGTGATGTTCCATGCAGTCAGTTGCAACGTTTTTAGGTTTGGATGCATGATGCTGTAGTTGTTCTGAGTTAACATCAAAGGCATCAGGGGTATTGGCCACATGTTGTCCCGAGACATGCTCCTCAGCAATGGGTACCAGTGTTGTCTTGGCCAGTTTGGAGCTATCAGGGTTATCCTTGGACGTTCCTCCTTGATTTTGAGTAATACCTTGTGTATCAAGGGAAGAGGTGGAAATGCATATGCTGTTAGACCTTCCCAGCTGAAGGAGAGCGAATCCACTTTCCATGCAAGTGGGTGGAATGTCCTTGTGCAGAATTTTTTGAGCTGGTGATTGAGAGGGGAAGCGAATAGATCTATCTGTGGCCTTCCCCATTTCTTTGAGATGGTCTTGAAGATGTCCGGGTGTAGCATCCATTCGTGGGCATCCGATGTGGTTCTGCTCAATATGTCTGCTAGCGTATTGTCCTTTCCCGGTACAAATATTGCCTGTAACTGGATGTTGTAGCTGAGTGCCAGGTTCCAAAGCTCCAAAGTCATTCTGCATAGTGGGTATGAATGAGTGCCTCCCTGCTTGTTGATGTACCACATGACTGTGGTGTTGTCTGTCCTTATCATCAAATGGCCCTCT
Source organism: Protopterus annectens (assembly GCF_019279795.1). Lineage (NCBI taxonomy): Eukaryota > Metazoa > Chordata > Ceratodontiformes > Protopteridae > Protopterus > Protopterus annectens. The sequence continues at coordinate 1,576,770,512 of NC_056744.1, read as the reverse complement.
TTGAGAAATGGTCTGAAATTTTGGATTGCCAGTTTTACTGCCAGCATTTCTTTTAGGTTGATGTGCAGGTGAAGTTGATCCTCGTCCACAATCCTTATGCATTTGTCCAGCATGTGAGCCCCCCATCCTAGGTCTGAGGCGTCTGTTGTGATGGTCTGGCTTGCTTGATAGCTGTGAAAGGGTAGGCCTGGGTTTGACTGGCATGCTTGAGCCCACCATAGGAACTCCTGTTTTAGGCATGGGATTAGTGGAATTTCTGCTTCTAGGCTGTGCCTGTGTTGGGACCATAAATTCCTTAGGTACCACTGTAGTTTTCTCATATGTAGTCTGGCATGTGGAACCAAGATTATGCATGATGCCATGTAGCCCAAGGCCTGCAGAACTTTTCTTGCTGTTAACTTGTTCTGTTTTGTTAGAGCCAAGAAGTAAAGAGGGAGTTCTGTTTGTTTTTCTGCGGTTAGGAATGCCATTTGTTTTACAGTGTCCAATTCCGCCAAGAATGTCCTTGTTTGGGATGGTATCAGCCTTGACTTTTGTAAATTGACTGTGTATCCCAGTGCTTGTAGCAAGTAAATGACCCTTTGTAAATCTGTTGTCAGCTTGCTTTTGTTGTACCCTTGTAGCAGGCAGTCGTCCAGGTATGGGTAAATTTGGATTCCCTGTAGTCTGCAGTGGGCGATTACTGATGCCAGGCATTTTGTGAATACTCTGGGCGCAGTAAATAAGCCAAAGGGCAATGCTGAGAATTGATAATGCTCTGATCCTGCAAGAAATCTGAGGTATCTTCTGCAAATTGGTCAAATGGGGACGTGCAGGTATGCCTCCTTGAGATCTAGAGTTACCAGCCAACACTCCTTGCCCAGCATGGGAAGAAGTTGCTGTAGGGTCAGCATTTTGAATTTTGGGACAATGATGTATGTATTTAAGGTGGACAGGTCGAGAATAGGTCTCCAACTTTTTTCCTTTCTTGGAACTAGGAATAGTCTGGAGTAAAATCCTTTGCCTTGTTCTGTTATTGGCACTCTTTCCACAGCTCTCATCTTTGCTAATTGCATTATCTGCTGTAGAGCTTCTGTTTTTTGATTTGGAGGCAGGTTTGGCATTCCTCTTTTGACTGGTAAAGTGTGAAAGTGGAACCGGTAACCTTGGTCTATGGTTTGCAAAATCCACTTGTCTTTTGTGATATAGTGCCAGTTTTTCAAAAATAAGGTTAATTTTCCGCCTAATGGAGCTGCTATTTGTTCCCTGGTAGGCGGATTTAGAGTTAAGTCACTGTGATTGTGCTGTTGTAGTGGTAGTGGCTGTGTCTGTGCCTCTGTTATTACCTTGCCACTGTCGTCCTCTGTAGGCACCTCCTCTGGATTGGTTTCTGCCTCTGGAACGTCTATTCCTGCCCCTTTGGGATCTTGTGGAGTCAGGAAAGGACCAATTTTTGGCAGGCCAGTTCCTGCTAAACCTTGGGGCTGAACCTGCAAGAAATCTTTAACCGTTTGAACAGATTTTGCCTTTTCTTCCATTTTCTTCATTACCTGCTGGGCAGGTGTACCAAACAAACTGGTCTTATCCATAGGAGCATCTAATAACTTAGCTTTAACATGATCCGGTAAGACTTGTTCCTTCAGCCATGCATGTCTTCTTATCACTGTGCCAGTCATGGCTGATCTAAATGAAGCCTCCAGTGCATCATAGCCACATTTTAAGGAATGGTTACTAACCTGTTGTATGTTATTTACCATTTCTAATACATATTTCTTATCTATAGAGTCATCAGAGGATAGTTTTTTAGTTAACTGATCAAGCATAAACTCTTGGTATTGTATCATGTGAAACTGACAGTTTAAAGCTCTAGCTGAGAGAGTAGCTGAGGTATAAACTTTTTTGCCCCATCTGTCTAAAGACCTGGCTTCCCTTTCAGAAGGAATAGGGTTTTTGCTGTGGTCGAGGCTACTGCCTTAGGCCCCTGGGATATAGTTTCGGGGTCTGCAAGTGGGGCCTTGTATAGGTGATGATGAGTGTCTGATACCCTGTAAAATCTGTCTGGTTTGGCAGGGGCTGGAGGTAAGGAATCTGGTGCAGAGCAGACATCATTAAAGGCATCGTCCACAACAGAGAGGACAGGAGGTATAGCTAAGGGCCTGTGTTGTGGAAGGTGCAGAAAAGTCCTAAGTCTTTTTCTGGAATCTGAGAAATCCTGTTGCTGCCATTGGAATTGTTCTCGCATGGCATGTAAGGTTTCCCCAAAGGAGAATTCTTCTGGTGGGGAAGCAGCTGGAATGGATTCTTCAGCATCTGAGTCTTCATAATTGGAGAAAGGAGCCTCTGGCTGGTCTGTAATATCTGAGTCATCCGCAGAATCATCAGAGGACACAGGCTCGGGGGGGCTCTGCCCTAGGTCTCTTCTCTGGGGGCTGAGAGGCCCTGTCTGGGTGAGATTGAGATCCCCTAATTAAGGATATTAAATCTTCTGCCAGAGTAAGCATTTGTGAACTAGAAGTGGGCCTGGTTGAGGGGGGTTTAACAGGCACTGATTTAGTAGACTTGGCTGCTTTAGCCCTGGCAAAGGCCTTAATGGACATGGCTGCAGGAGGCCTAGCAGCACCACGTGCTGGGGTAGAGACATCCAAAGGGATGGTGTCTGATAATTCACTAGGAACCACTGTAGTAGGTAAAATTTCAGAGGCCGATTCAAGTAAGGTAGCAGGAACCTCAGAAGTAGTCAAAGATTCAGCTGTGCTTTGATCAGTTTTCTCAGTTTCGGCTGAAACCGAGACACTCGCGGTTTGCTTAACCATGGTTTCGGCCGAAACCGTGGACCGCGAGTGTCGGTCTTTTTCTTTGCGTTTCTTAACAATTTGGGTAGTCGGAGGATCCGACGGCATAATGTACGCAAAATCTGAACCGAAAAACTGTTCAGCAAACTCTGACCGACGCCTAAGCGTTCGTCGGTTGAAGGAAGCACAGGCCGAACAGGCTGCTACGTCGTGGTCTGGGCCTAAACAAGGCAAACAGTAAGAGTGGAAATCTTTATGAGGTATTTGTTTCCCACAAGTTAAACAGTTATTGACTTTTTCTGACATCGGCTGAGGCAAGAAAGAGTCCCCAACGGGGTACTTAGCTTTTAGAAGTCTTCGAAGTAGTATTCGGTAGTAGTAATCTCTGGATCCGACCGACCGGCACTTGCGAACAGCTTCTGCTTCGGGCGCCACGCGGCAAGAAAGACTGAAGAAAATGGCGTCGGCTGATGCCTTTATACCCGGAGACCAGCAGAGATGACGTCGGGTGAAGTGCGACATCAGCCGAAGCCGGACCCGGACTTTGGAATCCGGCCGACTGAAGGGCTGCCTGACGACAGGACAACCCAGTTGTTATGACTGCAGATGCATCCATGAAGGACATCTGCTGTGGCATAAATGATGGGTTAGTCCTGAGGGAACACTGTCCACATGGAAGATAATGAAGGATTCCATGGCCATAAGGGCCTGCAACACAGACACACTTCTTGCTGAAGTGATGGCTAAAAGTAAATCTGTTTTCCAGGAGAGGAATTTTAACTCTGCTGAAGCAGCAGGCTCAAAGGGTGGAAGCGAGAGTGTTTCCAATACAAGGTTAAAGACTCAGGTTGGAGTGGGAGCTCTCAGGGGGGTCTTAAATTTTTGGCTCCTCTCAAGAACTGTTTGACTAGAGGATGACAGAAGAGGGGTGGCTCAATATTAGAATGAGCAGAGATGGCAGATGCATGAATCTTAATTGAAGAGAAGGATAGGTCTTTTTGGAACACTTCTGTTAAGTAATCTAGTATATGAGGAAAGCTGGGCACATGTGTCCTTTCCTTGAGACTGGCTCCAAGAACAGTATCTTTTCCACTTTTCTGAATATGATTTTCTAGTAGTAGGCCTTTTTGCCTCCAGGATGACATCCAGGACCTGTTCACTGAGAGTTCAGGGGATGAACCAGGCTGCTAGGTTCAGGGTTTATAACTGAGGATGGAAATTCTGGCCCTCCTGCTGGGACAGCAGGGAGGGGGTGTGAGACAGGTGCCAAGGTGGCAACACTGTCAGACTGAGCAAAGGTGGGTACCAGTGCTGGCGTGGCCAGTCTGGTGCAGTCAGGACTGTCCTTGGCTCATCCTGTCTGGTCTTTAGTAGAACCTTTGAGAGTAGGAGCAGAGGGAGAAAGGCAAAGATTGAGAGGTTTTCCCATGTAAAGGACAGAGCATCCACTTTCCATGCTTGGCTGTGGGGAGTTTTGGTGGAATATTTGCTCAACTGAAAGTTCTGAGGAAAACAGAAGAGGTCCACCTCTGGTGCTCTCTCACCTGTGGATCAGCAGCTTGAATGATTTTGGTTCCTGTTTTGACTCATGCGGGTCCATTAGATTTCTGCTTAAGTTAACTGCCAGTGAATTTGGTTTGCTTGGCAGGAACTGAGCTTGCAGGTGCACTTGGCTGCTCAAGGCTGTGTACCATGGCTAACCTGCAGAGTGGGTTTCCCCCTGCTTATGTACCATATAACTGTGGTGTTGTCTTGTCTTTATCAATAGTTGCCCTGGAAGAATAAGGCGCTTGAAGGCTGTCAGAGCATTCTGTACAGCTAACACTTCTTTTTGATTGATATGCAGGTGCACTTGCTTTGGGTTCCATTTGCCTAGAATACCTTGCCCTGCCATGTGAGCCTCCCATGCTTAGTCTGATACGTCTGTTGTTAGGGTTTGGGCGGCAGGGGGTAGAGTGAAAGGGCATTCTTTGCTGTGGTATCAGGTCTCTGGCCACCAAAGAAAGTCTGCCCTTATGCAAGGAATGATAGGAATCATCGTTTCCAGGTCCTGAGAAAGCTGACACCAGAGACTTTTTAAGTACCACTGAAGTTTCCTCATATGCAGTCGTGCATCTGGAATTAGCAGAGTGCAAGAGGCCATGAACCCTAGGGCTTGCAGCATTTTTCTTGCAGATAGCTGGGTTTTGGTGGCCAGTAGATTGAAGTAGTTTGTCAAATACATTTGTTTTTCTGGAGCAAGGAATGCCATCTGGGAAGTTGTGTTCAATCTTGCTCCCAGGAATATAAACTGTTGGCTGGGTACCTGATGTGATTTATTTTCGTTGATGGTGTACCCCAGTGAAGTTAGAAGTCTCTACAAACTTCAGCTGCTGGAGTAGTGATTCCTGACTGTCTGCCTGAATCAGGCGATCATGCAAGTGTGTGTACATTTGAATTTTTCTCTGCCTGCAATATGCAATGGCTGGAGCTAGGCATTTTGTGAATACCCTGGGCGCAGTAGATAAGCCAAAGGGAAGTGCAGAGAACTGATCATACACAGAGCCTGCTCTGAAACGTAGGTATTTTCTGAAAGATTCCCTTATGGGGATGTGCAAATAAGCTTTTTTAAGTCTAGGGTGGCTAGCCAGGAGTCCTTGGCTAGCATAGGAAGCAGCTGTTGGACAGTAAACATCTAGAACCTTGGAACCTCCAGGAAGGTGTTGAGAATAGACAGATCCAGGATAGGGTGCCAAGAGTTTTCTTTCCTGGGTACCAGAAATAGTCTGGAGTAAAAACCTTGCCCCTATGCTCTGCTGGGACAGGTCGAATGGCCTTGATACTGAGAAGAGAAAGTACTTGCTTTTGAGCCTCTGCCCACTGGTGTGGCAGGTCGTCTGGCCATCCGCTTGGGGTTGGCAGTGAGTGGAAGTAGAATCTGTATCTCTGGGATACAATGTTCAAGACCCATCTGTCCTGGGTGATGTACTCCCAGTTTTTTGCACGTAGGGAAAGTTTTCCTCCTAAGGGTGTAAGTACTTGGGCAAGGCTTGGAAAAATTAAGGACAAGTCATAGTGAGATTTTACCATAGGATGTTGGTTTTCTACTCCCCGTTTTAGAGGTGGGAGCACTCCATTGCTTAGATATGTGCATAACCTGAGACTGTAATCATGGTGGTATACTGCACCTAGGTTAGGACTGAGAAGATCTGGGAGGGACTGGAAAGGACCAGTTTTTAGAAGGCCAATGCCTACTAAATCTAGGTGGCTGTACCTGTAGGAAATACTTAACAGTTTGCATAGATTTACCTTTTTCCTCCATCTTTTTGAGGACAACTTCTGCTTTATTGCCTAACGGGCATTCTTGACTTAGTGGTGCATCTAGTAATTTTGCTTTGACAGTCTGGCAAGATAAGTTCCTTTAGCCAAGCATGCCTTCTAAGAACAGACCCAGTGACAGCAGCCCTGCAAGATGCTTCTAAGGCATCAAAACCACATTGCAAAGTATGTTTTTCAACTTGGATAGCAGAATGCATTAATGTGTGTAAATCATTATGTTCTGCACAATCAGGAATCATCATCATTTTCTGTTTAATTAGCTCTACAATATGTTGCTGACACTAACATATGAAACTGGCAATTTAAAGCCCTTATGGCAAGAGTAGCAGAGGTGTATATCTTCTTACCCCATCTGTCTAAAGCCCTAGAGTCCCTGTCCAAAGGGGTAGGGCTTTTGGTTACTGTAATGCCTTTAGGTCCCTGGGAAATGGTGTCTGGATCTGCATAAAGATTCTTACAGAGAAACTTGTGAGAGTCAGGTACTCTGTAGTACCTGTCAGGTTTTCTGGCTGCTGGAGGCAAGGTATCAGGGTTAAGGCTGGATTCTAAGAAGACATCTACAATCTCCAGAACAGGGGGTATTGCTAGAGGCCTGTGCTGAGGCAAGAGTCTCTTTTTTGGACTGTGGGTAGTCCTGGCATTCCCAGCGGAAATGCTCTGTTAAGGTATGCAAGGTTTCACTAAAAGAAAAATCCTCTGGAGGGGAGGCAGAGGGGATGGAATCCTCTCTGTATCTGAATCCTCATAGGTAGAAAAGGGAATGTCCTGGTAATCAGAGGGAGCAGAGTCATCAGGCTTGTGGGTCTGTAAAATCAGAAGGAAAATCAATCCTTTGCCTTAAAGAGGGGGAAGGCTGTCTTCCCCTAATTAAAGTTATAAGGTCATCAGCCATTCCAAGCATTTGTTTCCGTGGCATGGGAGCTTCAGCATGCGCTTTGGTCATCGCTTTTCTAGGCAAAGTATGAACTTGGGGACTGAGAAATTCGGTAGTTTTAGTCAAAAATGAAGACGTCTGTTTAATACGAACATCAGAAGGTTGGAATACACCCTCAGAAGCTGGTGCCTGCACAGCAGCTCTGGACCCATCCAAGGTAGAGACATCCGCAGGTTCCATAGTCGAAGAAGCATCTTGCGGCATAACGGACTCCGAATGGGTCTCAGTAGAGACATGCAAATCTGTAGAAGCGGGTATCAGGGGCTGCAAAAGCGCCTCACTGAGAACTGGCGGACTGGCGACTAGCTTAACTATAGCGCAGTCGGCAGTTTTGGACCTATGCGGTCTGTCTCTGTCTTTATCCTTACGTTTTTTTCGGAAGATCGGTAGTTGGATGGTTTATCGAAGCCATTTCAGAATACGGAGATAGAGAGCGAAAGAATTTAGTGACACAAACAGCCCGATGACGAATAGTTCGGGCGTTGAACAAGGCACAAAACCGACAGTGGGGGATGTGGTCTCGGCCTAAACAGACGACGCAGTAAGAATGAAAATCTCTGTGAGGTACTTACTTTCCACAGACAAGACAATTATTAATTTTTTCTGACATCGGTTAGAGCAAGAAAAAAGGATCCCCAATGGGGTATTTATCTTTTAGAAGACCTTCATGTCTGAAACTCGAAAAATGAAAATTGCAGGAGGAGGCCGACCGGCACTTGCTAACTGTTTCTGCTTCGGGCACCGCACGGCAAGAAAAGACTGATGTAATGACATCGGCTGCATGTTTTATACCCCCTGACGTCATGGAAGAAGCGACAGCATCCCACACAGAAATCCCAAGATGCTGGTATTCAGGCCGACTGAGGGCTACCAGCAGGCAACTAACCCAATTGTGATGACTGCAACAGTGAAACACAAAGAACATCTACCTATCCAAGGGAATGAAACAGCATCTGTTTTCCACGCCTGCTTACAAGAAATCTGAGTTCCCCACAACTGGATCAACTCCTGGAAGATGTCCTCAATCAATTTCCATTTGTTGGCAGGTCTCTTCTGGTCCTTGCTCACTTTCATAGTTTATAGATAAAACAACTAGGCTAGATGTCCTTGTGGGCCACTTTAAGCTTAGCCAGTTTCCCTCAAAGGTGACAATCAAAGTCTGTACCTTTTGTCTGTGAGGTAAATGCCATAACATTACATCAACCCCTCTCCCTTATCTGCCACATTTTAGTCCAAGGGAATGCAAGAAGCTTGGTGGGTTAAACAGTGCTGAAATGTTACCTCCCAAGCTACCATAGCTAGCCAGCACAGGGGTTAAGCTCTGGTAACCCCCCCCCTTCCATTCGTTCATGTACCACCTAACTGTGGTGGTGTTAGGGATCACTTGAAGTGACCCTGGAGACCATAGATGATGCAGAGGACTGACAGCATGAACAACAGCTAATATCTCTGACATTGACGTGCTTTGGCCTATCCTGTTTGTTCTATAGACCTTACACTTTTACTCCAACAGACGCAGCTCCCTATGCAAAACCCAATGCATCAATTGTTAACATTGCACAGTACAGTCCAAGAAAAAGGGAAGACCTGGATTCAAAGGATATCTAGTCTCTCCATCAAAGCAATTTTCTTTTCACAAAGACCAACATAGGAATCCAACATCAGGGTGTGAAGATGTTAGGACTATAACGTTTACATGAACCACTGAATCTGATCTGATAGGTAATCTGGCAAAGGAAATCATAAGAATCCTAGAAGTCATAAACCCTACAACCCTGATGTATTCTCTTGCAGAAGTCTGAGACTGAATGGAGAAGGTCAGGAACAACGTAAAATGCAGGTTTTTTTTTTTTGAGGTAATAATGCCTTTTGCATGGAAGTAATCAGAAAGCACCCTAGGAATACTACTCTGTGACAAGTTGAGGAGGATTTTTGATGTTTACCTGGAATACTGGACTGAGGTGATTTCTTACCCATGTAAGGGACTCCTGACACAGACTCTGCAAATACAATAAGGAAATGCGAATACCCTTGCAATAGTAGATAAAGGGCAATACAAAGAACTAGTAGCGTAACCCAAAACAGAAAACTTTAGAAAACTTCTAAAGTCTATAGTAACAATGTGAAAAACAGGAAATGTCCAGAACTGGTCTCAAAGATGGATACATCTTTGCACCAGAAACATTCTTGAATAAAAACATTTTCCCCACTGATCTGAGAGAACTGGTTTTATGACTTCCAGAAAAAGCATCTGATAGAGAACTGGAGAAGGGGGTTGAGAATCTGAATATAAATCCCAAATCTTTACCTTTTCTAAAATCATATGCTCTAATGGAGCACATTAAAATCTATCTAACATTATTACAAAATCTCTTTAGATCATTAAATCTTTTTCAATACATGATGATCTTACAACCCTTCCATAGACACCCTAACCTGAGAATTAATAATCAACTTATAGACCTAAAAAGCTTCCCACTTATAATCAACTTAACTCTACAAGATATATACCCATATTTGAATTATTCTGCTCATGATCTAAGACAGGAAATGAATCTCCCCAAATCATATTTAGTGATTTTGAGGCGGATTAAAGAATTAGCCACAAGCTACTTTAAAGACTTAACTATAAATAGACAGGATTTAACGAAATGTACCTCAATATGACAAGCCATATTACAAAGTACCAAATATATATCATTCACATATAAACTGATAAAAGAATTCAAATATCAAGACCACCTTCTCTTATCAAATTATTGGAAAGAAAAACTACCATTGGTTGAAGTAAATTAATAAATGCAATTAAATTAACAGCAAAATCAATCTCCCTCCAAAAGTTAACATTTACCCAACTCATGATATTCAATAATGCCTACTATACACGTCTTAGCTTGTATAAATTTAACCCCAAGAATTCTCCTAAGTGTCCATATTGTAAAGATGAAAAGTACAGTTTTGTACCTACCATAAATGTAGATGTTCGAAGATCCACATTGCTGCAGTCCTAACAATTGGGTAGTCCGCTGTCCACGGTCGGCCCGAATATCAAAGTATAAGGCTGACGTCGGTCAGGGCGCATTTAACTGACGTCAGGGTACAAATGCGCATGACCGGCGTCATATCCTCAGTCTTTTCTTGCCCCAGATGTCAGAAGACCTTAAAAATAAAGGTCAAAACCAAAAGACAGCAAAAAACCACCAACCACCCTAGCACTAACTATAGTACAATATATACAATATACACAAAATGTACAACCCAACCTACACAACCACCTCTAACAACAGAGGGGAAGGAGGGAGGGTAAACTGGACTGCAGCAATGTGGATCTTCGAACATCTACATTTATGGTAGGTACAAAACTGTACTATGTTCTTCATCTCACATTGCTGCAGTCCTAACAATTGGGTAGAATCCCAAAGCAGAGATAAGGGAGGATGGCTAACTACAAGGAAGCAGGAGCTGCCAAAATGCCCTGCAAAACAGCAGCGGCAAAACCAGCCCTAGACTTAGAGTAAAGTGGCAGGTGATAATGCTTAGAGAAAGTATGTACAGAACTCCAAGTAACTGCCTCCAAAATATCCTTGGTTGCCACTCCCCTCAAAAAAGCTGTTGAAGTGGCAGTAGCCCTAGTGGAATGAGGCCTAATCCCAGCTGGAATCTCCTTGCCATGATGGGAATAACAGAAAGCAATGCAAAACCCAATCCACTTAGAAATAGTTTGTTTTGATACAGGCTTGCCCTGAAAACTCAAAGCAAAAGAAACAAACAACTGCTGAGACTGCCTGAAACCTTTAGTTCTGTCCAAATAATAACGCAACTGCCTGTGGACATCTAAAGTGTGCAAAATCTTTTCCCCTTTATTTTGGGGATTTGCATAAACGTAGGCAAATGAATAGTTTGGTTCAAAGCCACACTAGAAACCACCTTAGGCATAAAGGAAGGATTAGTACGTAATGATACCCTATCCTTATGGAAAATCAAGAAAGGCTCAACTGCCATAAGGGCCTGTAATTCAGAAACCCGTCTTGCAGAGGTAATGGCCAACAAAAAAGCAGTCTTCCATGATAAATACTTCAACTCAGCAGTAGCTGCAGGCTCAAAAGGTTGTAGAGTGAGTTTCTCCAACACAAAATTGAGATCCCAAGCAGGAGTAGGAGCTCTTTGTGGGGGTCTGATATTCTTTGCCCCTCTAAGAAATTGCTTGAACAAAGGATGAGAAAACAATGGTGGGTTGCAATCATAGTGAGCTGAAATTGCTGCAGCATGAACTTTAATAGAAGAGAAAGACAAACCTTTGTCTAGCAACTCAGTAAGATATTGAAGAGCCACACACAAATTAGGCTCAGAAACATCAAAATCTTTTGCTGCACTCCAAAATAAAAATCTCTTCCATTTATCAGCGTACACTTTCCTTGTACTAGGCCTTCTAGCTTCCAAAATAACATTCAAAACTTGCTGAGGAAGTGGAGGCCCATTATGGTTCAAAACAGAATATGCCAGGCTGTTAGGTGCAGAGAGTGAAGCTTGACATTGAGCAAATGGCTGTCCACCTGTGACAACAGGTGTGGAATCGAAGGCAAAGGCCATGGAGGCTTCCGTACAAGACTTCTTAGTAATGGGTACCAGTGCTGTCGAGGCCAATCTGGAGCTATTAAAATCATCCTTGGCTTGTCCTGTCTGACCTTCAGAAGTACCTTTGAGAGGAGAGGCAGAGGTGGAAAGGCATACACATGAAGATTGCTCCAATTGAAAGAAAGAGCATCCACTCTCCAAGCTGTGGGATGAAACCTTGTCGTGCAAAACTTTGGCAGCTGATGGTTTAGTGGAGAAGCGAACAGATCTATGTCTGGAGTTCCCCATGACACTGTCAATTTCTGAAATACATGAGGATCCAATTTCCACTCGTGGGGATCCATAATTCGACTGCTCAACACATCTGCTAAGGAGTTCTGTGCTCCTGGCAGAAACCTTGCCTGAAGATTGAGCTGTAAACTGAGAGCAGTCTCCCACAAAATCATTGCTTGCCTGCATAGAGGATAAGAATGCGTTCCCCCTTGCTTGTTGATGTACCACATGACAGTTGTGTTGTCTGTTAGAATCAACACCTGTCCTGGAAGAAGGAATTTCTTGAAAGCTATTAATGCAAACTGGTCTGCTAACATCTCCTTCATGTTGATATGTAGATGTTGTAGTCTGACAGGCCACTTGTTTTGTATCCACTTTCCATCTAGATGAGCTCCCCAAGCTTTGTCTGAGGCATCTGTCGTTAAAATCTGACTTGCCTCTGGCCGGGTCACAGAGAGTCCCTTGTTTAGGTGACATTCCTGAGCCCACCACAAAAATTCCTTCTGAATGCAAGGTATTATTTGAATGACAGTGTCCAGATCTTGGCAGTGCTGTGTCCATACATTTTTGAGATACCATTGTAGCTTCCTCATATGCAGTTTGGCATTGGGAAGCACCAGAATACAAGATGCCATGAACCCTAAGGCTTGAAGGACTGTCCTTGCAGTCAGCCCGGACTGATGAGATAGTTGATGGAAGTAAAGGGATAGACTCTTTTGTTTGTCCGGGGTTAAAAGGCCATCTGGGCTGCTGTATTCAGTCTCACACCCAGAAAGCACATGTCTTGAGAGGGTACTAGATTGGACTTTATTTCGTTCACAGAATACCCTAGGCATCTTAGCACTGCTATCACATATTCCAAATGACGAAGAAGCTCTTCCCTTCCTTGAGCCAGAATTAGGCAGTCGTCCAAATAAGGATAGATCTGTATTCCTTTTAGTCTGAAGAAAGCTATCACTGGAGCCAGAACTTTCGTGAACACTCTGGGCGCAGTAGATAAGCCAAAGGGCAATGCAGAGAACTGATAGTGAGAAGTCCCAGCTCGAAAACGCAGATACTTTCTGCAACTGAGTCTGATAGGAACATGAAGGTAAGCCTCCTTGAGATCCAAAGTTACCATCCAATGATCTTTGCCCAGCAGAGGTAAAAGCTGCTGCAACGTCAACATTTTGAACTTGGGAATGTCCAGATAAGTGTTGAGGATAGATAAATCCAAAATTGGTCTCCACGTGTTCCCCTTCTTTGGTACTAGGAACAGGCGAGAATAAAATCCTAGGCCCACTTCTGGCAGAGGGACCGGCTGTAAGGCCCCTAGTTGGAGCAACAGAGAAACCTGCTTGTGAGCCTCTATTCTTTGTTGAGGAGGAACGTCCGGCATGCCCTTGAAAGGAGGCAAGGTATGGAAATAAAACCTGTAGCCGTGGTGTATGATATCCAATACCCATCTGTCCTGGGTAATTAAACTCCAATTTTCTTCGAAAAGTGCCAATCTTCCTCCCAAAGGTGCTGCCAGACGAGCAGGCTCTGGCAGCTGAAAAGGTAGGTCATTGGGTCTGTTTACGAAAGGACTGACCCCTGCCCTCACCCGAAGCCTGTGCAGGAGAACTCCCTGTTCTAGGCCTGAAAGAGCCCTGAGCTCTGCCCTTACCACGTCTAGATCTACCCCTAGACTGGGAATCATAAGAAGGATACGTCCACCCTTTAGTAGGCCAATTTCTACTAAACTTTGGAGGCTGGACCTGCAAAAAATCTTTAACAGTCTGCATAGACTTAGCCTTGTCTTCCATTTTCTTTAAGACTGTCTCAACAGGAGGACCAAACAACACGTCAGATTGTAAAGGAACATCTAAAATCCTTGTTTTAACATGTTCAGACAAATTCTGATCCCTCAGCCAGGCGTGCCTGCGAAGAACAGTCCCAGTGGCAGCCACCCTAGATGAGGCCTGTACAGCATCAAAACCACATTGCAAAGAATGCTTACCCACCTGTTCAGAAACATGGACTAAATCTTGCAACTCTTTACAATCAATACCAACTGCCAGAGCATCAACCTTAGACTTCAATTGTGAAAGGAGATAGTTTTGGTATTTCAACATGTGAAACTGGCAATTCAGAGCCCTCATAGCAAGAGTGGAAGAAGTATAAATTTTCTTTCCCCACCTATCCAAGGCCCTAGCCTCTTTATCTGTAGGAACCGGATTCTTAACAACAGAAGCCTTAACACCCTTAGGCCCCTGGCTAACAGTTTCTGGGTCTGCCCTAGGACTCTTAAAAAGATACTTGTGAATTTCAGGCACCCTGTAATACCTATCCGGCTTAACAGGAGCAGGAGGCAAAGAATCAGGATTAAGAGAAGCCTCTGTAAAAACATCTTCCACTACATCCAAAACAGGAGGTATAGCCAAAGGCCTATGCTGGGGTAAAAACAGAAATTCCCTAAGCCTTTTCCTGGAATCAGAGAAGTCCTGACCCTCCCACTTAAAATGCTCCCTCATGGAATGAAGAGTTTCTGAAAAAGAAAAATCCTCAGGGGGAGTAGCAGAAGGAGTAGAATCATCCACATCAGAATCAGAATAAGGAGAGTACTCCTGCAAGTCTTCAGCCGAAGACTCTGAAACATCTGAAGCTTGCTCAAAACCTCCCAGCTCAGGCTCCACCCTAGGTCTCTTAGCAGGAGGGGGCATAGAACCCCTAATCAAAGTAATCAAATCTTCTGCCATTTTAAGCATATGCTTCTTGGGCATAGTACCTGAAGAGCTAGGGGTAACACCAACTGAAGCTAAACCTGGCCTGCCCCTGGGAGAAGACTTAGAAACAGAAGGAGAGGGCCTAGCCACCTTAGGAAGGGAGGGGAGTATAGTAACCTGAGAAGCCCCCTCAGCCTGACTTGCCTCCTGAGAGGCCACATCTTGCAAGACGGTTCTTCTAGCCTAGGCTTAATTGTCTTGTCCTTGCGCTTCTTCGAGGAAGCGGGCGTCGGAGCATCTGACGGCATTTTATAATTGCACCGCTTCCCAAAGACTAACCTTGCACAATCCAACCTTCTCTTTATAGTGCGTTTATTAAATCTAGCACAAGAGCGACAGCCAACAACGTCGTGCTCAGGCCCTAAGCAAGGAATACACAAAGTATGATAATCTCTATGCGGTATCTGTTTCCCACAAGGAACGCAATTAACTTTTTCTGACATCCAGTAAATGACTGAGGCAAGAAAAAACTAAAATATTCCCCAACGGGGTACTTAGCCAACTTTGAACTCGGTCTGAAACTTCTAAATCGAAAAATCTCAGAACGCCAACCGGCACTTGCAATGCTGCTTCTGCATCGGACCATGCGGCAAAAAAGACTGAGGATATGACGCCGGTCATGCGCATTTGTACCCTGACGTCCTGACGTCAGTTAAATGCGCCCTGACCGACGTCAGCCTTATACTTTGATATTCGAGCCGACCGTGGACAGCGGACTACCCAATTGTTAGGACTGCAGCAATGTGAGATGAAGAACATCTGCTGACCTCTTACATATGTTCTGGAGCTGTGAATGTATATATAAACTTTGGAATTCCTTAAAACTACAACTACAAAAGATGGGGTATCAGAATTCAATGCTTTCTGGGGAATTTATGATATTACATATCCCTCCAAATAATCTATCTAGATCCCAGATGATCATACTTATGAATATTTTCCTGCTAATGAAACTCTACATCGCTACAAATTGGCTGAACCCATCTCAAACTTCTTGGGACAATTTTAAGATCTTAGCGATAAAACATATATTGGCCCACAAATATGTTATCAATAACCACAGCAAACATCTAAATAATCTGAAGATTTGGGAACAAATTTTCAATATTATATTAGCTTAATGCACCGAACACAGAAATCTCCCTTGTTATATATAGTATAAAACCCTATCAGGAACCATATTATTGCAAGATACTATCTCTGCAGATAAGAATCTTTATATGTACTTTATGCTAAATATGGAAGCATTCATGTAAATAGTGTGTATGTTGTAAGAATGTTGTTAGAAGACTTGTTTGGAAATTACCTGTGTATTTCTCTGTCAAATGTTTGTATGACTAAGATGAAAAATAATAAAGAATTATTATTGAAAAAAAAAAAAGAACTGGAGAAGGGGACTCTGATTTAGAGGACGAGGGGGATCTCCTGGAAAGGAGGGAGGTTTACTGACTGCCACTTGTAACTTTAATGAGTAATTCTTGGAAACTATCTTTATGCCAAAAAGGAAGTTGAAGACTCAGACTTTGTGATAGAGTTAAGGTAGTGCCGGGGGGGTGCTTTAACAGTCATTCTGTGTTACTAGTGGGTCCCTTTTTCTGGAGGGTTCCCCCTCCTCCTCCTGAATCTTCCTGCCATGAATGCTCGTTAGAAACCTGACAAGACTGTTTATTTTGCTTTTTGAAAATGAAGGCTTTAGAAAATTTCAGGGGAGGGAGCTGAAAAGTCTGAGAAACTCCCTTAATCAATACTCCTTCCTTTCATCAAATTGCGAATACCCGAGTAGCAAAAAGACCAAACAAGAGCTTCTTATCCAGTGCAGAATTTAAAATGTAAGAAGTAGAAGCAATTGAAGACTTCAAAGAATACTAACATTCTGAAGAAGTGAAGCTGGCAGTAATGCTCCTCAATGCCAAAAGAAACTAACCCGTAAATCAGATAATTTATAATCCTAAAGGCTAAAGTGGCAGAAGGATAAATTATCTTCCCAAGTCTGTCAAAAGCTTTCCCATCCTCTTCAGAGAGAGAAGGATTAGCATTAACTAAATTTTTTGTTGCAGCAGGATTTGATGTAGAAATAGCTGCAAATTCAGATCTCAGATAAGAAAACAACACCTGTAAGACGGAGGAACTTTATAAAGTTTGTTTGCCTTTTTAGAGGATGCAGATAGACAGCCAGGCATACTGCAAGCAACAACATTATTTATTTATTTATTTATTTAACATCTGTTGACCGGGAAAGTCCGACTAGGTTTCACAGATCCTGTTTTCAGCGGAGGCCCGGGGAGAACATCCTCCAAAGCTGGTGAAAGAGTCCAAATAGCAGCAGGTTGTGGAAATTCAATTTGTAATATAGCAATTGGATCGGACTTGGAAGCATTAGTGCTCCAGCTTCAAGCACCTATAAAAGACTGTTCTTTCCATAATGCACTAGGGTCTAGGATTACCTCTAATCAAGTTTGGACCTTAACAGTAAAAATGTAGAGGAGCACATATATCTACATATCTATAGCTATCTACATCAATCATATAGACAAGTCCAACATCCTTTAGAAACTACAAGGACAAGAGAAAACAGGAAGGGCAGGTGGGTGGGTTGCTGTATCAGACAAGACATGCATGAAAGGATCTAGTGTTATTAAGCTGGTAACTTTTGTTTCCTATACATTCAGTCCGTACAACTCAATATGCGTGTCAGAATCCCAAGCTACAGGGTGGCATGAGGACAGGGCAGCCTCAATGTTAATTTTAATGTGATGCATTTTTACAAGTTTATTAATATGTTTTTAAAAAAAGTTAATGAAATTTTGGCGCCAAAAAGTGTATATAATGAATCACTTAATTGGTTTAATTGATTCTGATGAAGTCCACGATCCTGTGGATGAAAGCGCTTAATCATTTGTACACAACTTGGATTTTTATATAATAGCTTGGTTTAGTGTGCTTTACAATTTGTTCGCTGTGTCGCTGAATAAAGTGGTTGTATTATTGCTTCACCGGTACTGTACCTTTTGGATTATTTGGTCTTATCATAACATTCCATCTGTGTTGTCGATCTTCAGTAATCCCTGACTATGGGCTCGGTTCCAAGCCTCGGCACCAACTCAGCCATTATTCTAGCTCGCGCCTTCCAAAAACTCTCGAGTTAAGCTCTACCCATAATTCCAGTCACCAAATTACTTCAGATCGAGTTTGCAAACAATAGTTAACAGACAAGAAATAACAGATCAGAGGCCGTATCTGTGTCTCTAATGAAAGCCAATTTTGGAGAGATCCGATCCACCAAGAGTTCTAAAGGAAGGGGGAAGGACGGAGGGAATGTCAAGGATCAGTGAAAATTGACAACACAGATAAAATGCTATGGTAAGAAAGTACAGTTGTGTACACTTAACATAAAATGTAGATGTTCGAGTGTATTCACTGTTGCAGCCATCACATTTGGGTTATCCCTGCCAGAGTAGCCTACGGTCAGTCCGAATACCAGAGATTTAGTATTTCTGTGTCGGCTGCTGTCACTTGAAGACTGACGGCAGGTTGTCAGTAGTATAAAGTAAGGCAGGCGACACCATTACATCAGTTTTTCATGCCCTACCCTGTCAGGATCCCTCAAGTAGGAGGCCAGGTTCTGGTGACAGAACCACCACCAGTGGAAAATAAATACCAAAAAGGCCCTTGTAAGTTATGGAGAATCACAAGTTAGAATGGTAATAAAAGGAGAAAGTGAAGAAAAGGGGATGGAGGGGAAACCAGGACTGCAACAGTGAACAGACTCTAACATCTATATTTATGGTAAGTGTACACAACTGTACTATGTTCTTCGTGTTTCACTGTTGCAGTCATCACATTTGGGTTGGATTCCCAAAGTTGAAGAAAAAGGTGGCGGCAGTAAATGCAACTAGGGTCTGGCTAGCATGCCCTGCAAGACTGCAAAAGCAAACCTTGCCCTGGATTTGGAGAAGATAGGTAGGTGGTAATGCTTGGTAAAAGTGTGAACAGATGTCCAGGTGGCAGCCTCCAGGATGGTCCCTGGTGGGGACTCCTCTGAGGAAAGCTGCAGAGGTGGAGGCTGCTCTGGTAGAGTGTGTCCTGACCCCCTTGGGGGGAGGCTTTCCATGCTGCTTGTAGCAGAAATGGATGCAGTGTGCTATCCATTTTGAAATGGTTTGGAGATGGCTTTGCCTTCTGCCTCTGTAGCAAAGCTAACCAGCAATTGATCAGACTTTCTGAAGGATTTACTCCTGTCTAGACAGAATCTGAGCTGTCTGTGCACATCTAGAGAGTGAAGAATCATTTCCCCCTTGCTCTGGGGATTTGGGAAAAAAGGTGGCAAATGAATGGGATTGGTTGAGAGCCACACTAGAAACCACTCTGGGCATGAAGGATGGGTTTGTTCTGAGGATACCCTGTCTGCATGGAAGATGATGAAGGGTTCCACAGCCATGAGTGGTTGCAGCTCAGAGACTTTTCTGGCTGAAGTGATGGCCAGAAGGAATACTGTTTTCGAGGAGAAATTTTAGCTTTGCAGAAGAAGCCGATTCGAAAGGGGGCAGGGTGAGCTTTTCCAAGACAAAGCTAAGGTCCCACAAGCTGGTCTTGGTGCCCTTCTAGGTGGCCTCAAGTTGCTAGCCCCTCTGAGGAACTGTTTGATCAAAGGATGTGAGAAAAGGGGCTGCTCAGTGGGACGATGAGCAGAAATAGCAGAGGCATGAATTTTTATAGAGGAGAAAGAGAGGCCAATGTGAATTAGGTCAGCTAAGTAATTCAGGATGAGAGGGAGAGAGGGCTGTGGCGTACTGGCTCCCTTAGCCTGGATCCAGGTGCAGAACCTTTGCCATTTGTCAGCATAAGACTTTCTGGTGCTAGGACGTCTGGCCTCATGGATAACATCCAGAACCTGTTTATTGAGGGGTTCGGTGTTAGTGAATAAGCCAAGCTGCCAAATTGAGGGTCTGCAACTGGGGGTGCATGAATTCCCCTTCCCTCTGGGTCAGGAGGTTTGGAATATGAGGTAGATGCCATGGGGGTAGCGGGGACAGGCTGTGCAGCAAGGGGTACCAGTGCTGCCGGGGCCAGTCTGGAGGTATAAGGATGGTCCTTGGTTTTCCCTCCCTTATTTTGAGCAGTACCCTGGGGGATGAGAGTGAAGGGAGAAAAGGCACAGACCGATAGACTGACCCAGGGGAAGGGCAAGGCAGCCACTTTCCAAGCCACGCAGTGATGTTCCCTGGTGCAAAATTTGCTGAGCTGAGGGTTGGTGTGGGAGGCAAAGTCGTCTACCTTCGGGGTTCCCCATTTCTGAGTTATTAGGGTGAAGGTACGTCTGCTGAGTTGCCACTCGTGGGTCCAGAAGATTTCTGCTTAATCGGTCTGCCAGAGACTTGAAAGAGCCTGGTAGGAATTGTACTAACAGGTGTAGCTGCATGGCAGAGGCTATGTGCCAAAGGGTCATGGCCAGCCTGCATAGAGAGAAGTGAGTCCCTCCCTGCTTGTTGATGTACCACATCACAGTGGTGTCTGTTTCAATCAAAAGAGCCCCTGGAGAGAGAAGCGGCTTGAAAGCTATCAAGGTGTGCTGCACAGCCATCATCTTTTTTTGGCTGATGTACAGAGGGATTTGTTGTGGGCTCTACTGGCCCTGTATGCAGTTTTCGTCTAGGTATGCACCCAAAGCGTAGTCTGATGCGTCTGTAGTGAGGGTCTGGGTGGTAGGGGGTGGGGAGAATGGCATTCCCTTGTGGGCGTATGCTGTTGCCCACCAAAAATTTTTTTTCTGAGACAAGAAATTAGAGGTAGAAGAGTTTCCAGGTTTTGAGAGTGTTGGCACCAAAGGCTCTTTAGGTACCACAGAAGTTTCCTCATATGCAGTCTGGCACATGGAATGAGTTGTATGCAAGATGCCATGAACCCTAGAGCTTGCAGGATCTTCCTTGCAGTTAGTTGGGGCCTGGTGGCTGGTTAAGAGAAGTAGCTTGTGAGAAAAATTTGTTTCTCTGGAGTAAGGAATGCCATCTGGGATGCTGTGTACAGACTTACTCCCAGGAAGAACATTCTTTGGGTGGGCAACTGTTTGGATTTCTTTTCGTTGACAGTGTAACCTAGGGAAGTTGGAAGGGTCTTTACAAAGGCCAGGTGCTTGAGCAGTTTCTCCTGGCTGACTGAATAAGGTAGTCATCTAAGTTGGGGTAAATAGTACAGTTGTGTACACTTACCATAAATGCAGATGTTAGAGTGTCTTCACTGTTGCAGTCATCACTGTAGGGTTCTTCCTGCCGGCAGGCAGCCCTCGGTCGGCCAGAATCCCAAAGTCTGGGTCCGGCGTTGGCTGTTCAGTCATGCACCCTGACGTGAGAGCGCCAGGAGTACAAAGCTGCCAGCTGACGCCATGTTCTCCAGTTTTTCTTGCCCCAGATGTCAGGTGCCCAAAAGTGAAGGCTAATAGTAAAACAAAAAATGTAACATACAACAAACCCCATACCCTGTAGCAAATACATCTCAGAAGAAGGGTGAAGTAGGAAACCACACTAATGAAAGTATAAGAGGGGACAGGAGGGTGGGTAACCCAGACTGCAACAGTGAAGACACTCGAACATCTACATTTATGGTAAGTGTACACAACTGTACTATGCTCATCGTGTTTCACTGTTGCAGTCATCACTGTAGGGTTGAATCCCAAAGCTGAGATAAAGGGTGGTGGTTATAGAGTAGAAGGGGCGGCTAGAAGGCCCTGCAAGACTGCAGAAGCAAAGCCTGCCCTAGACAGAGTAAAGAGGGAGATTATAGTGCTTAGAGAAAGTATGCACTGAACTCCAAGTTGCAGCTTCCAAAATATCTTTGGTAGGTACTCCCTTGAGAAAGGCAGCTGAAGTAGCAGCAGCTCTGGTAGAGTGAGTCCTAATTTTTCCTGGGATTTGCTTTCCATGATGAGAGTAACAAAATCCGATTCCATGAGCAATCCATTTAGAAATGGTCTGTTTTGAAATAACTTTGCCTTGGGAATTTGTTGCATAAGAAACAAACAGTTGCTGTGTTTTCCTGATATCCTTGGTTCTGTCCAGGTAAAAACGAAGCTGCCTGTGTACATCCAAGGAATGCAAGATCTTTTCCCCCTTATTTTGTGGATTAGTGAAAAAAGTTGGCAGGCGAATAGTTTGATTTAAAACCACTTTAGGCATGAAAGTAGGATTAGTCCTTATAGACGCCCTATCTTGGTGAAAAATAATATAAGGTTCCACAGCCATGAGTGCTTGTAACTCAGAGACTCTCCTGGCTGAAGTCAAAGCCAATAGGATAGCGGTCTTCCATGATAAATACTTAATATCAGATGTAGCAGCAGGCTCAAAAAGAGGCAGAGTGAGTTTTTCCAGAACATAGTTGAGGTCCCAGGCAGGTATGGGTGGTGTGCTAGGGGGCCTTAAATTTTTTGCTCCTCTGAGATATTGTTTCAGAAGTGGATGCGAAAAGATTGGAGGATCTGTATTGTAATGTGCAGAGATAGCTGAGGCATGTATTTTTATGGAGGAGAAGGATAAACCCTTATGTAGCATGTCTGCCAGGTAATGCAAAATCAATGGGATGTTAGGAATGAGAGGATCCGAATCCTGAGCATGCATCCAGGTCCAAAATCTCTTCCATTTACCTGCATAAGATTTTCTAGTGCTAGGCCATCTGGCTTCTAAGATGACATCCATGACCTGTTTGGGAAGGTAGGATTAATCATAGACCCTGAATTCGCCAGGCGGCCAGGCTGAGAGTTTTGATATGGGAGTGCAGAACCTGGCCCTGGTGTTGGGACAAAAGATTTGGAATCTGAGGTAAAATCCAAGGAGGCTCCTAGGATAAAGTCATCAGTGATGAGTACCAAAACTGACGAGGCCAATTTGGGGCCAGTAAATTCATCTTGGGTTTGTCCTGCTTGATCTTTAATAACACCTGTGGAAGAAGAGGTAGTGGAGGAAAGGCATACCCCCCAAGAGGTTTCTCCAACTGAATGAGAGAGCATCTACTTTCTCTGATAGTTTGTGAAATGTCCTTGTGCAAAAAAATCTGTAACTGGTGGTTGAGGGGGGATACAAATAGATCTATGTCCGGGCAGCCCCAGGCTTCTGTAATCATCTTGAATATTTGGGTGTCTAGCATCCACTCGTGTGGGTCTGACAGGTTCCTGCTCAGGCTGTCTGCCACAATATTTTGTTTCCCTGGCAGGAACTGAGCTTGTAGATCCACTTCGCAAGCTAGAGCTGTGTTCCATAGAGTCATGGCTAGTCTGCAAAGGGGGTAGGAGTGTGAACCCCCTTGCTTGTTTATGTACCACATAACTGTGGTGTTGTCTGTCCGTATCAGTAGTTGTCCTGGCTGTAGAAGATCCCTAAAAGCCAAGAGGGCATTCTGTATAGCTAACATCTCTTTTAAATTGATATGTAGGTGCTTCTGATCCTCTGTCCAAAAACCTTGCAGGCCTTTCCCCTGCAAGTGGGCTCCCCATGCGTAATCTGAGGTGTCCGTGGTTAACACTTGGCTGGCTGGAGGCAGACTGAAGGCTTTCCCTTTGTTGTGAAGACATGCCATGGTCCACCAATGGAATTCCTTTTGTAGGCAAGGCAAGACAGCAATCTGTGTGTCTAGGACTGTGGCAATGCTGGGACCATACACTTTTTACGTACCATTGTATTTTTCTCATATGTAGTCTTGCATTTGGTATGAGAAGGATGCAGGAGGCCATGTAACCCAAAGCCTGCAGGAATTTCCTTGCAGTTAGCTGAGACATTAACGCCAAGGTTTTGAAAGTTGAAGCCAGCTGTAGTTGTTTTTCGGATGTCAGGAATGCCATCTGGGTTGTTGTGTTTAGAAGAGCACCCAGAAAAGTTATCTGTTGTGTGGGTGTCAAATTTGACTTTATGTTCACAGTGAATCCCAGGTACTTGAGTAGATTTTGAACAAATTCCAGGTGCTGGAGTAAGACATCCTTGCTGTCTGCTTGAATAAGGCAGTCGTCCAGATAAGGGTAAATTTGAATTCCCTTGAGTCTGCAATAAGCTACTACTGGTGCCAGGCACTTGGTGAAGACCCTGGGCGCAGTAGACAAGCCAACGGGCAGCGCAGAGAATTGGTAATGTTTCGAGCCAGCCTTGAACCTGAGGTATTTTCTGCACTCCTGTCTGATAGGGATGTGTAGGTAAGCCTCCTTTAAATCCAATGTCACCATCCATGCATTTTTGCTCAACATTGGCAGGAGCTGCTGCAGAGTAAGCATCTTGAACTTTGGTATCTCCAGGACAGTATTTAAGACTGACAGATCCAGGATGGGTCTCCATGAATTTTGTTTTCTGGGAACTAGAAAGAACCTCGACTAAAAACCTTGGCCCATCTCTGATTGTGGAACCAGTTCTATGGCCCTCATAGCCATGAGGGATCCCACCTGGTTTAATGCCTCTGCTCATTGGTGTTTTGGTAAGTCTGGCCATCCGTTTGGTCTTGGCAAGGTATGAAAGTGGAATTTGTAACCTCTTGAAACTACATCCAGAACCCACTTGTCATAGGTTATTGTAAGTCCAATTTTGTTGAAAAAGAGAGAGTTTTCCTCCTAGAGGGGCTTCCAGGAAAGAAGCTCCTGGAGCCATGCAGGGGGAGTCATTGAGCCTGTTTTCTATAAGATTGAGGTCTGTCCTCTCCACCCCTGGGGGTGGAAGCACTCCACTGTCTAGTTCTGTAAGAGGTCTGTGCTTGGGCCCTCCCTCTGGAGCACCTATATCTACCCCTCTGAGGCCTGTCCGAGCTGGGAAAGGACCAATTTTTAGTTGGCCAATTTCTGCTAAATCTTGGGGGCTGAACTTGTAAGAAATCCTTAACCGTTGACATAGATTTTGCCTTATCCTCCATTTTCTTTATCACCTCTTCAGCCTTAGACCCAAACAAAACATTATGCTGAACAGGAGCATCCAGTAACTTTGCTCTCACTTGATCAAGTAAGTTTTGTTCCTTTAACCAAGCATGCCTTCTAATGACTGTGCCAGTGGCAGCCGCCCTGCATGAAGCCTCCAAGGCATCAAAACCACAGTGTAAGTCATGCTTCCCCACTTGCTCAGTATCATGCATCAAATCGTGTAATTCCTTATTATCTGTACATGCAGAAATGGTACCTAGCTTTTGTTTCATAACAGACAGCAGGAATTGCTGATATTTTAGCATATGAAATTGACAATTTAAAGCCCTAATAGATAAAGTAGCAGAAGTGTACACTTTTTTGCCCCATCTCTCCAAAGCTCTAGAATCCTTATCTGTCGGAATAAGGTTTTTAGCAGAGGCGGCCTTAACACCCTTAGGACCCTGAGAAATGGTTTCTGGATCAGCAGCAGGATTTTTGTAAAGGAACTGGTGGGAGTCAGGGACCCTGTAATATCTGTCAGGCTTAGCAGGGGCTGGAGGAAAGGAGTCAGGAGTTAAATTAGCCTCAGAAAAAGCATCATCCACAATATCCAAAATAGGAGGAATAGCCAGGGGTCTATGTTGGGGAAAAAGGACATCCCTAAGCCTTCTCTTAGATTCAGAGTACTCCTGTCCTTCCCAGTGAAAATGTTCCCTCATGTCATGTAAAGTTTCCCCAAAAGAGAAATCCTCAGGGGGAGAAGCTGATGGAATGGATCCCTCAGCATCAGAATCCTCATAAGGAGGGAAAGTATATTCCTGTTCAGAGGAAGACACTGAAGAAATAGATGCCTGATCAGAGGATTCATAATCCAATTCTTGCCTTGGCCTTTTGTCTGGAGGGGGATGTGAACCCCTTATCATGGTTAGTAAGTCCTCCGCCATTTTAAACAGCTGTTTCTGAGATTTGGGTCCCGGATCAGAAGAGGCCTGGGCTGGTGTCTTTGATTTAGATGGAGTCTTCGCCTTTGTCTTTGCCTTTATCAGAAGCTGTGTAGGCCTGAAAACCCCTTCGGAAGCCGGTACCTGCACAGTGGCTCTGGACCCATCCGAGGGAGCATTGTCCGAAGGTCCTGCAGCTGGAGTACTCAAAGGCCTTGTTGGCTCCTCGTGGGAGTCCGTTTCGGCAATCTGTTCTGAAATGGCCGACAACGGGCTGCGAAAGCACCTCACTGAAGACGGCCGAACCTGCAGCTCGCTCTGCTTGTAAACAGTCGTCTGATTTGGACCTCGGAGGCCTATCCTTATCCTTGCGTCGTTTGTGAACTCCGGTAGTCGGAAGCGTAGACATTTTATAATTAAATCGCCTGCCAAAGTAGTGAAAAGCAAAATTGTACCTCCGCTTAATCGTACGTTGGTTAAATCTAGCACAAAACCGACAACTAGCTACGTCGTGGTCAGGGCCTAAACAAGGAATACAGTAAGAGTGGAAATCCTTATGAGGTATTTGCTTCCCACAAGAAATACAATTATTAACTTTTTCTGACATCGGACTGGAGCAAGAAAAAAGTTTCCCCAACGGGGTACTTAGCTTTGAGAAGAAGCAAGTCTTCGGACTGAAGCACGAAAAAATATCAGGAGTCAGCCGACCAGCACTTGCTAACTGCTTCCACCGCACGGCAAGAAAGACTGGAGAACATGGTGTCGGCTGGCAGCTTTGTACTCCTGGCGCTCTGACGTCAAGGTGCATGACTGAACAGCTGACGCCAGACCCAGACTTTGGGATTCTGGCCGACCGAGGGCTGCCTGCCGGCAGGAAGAACCCTACAGTGATGACTGCAACAGTGAAACACGATGAACATCTGAATATTTCTGTCTGCAGAAGGCAATGGCCGGAGCCAGACATTTTGTGAAAACTCTGGGAGAAGTAGATAAGCCAGACAGAAGCGCAGAGAACTAAAAGTTTTGAGATCCTGTCCGGAAGTGGAGATATTTCCTGCATGATTCCCTGATAGGAATGAAGAATGTGGAGGTAGGCCTCTTTTAGATCTAGGGTGGCTAGCCAAGCATCCTTGGAGAGCATGGGTAACAGCTGCTGGAGGGTGAGAATTTTGGGATGACCAAGAAGATATTTAGAAAGGATAGATCGAGGATAGGGCGCCAGATGCCCTCTTTTCTGGATACCAGAAAAAGTTTGGAGTAGAAACATTGGCTTGTTCTGCAGGAAAGAGCTCTATTGACCTCATAGAGAGCAGGGAAAAAATTTGCTTTTGAGCACCTACCCAGTGACTTGGTGGTAGATTTGGGAACCCTTTTGGGATTGGGAGGGTGTGGAAGGAAATTTTGTATCCCTAAGGCACGATTTTTAGAACCCACTGGTCCTTGGTAATGGTGGTCCAGGTGCTTGAGTGAAAGGAGAGTTTTCTTCCTAGGGGTAAGTGAAGGTGGGCAGAGGGGAGGGGGTGGAAGAGGTGAGTCATTACCATAAGGGGGTGGCTTAGAACTCTCTGGTTTTGAAGTGGAGGTGGGTCCACTGCTTAGATCTCTGCATTACCTGAGTCTGCTGTCTGGGGGGATCTGCTTCCACAGGGTCTCTGCTGGGCTGGTCTACTGGGAGCAGGAAAGGAGCAGTGTTTGGAAGGATAATGCCTGCTAAACCTAGGGGGCTGGACCTGCAAGAAATCCTTAACAGTTTGCATAGATTTAGCTTTTTCTTCCATCTTGTTTTAAGACCTCTTCTGCCTTAGTGCCAAATAAGGTATCTTTGTGCAAGGGGGCATCCAATTTAGATTTGACATGGACTTTCAGGGGCTGATTTTTAAGCCATGCATGCCTTCTAATGACAGATCCAGTGAATTTTGCCCTGCAAGAAGCATCTAGGGCATCAAAATCACAGTGCAAAGAGTATTTAGTTACGTGACTTGCAGAATGCATCAACTCTTGTAAATCTTTAGATTCTGCCCAAGCAATTAAAGAAGACATTTTTTTGTTTTTGTTTTAGGAGTTCCAAGGAATGTTGCTGATATTTCAGCATGTGGAATTGACAATTTAGTGCCCTGATAGCAAGAGTAGCTGAGGTGTATACTTTTTTTTACCTCATCTGTCCAATGCTCGGGAATCCCTGTCTGAGGGGGTGGGATTCTTAGCAGAGGTTGCTTTAATCCCTTCTGGACCTTGAGAAATTACCTCAGGGTCAGCTGTAGGATTTCAAAAAAGATATTTGTGAGAGTCAGGGACTCTACAGTACCTGTCTGGTTTTCTGGGAGCAAGAGGAAGGGCGTCAGGAGTCAAGCTGTATTCGAGGAAAACATCCTCCACAACATCTAGGACTGAGGGGATGGCTAAGGGTCTGTGTTGTGGAAGATCAAGGAATTCCCGGACTCTCTTTCTAAAGTGAGGGTATTCTTGACTCTCCCATTGGAAATGCTCCCTTAAGGTATGCAGGGTTTCCGCAAAGGAAAAATCCTCTGGGGGAGAGGCTGAAGGAATGGAATCCTCTGCATCAGAATCCTCATAAGTGGCTAGGGGTTGCATGCCTTCATATTCAGATGCATCTGACTCTTGTTCAGACAAAACTACTGGGGGCAGCTCTCTTTTCCTTTTGGAGGGGGTAGCTTGGCTATCCTGATTAGCATGAAAAGGTCTTCTGCCATTTTAGCCATCTGAGACTGAGGCAAGGTAGCAAGCGCCTGAGAGTGGGTTAGTTTCTTGGGTGTGGTTCGTATCCTGGGCCTAAGAAACTTGGTAGTTTTAGAAAGAACTGTAGTCGCAAAAGAAGACATCGGTTTGTGTCCAGAATTGGTAGTGAAATTACTTCCTCGGAAGCTGGTGCCTGCTCAGTGGCTCTGGACCCATCCAAGGGTGAGACGACCGCAGGACCCTTAGTCGAAGGAGAGTTTTGTGGCATACCGGACTCCGAAAAATAATTGGTAGCGACCTGCACATCAACAGAAACGGGTATCAGGGGCTGAAAAAGTGCCTCACTGAGTACCGGAGGACTGACTACCAGCTTAACGGAAGCATTGTTGGTAGGTTTGGACCTGTGTGAGCTCTCTGTTTTGATCTTTATGTTTTTTTCAGAAGATCTGCTGTCAGATGGCTTATCGAAGCCATATCGAAGTTCGAGGACAGTAAGCGGAAATATCTGGCTACAATAAAGGCCAGACAATAGTTCTGGCATTGAACAAAGCACAGAAACGACGAGGGACGTAGTGGTCTGGGCCTAAAGTGACACAGTAAGAATGAAAGTCTAGGTGTGGTATTTGTTTTCCACAGGCGAGACAATTATTAACTTTTTCGGTCATGGGTTAGTACAAGAAAACTTAGCTTTAGAAGACTTCATCATCAGTTTGGTAGACGAAACTCGGGTAGTGGCCGACCGGCACTTGTGCGAAAGTACAGTTTTGTACCTACCATAAATGTAGATGTTCGAGTGCTAATACAGCTGCAGTCATAACAGATGGGTTCTCCTGCCTTCAGGCGGGTCCTCAGTCGGGCGAATTCCAAAGTCTATGTCCGGCGTCGGTTGTCGTCGCTTCTTTCCTGACGTCAGTGCACCAGGGGAATAAAATAACCAGCCGACGCCATTTTCTTCAGTTTTTCTTGCCCCAGATGTCAGGTGCCCCCAGAAGGAAGGCAATACATAAATTTGTGTGATAAAGCAATGCAATATAATCAAAATACAGTAGTGCAAGCAAATACATCAAGAATGAATACCCCAATCAGGCAGCATGAGGAGGTGTTAGCCAATAGGCCTGTCCCAAGAGGGGAAGGAAGGAGGGAAACCTGGACTGCAGCTGTATTAGCACTCGAACATCTACATTTATGGTAGGTACAAAACTGTACTATGTTCATCGTGCATACAGCTGCAGTCATAACAGATGGGTAGAATCCCAAAGCTAAGAAAGGGGTGGTAGGCACTAGGTGGAACTAGGAGGAGCCAGGATGCCCTGCAAGACTGCAGTGGCAAAGCCCGCTCCAGATTTGGAGTATAACGGAAGGTGGTAGTGCTTGGAGAAGGTATGCACAGAACTCCAAGTGGCTGCTTCCAAAATATCTTTGATAGGAACTCCTCTGAGAAAAGCTGCAGAGGTAGCTGTGGCCCTTGTGGAGTGAGATCTGATGCCTACAGGTACAGTTTTGCCATGAAAAGAATAGCAAAAGCGTATGCAGTGGGCTATCCATTTTGAGATAGTCTGTTTGGAAATTGGCTTTCCTTCAGCTCCTATAGCATAAGACACAAAGAGCTGATCTGATTTCCTGAAAGGGTTTGTTCTGTCCAAATAACGCAGTTGTCTGTGGATGTCCAAGGAATGTAGTAATCTCTCCCCTTTGTTTTGAGGATTAGGATAAAAGGTAGTTAAGTGTACAGCCTGATTCAAAGCTACCCTGGATACCACTTTTGGCATAAAGGATGGATTGGTCCGTAAGGAAACTCTGTCCTGATGGAAGATAATGAAAGGCTGCACAGCCATGAGGAGCTTGTAGTTCCGATAACCTACGAGCTGAGGTAATAGCCAGAAGGAAAGCTGTTTTCCAGGACAAATATTGCAAATCTGATGAGGCAGCTGGCTCAAAAGGAGGCAAGGTCAGCTTTTCTAGAATGAAATTGAGATCCCAAGCAGGTATTGGCTGTTTCCTTGGGGGTTTTAGATTCTTAGCCCCTCTGAGGAACTGTCTTAAGAGGGGGTGAGAGAATAAAGGTGGATCAGTGTTGTATTCTGCAGAAATGGCCGAGGCATGGATTTTGATGGAGGAGAAAGAAAGTCCACTGCCTTTTTTCTCATTCCAGACACAAAACTGTTTCCATTTTGCGGAGTAAGCTTTTCTGGTAGACGACCTTCTGGCCTCCAAAATGACATCCTGCACTTCCTTAGAGAGTAGGGTCTGTTGTGATGCTAAGGAATCTTCCATGCGGCTAGATTGAGTGTTTTTAGCTGACTGAAGAGTTTTGAAGCTGTGCTGAGTCAGAAGAAGAGGCATTAGAGGCAGGGTCCATGGTGGGGAATGCGTCAGGCTCCTCAGAAGAGGGTACCAGTGTTGTCTTGGCCAGTCTGGAGCAATGAGAATCATCTTTGGTCTGTCTGCTCTGGTTTTTAATAGAACTTTGGGCAGCAGAGGAAGGGGTGGGAAGGCATAAGCTGTCATTGATGTCCAAATGAAAGAGAGCATCCACTCTCCAGGCCTTTGGATGAAAAATCCTTGAGCAGAATTTTGTCAATTGGTGATTTTCGTGGGAGGCAAAGAGATCTATGTCTGGCCTTCCCCATGCTTGAACTATCTCTGTAAAAACTTGAGGATGCAACTTCCATTCGTGTGGATCTGTCATATTTCTGCTTAGGTTGTCTGCCAGCGTGTTTTCCTTGCCTGGCAAGTACTGTGCTTGTAGTTCGATTTGCAAGTCCAGGACCAGGTTCCAAAGTGACATGGCCAGTCTGCATAGTGGGTATGAATGGGTTCCTCCCTGTTTATGTACCACATTACTGTGGTGTTGTCCGTCCTTATCAATAGTTGACCTGGTTGCAGGAGGTCTTTGAAAGCTATAATAGCATTTATTACTGCTAGCATTTCCTTTTGATTGATGTGTAGGTGCTTTTCTTTTTGGGACCATTTGCCCTGAATGCACCGATCTGTCATGTGCACCCCCCAGGCGTAGTCCGAGGCGTCTGTTGTGATGACTTGATTTGCTTGAGGCTTGCTGAATGGGAGACCTTTGTTTGCTTGGCATGCTTGAGCCCACCACAGAAATTCCTTTTGAAGACATGGAATTAGTGGTATTATTGTTTCCAGGCTGTGGCTGTGTTGAGACCATAGGTTTTTCAGGTACCATTGAAGTTTCCTCATATGCAGCTTCGCACATGGGATTAGTAAGATGCAAGATGCCATGAATCCCAGAGCCTGCAGGATTTTCCTTGCAGTCAGCCTGGTGCAATTTGCTAGTGTTCTAAAGTATTGAGTTAGTTGCCCCTGCTTCTCTGGCGTGAGGTAGGCCATCTGGGTGTTTGTGTCCATGTTGGCACCCAGGAAAATTATTTTCCGAGAGGGTATTAGCCTTGATTTCTTTTTGTTGACTGCGTATCCCAGAGAATTCAACAACGTTATTACATAAGCCAGATGTTTCAGAAGAATGTGCTTACTGTCCGCTTGAATCAGGCAGTCATCCAAATAGGGGTATATTTGTATCCCTTGAAGTCTGCAGTAGGCAATTACTGATGCCAGGAATTTCGTGAATACTCTGGGCGCAGTAGATAAGCCAAAGGGCAACGCAGAGAATTGATAATGGGTTGAACCTGCAAGAAATCTGAGGTATCGTCTGCAATTTTGTCTGATTGGGACATGCAGGTATGCCTCCTTGAGGTCCAATGTTACCAGCCAAGACTCCTTGCCCAGCATGGGAAGAAGCTGCTGTAGAGTGAGCATCTTGAATTTTGTGCAGTAGAAATGTGTTTAGGATGGATAGGTCCAAAACAGGTCTCCAATCTTTTCCCTTCCTTGGTACCAGGAATAGTCTGGAATAAAAACCTTGGCCTTTGTTCATGGCGTAGGTACCTCTTGAATAGCTTTCATGTCTATGAGATCTGAAATTAGTCTTTGTGCCTCTGCCCTTTGATTGTGTGGCAGGTTTGGCATGCCTCTCATTTTTGGAAGGGTGTGAAAATGGAATCTGTAGCCTCTGTTTATAATGTCCAGGATCCATTTGTCTTTTGTGACAATATGCCAATTTTTTGAAAATAATGCCAGTTTTCTGCCTAATGGTGCTGCCATTTGAGCCTTGATTGGCATGCAAAGGGGAAAGTCATTGGGCTTGCTTTCTGAATGGTTGCGAGTTATCCTCACCACCTCTTTGCGTAGGAGCTTGCCATTGTCTGCCTCTAAACGATCCTTGGGATTACCCTCTGACCCTCGGGCGCCTGTATCTACCTCTTTGGGGTCTGTCCGTGGCTGGAAAGGACCAATTTTTGGAAGGCCAATTTCTACTGAAACGTGGGGGTTGTACCTGTAGAAAATCTTTCACTGTTTGCATTGATTTAGACTTTTCCTCCATTTTCCTTAATACCTCCTCAGCATTAGCACCAAATAATACATCCTTTTGTAGAGGGGCATCTAGTAACCTAGCTTTGACATGATCTGGTAAGGTTTGTTCCTTGAGCCAGGCATGCCTACGTATGACTGATCCTGTAACAGCAGCTCTACATGAGGCCTCTAGAGCATCAAAACCACATTGTAAGGTATGTTTACCCACTTGTTCTGCACTATGCATCAAATCCTGCAACTCCTTCAAGTCTGGTTGTTCAGGTTGTGACATTTTACTTCTCAATTGTGATAACAAAAACTGTTGGTACTTCAGCATATGGAACTGACAGTTTAATGCCCTCATGGTTAAGGTGGCCGAGGTATATACCTTTTTTCCCCACCTTTCTAAGGATCTGGAATCTCTCTCAGAAGGTAATGGATTTTTTGCAGTGGAGGCCTTAATTCCCTTGGGTCCCTGTGAGATAGTTTCTGGGTCAGCAGCATGGCTTTTGTATAGAAATTGGTGTGAGTCAGGAACCTGTAGTACCTGTCAGGCTTGACTGGAGCTGGAGGTAGAGAATCTGGGTTAAGGCAGGCCTCTGAGTACACATCATCTAGTATGTCCAAGACAGGAGGTATAGCTAGAGGCCTGTGCTGAGGTAGCAAGAGAAATTCCCTAAGCCTTTTCTTGGAATCTGAATAATCTTGGCCTTCCCAGTGGAAGTGTTCCTTTAAGGTATGCAAAGTTTCCCCAAATGAGTAATCCTCTGGGGGGGGGGGGGGACCAGAGGGAATGGACTCCTCAGCATCAGAATCTTCAAAAGGGGAGTAAGAATGCTCCTGTTCATCAGAGTGCTCTGAAATAATGCAGCCCTGATCAGAGGAGGGGGATTCTTCCTCCACTCTGGGCCTTTTGTCCGGGGTTGAGAACCCCTGATAAGAGTAATCAAATCCTCAGCCATTTTAATCATCTGTTTTTTAGGCATGGGGCCTGGAGATGGGCCCTGTGCAGCTTGTCGCTTAGAATGCATGGCTGCTTTAGACTTAGTGTAAGCCTTGATGGAAAAAGAAGAGGAAGGTCTGAAGACACCTTGAGAGGAGGTAGACCTGTCCACATTTTGAGATTCACCGCCAAGAGTGGCTTCGGTATCTGTAGTCGGGGTGTGGGCCGAGTAGCCTGCGACCTCGGGCACAGGAGACACCGCCAATGTAGTGTCGTCGGTAGTCAGGGGCTGCGTAGGCACCTCGCTGGGAACCGGACCACGTGGAGTCGGCTTTGGCGTGGTGTCGGTAGAGGCCACGGACCTCGTGTGTTGGTCCTTGTCTCTGTGTTTTTTAGACAAAACTGGAGTCTGAGTATCCGACGACATAATATAGTTAAATTTTTTTGCAAAATAATGCTGGGCGAACTCCGCCCGATGCTTAATGGTGCGTTTGTTGAAGGTAGCACAAAAGCTACAGACCGAGACGTCGTGGTCTGGGCCTAAACAAGGAATACAGAGGGAATGGAAATCCTTGTGTGGTATTTGCTTCCCACATGAAATACAATTATTAACTTTGTCTGACATCGGTCTGAGGCAAGAAAAGTTTCCCCAACAGGGTACTTAGCTTTCAAGAAGACTTCGGTTGCAAAATTTTCTTAATTTCAGGAGCTGGCCGACCGGCACTTGCGAACTGCTTCTGCTTCGGGCACTGCGCGGCAAGAAAGACTGTAGAAAATGGCGTTGGCTGGTTATTTTATACCCCTGGCGCACTGACGCCAGGGAAGAAGCGACGACAACAGACGCCGGACCTAGACTTTGGAATTCGGCCGACCGAGGACCTGCCTGACGGCAGGAGAACCCATCTGTTATGACTGCAGCTGTATGCACGATGAACATCTGCATCTACTTCGGGCTCCACGGCAAGAAAGACTGATGTAATGGTGTCGGCTGCCTTCCTTTATACTACTGATGACCTGACGCCAGTCTTCAAGCGACAGCAACCGACGCTGAAATACTAAGTCTCTGGTATTCGGGCTGACCAAGGGCTACCCTGACAGGGATAACTCAAATGTGATGACTGCAACAGTGAAACATGAAGAACATCTTCTTTATCTGATGTTGTCAAACTTCATGTAACCCTTGACTGTGCGACAGAGTTCCCAGCTACCTGGATCTTGGGAGGTCTCATGGAAGAGAATTCCAGAGCACCATCGAGCCGAATGATGCATATACCCTAGAGACCAAGTCCAGTTTGTAATGTGTAATAAAGGTATGAGGAGATGCCCATGATGCCGCTGCAAAAATATCACAAAGAAGTTCTGGCATGAAAAACTGTAGATGCTGTAATTGCTCTAGTTGAATGTGCTTTTACAGGTCCTGGTGGGTGGAGTCCCTTTCTGTTGTGAACAAAGGTGATACAGTCCCCTAAGTCATTTAGCCAGAGTAAAGAATAGTTGTGTAAAATCTTACCATAACCATAAACGTCCTTCTCTTCCATGTTGCAGTATTCTGACTGTGGGATTCTCCACCTCAGGCGACCCGAATGTTGGCTCCTATGCAAAAGCTTAAGCCTAGTTGCTGCTAATGCGAAGACAGTCACAAGCAGAGCCATAAATCAGGGTCCTTATATGTGACATCTGCATGCACAGACCTCAGAAAGTGCAGTTGTGCACACTTACCATAAATGTAGATGTTAGAGTGTCTTCACTGTTGCAGTCGTCACACTTGGGTTATCTGCCTGCAGGTAAGCCCACAGTCAGCCCAAATACCAGAGACTTAGTATTTCTGTCTTGGTTGCTGTCGCTTCAGGAATGATGTCAGGTTGTCAGGGGTATAAAAACAGGCAGCCGACACCATTACATCAGTTTTTCTTGCCCCAAATGTCAGGAGCCCCCCAAATAGGGTGCTACATTATGGTGGGGAAAACACCACCAGTAAAAAGTAAATACCAACAGCCCTGTAAGGGGTGAATAATAGACAGAGAGGACAGAGAAAGAGAAAAGGGGGGCTGGAGGGTGGGAAACCAGGAATGCAACAGTGAATACACTCGAACACCTACATTTATGGTAAGTGCACATAACTGTACTATGTTCTTCATGTTTCACTGTTGCAGTCATCACACTTGGGTTGATTCCCAAAGCTGAAGAAAGGGTGGAGGCAGTCAAGAAGAGTTGGGGCTGGCTAGAATGCCCTGCAAAACTGCTGTTGCAAAACCTGCCCTGGATTTGGAGAATATAGGCAGGTGGTAATGCTTGAAGGTGTGTACAGAACTCCAGGTAGCAGTTTCCAGAATGTCCCTGGTAGGGACTCTCCCGAGGAACGCTGTAGAGGTAGATGTTGCCCTAGTGGAATGTGTTCTGACCCCCCTGAGGGGTTTGTTTCCCATGGTATTTGTAGAAAAAATGGATAGTGTGCAATCCATTTGGAAATGGTTTGTTTTGAAATGGCTTTGCCCTCTGCCCCTGGTGCAAAAAAGTACAGTTGTGTACACTTACCATAAATGTAGATGTTAGAGTGTATTCACTGTTGCAGTCATCACACTTGGGGTTATCTGCCTGCAGGTATCCCTCAGTCGGCCCGAATACCAGAGTCTTGGGATGTCTGTGTTGGATGCTGTCGCCTCTTCCATGACGTCAGGTCACCAGGGGTATAAAACATGCAGCCGATGCCATTACATCAGTTTTTCTTGCCCCAGATGTCAGGAACCCCCAAAATAGTAAAAGCAATCACAATTACCTCCAGTAAAAAGCAAATACCATTGCCATAAGATATGGCCAAAAAAGAGGATAGGTAGAAAGTATAGAGAAGTCAGGAGGCTGGAGGGACGGTAACCAGGACTGCAACAGTGAACACATTCGAACATCTACATTTATGGTAAGTGTACACAACTGTTCTCTGTTCTTCATGTTTCACTGCTGCAGTCATCTCACTTGGGTTGACTCCTACAGCTGAGGAAGGGTGGAGGCAGTCAAGAAGCATTAGAGATGGCTGGCAGGCCTTGTAAGACTGCTGCGGCAAATCCGGCTCTGGATTTAGAAAAAAATAGGTAAGTGGTAATGCTTGGTGAAGGTGTGTACAAAACTCCAGGTTGCAGCTTCCAGTATGTCCCTGGTAGGGACTCCCCTGAGAAAATGCTGGAGAGGTTGAGGTAGCCCTAGTGGAATGAGATCTGAT
Source organism: Protopterus annectens (assembly GCF_019279795.1). NCBI lineage: Eukaryota > Metazoa > Chordata > Ceratodontiformes > Protopteridae > Protopterus > Protopterus annectens. The sequence continues at coordinate 1,576,733,866 of NC_056744.1, read as the reverse complement.
CCCCAGTGGGGTAGGTTTTCCATGGTGCTTGTAGCAGAAATGGCTGCAGTGTGCTATCCATTTGGAAATGGTTTGCTTTGAAATGGCCTTGCCCTCTGCCCCTGTAGCAAAGATATCAGCTGGTCAGGTTCTCTGAAAGGTTTAGCCCCGTCAAGGTAAAACCTGAGCAGTCTGTGCATGTCCAAGGAGTGCAGGATCCTTTCCTCTTTATTCTGAGGATTGGAAAAGAAGGTTGGTAAATGGATGGATTGGGTTTAAAGCCACACTGGATACCAACTTAGGCATAAATGATGGGTTAGTCCTGAGGGGAAACCCTGCCCACATGGAAGATAATGAAGGGTTCCCATTTGTACCTACCATAAATGTAGATGTCCGAACAGGATAGCATCTGCAGTCCTAACAAATGGGTTGTCCTGTCGTCAGGCAGCCCTTCGGTCGGCCGGATTCCAAAGTGTGGGTCTGGCCTCGGCTGGTGTCGCACTTCACCCAACGTCATCTCTGCTGGTCTTCGGGTATAAAGGCAGCAGCCGACGCCATTTTCCTCAGTGTTTCTTGCCCCAGATGCCAGATGCCCTCTTGGAAAACTAAATTTTGGATAAATGCCAATGTTTCCAAAAAAAATAGTAGGCAAACACAAAAAATAAGCATGTATGTACATACATACAAACAAATACACCATAAGAGATCCCCCCCTAGCTAGCTATTAGGAGGGTAAATACCGTAGGAGTACCACAGAGGGGAAGGAGGGTGGGTAATCCTGACTGCAGATGCTATCCTGTTCGGACATCTACATTTATGGTAGGTACAAAACTGTACTATGTCCTTCAAGGATGCATCTGCAGTCCTAACAAATGGGTAGAATACCATAGCCAAACTAGGGGAGGTGGAAGAAGAATTATGGTGTAGTTAGGATCCCTTGCAATACAGCAGTGGCAAACCCTGCTCGGGATCTAGAGTATAGAGGTAAGTTGTAATGCTTGGCAAATGTATGCACGGAGGTCCAAGTAGCCGCCTCAATAATGTCCTTGGTAGCCACTCCTCGTAAGAAAGCTGTGGTAGTGGCTGTAGCCCTTGTAGAGTGAGGTCTTATGTTCTGTGGAATTTGCTTTCCATGGTAGGAGTAACAAAATCTTATGCAATTTCCTATCCACTTGGAGATTGTCTGTTTGGAAATTGCTTTTCCTTCCCTTCCTGTTGCATAAGCTACTAAAAGCTGGTCAGTTTTCTATTGCCCTTGGTTCTGTCCAGGTAGTAGCGCAACTGTCTATGTACATCCAAGGTATGCAGCAGTCTTTCCCCCCTGTTCTGTGGATTGGGAAAGAAGGCAGGTAGGTGGATTGCCTGGTTTAGAGACACTCTGGATACCACCTTAGGCATAAATGTAGGATTAGTTCTCATGGACACTCTATCTTGATGGAAGATTAGGAAGGGTTGTACTGCCATTAAGGCCTGTAGTTCCAAAACCCTTCTTGCTGAAGTAATTGCCAGTAGGAAAGCAGTTTTCCAGGATAGGTGTTGAAGATCTGCTGTTGCTGCTGGTTCAAATGGAGGGAGTGTCAATTTTTCTAGCACAAAGTTCAAGTCCCATGCTGGTAATGGTGGTTTCCTAGGAGGTTTTACATTCTTGATTCCTCTGAGGAACTGCCTGAGTAGAGGATGTGAGAAGACAGGGGGATCGAAGCTGTATTCTGCAGAAATAGCTGATGCATGTATCTTGATGGATGAATAGGACAGGCCTGTATGGAGAAGCTCTGCCAAGTACTCCAGGATGTTAGCAATATCTATCTTTGACATCTTTTCCTCTTTCAGTACTCCAAATGACAAACCTTTTCCATTTTCCTGCATAGTTCCTTCTTGTTGAAGGTCTGCGGGCCTCAAGGATAATGTCTTTAACCCTTTGGGATAAATCTGGGTTAGTTGCTGTTATGTAATGTTCCAGGCAGTCAGTTGCAGAGTTTTTGGGTTTGGATGCATGATGTTGTAGTCGTTCTGAGTTAACATCAAAGGCATCAGGGGTAGTGTCCACGTTCTCCCCCGAGACATGCTCCTCAGCAATGGATACCAGTGTTGTCTTGGCCAATTTGGAGCTATCAGAATTATCCTTGGATGTTCCTCTTTGATTTTCAATAGTACCTTGTGCATCAAAGGAAGAGGTGGAAATGCATATGCTGTCAGGCCTTTCCAACTGAAGGATAGAGAGTCCACCTTCCAAGCAAGTGGGTGGTATGTCCTTGTGCAGAATTTCTTGAGCTGGTGATTGAGTGGGGATGCGAATAGGTCTATTTGTGGCATTCCCCATTTCTTTGTGATGGCCTTGAAGATGTCCGGGTGTAGCATCCATTCGTGAGCATCCGAGGTAGCTCTGCTTAACATGTCTGCTAGGATGTTTTCTTTTCCCGGTACAAATATTGCCTGTAACTGGATGTTGTAGCTCAGAGCCATATTCCAAAGGTCCAGAGTCATTCTGCATGGGGGTATGAATGCATGCCTCCCTGTTTGTTGATGTACCACATGACTGTGGTGTTGTCTGTCCTTATCATTACATGGCCTTCTTTGAGGAATGGTCTGAAATTCTGGATTGCTAGTTTTACTGCCAGCATTTCTTTTTGATTTATGTGCAGGTGCAGCTGGTCTGGAGTCCATAATCCTTGTATGCATTTGTCCAGCATGTGTGCCCCCCAACCTAGGTCTGAGGCGTCCGTTGTGATGGTTTGGCTTGCTTGAAAGTTGTGGAAGGGCAAGCCTGGGTTTGACTGACATGCTTGAGCCCACCATAGGAACTCTTGTTTCAGGCATGGGATTAGTGGTATTTCGGTTTCTAAGCTGTGCCTGTGTTGAGACCATAAATTCTTTAGGTACCACTGTAGCTTTCTCATATGCAGTCTGGCATGGGGGACCAGGATTATGCATGACGCCATGAAGCCCAAGGCCTGCAGTACTTTCCTTGCTGTTAGTTTATTCTGCTTTGTTAATGCCAAGAAGTAAAGAGGGAGTTGTTCTTGTTTTTCTGCAGTTAGGAATGCCATCTGTTTTACTGTGTCCAGTTCCGCACCCAAGAATGTTCTTGTTTGGGATGGTATCAGTCTTGACTTTTTTAAATTGACTGTGTATCCCAGGGCTTGTAGTAAGCAAATGACCCTTTGTAAGTCTTTTGTCAGCTTGCTTTTGTTGTCCGCTTGTATCAGGCAGTCGTCCAGGTATGGATAAATTTGGATTCCTGTAGCCTGCAATGAGCGATTACTGATGCCAGGCATTTTGTGAATACTCTGGGCGCAGTAGATAAGCCAAAGGGCAATGCTGAGAATTGATAATGCTCTGATCCTGCAAGAAATCTGAGGTATCTTCTGCAATTTGGTCGTATGGGGACGTGCAGGTATGCCTCCTTGAGATCTAGAGTTACCAGCCAACACTCCTTGCCCAGCATGGGAAGAAGTTGCTGTAGGGTCAGCATTTTGAATTTTGGGACAATGATGAATGTGTTTAAGGCGGACAGGTCGAGAATAGGTCTCCAACTTTTCTCTTTTCTTGGTACTAGGAAGAGTCTGGAGTAGAATCCTTTGCCCTGTTCTGTTGGTGGTACTCTTTCCACAGCTCTCATCTTTGTTAATTGAGCCATCTGCTTTAGAGCTTCTGTTTTCTGGTTTGGAGGTAGGTTTGGCATTCCTCTTTTTACTGGTAAGGTGTGGAAGTGAAACCTGTAGCCTTGGTCTATGGTCTGTAAAATCCACTTGTCTTTTGTGATATAGTGCCAATTTTTTGAAAATAAGGCTAACTTTCCACCTAAGGGTGCTGCTATTTGTTCCCTGGTAGGCGGTGTCAGAGCCAAGTCACTGTGATTGTCCTGTTGCAGTGGCAGTGGTTGTGTCTGTACCTCGCTGGTTATTGCCTTGCCACTGGCGTCCTCTGTAGGCACCTCCTCTGGATTGATTTCTGCCTCTGGAGCGTCTATTCCTGCCTCTCTGAGATTTAGAGGAGTCTGGAAAGGACCAATTTTGGAAGGCCAGTTCCTGCTAAACCTTGGGGCTGAACCTGTAAGAAATCTTTAACTGTTTGTACAGATTTTGCCTTCTCTTCCATTTTCTTCATTACTTGCTGAGCAGGAGAACCAAATAGACTGGCCTTATCCATAGGAGCATCTAACAGCTTTGCTTTAACATGATCCGGCAAGACCTGTTCTTTCAACCATGCATGCCTTCTTATAACTGTGCCAGTCATGGCTGATCTAAATGAAGCCTCCAGTGCATCATAGCCACATTTTAAAGAATGGTTACTAACCTGCTGAATGTTATTCACCATTTCTAAAACATATTTCTTATCTAAGGAGTCATCAGAGGACAGTTTCTTAGTTAACTGATCAAGCATAAACTCTTGGTATTGGATCATATGAAACTGACAGTTCAAAGCTCTAGCTGAGAGAGTAGCAGAGGTGTAAACTTTTTACCCCATCTCTCTAAGGACCTGGATTCCCTTTCAGAAGGGAGAGGGTTTTTTGCTGAGGTCGAAGCTACTGCCTTAGGCCCCTGGGAGATAGTCTCGGGATCTGCAAATGGGGCCTTGTATAGGTGGTGATGAGTGTCCGGTACCCTGTAAAACCTATCTGGTTTGGCAGGGGCTGGAGGTAAAGTATCAGGAGCAGTGCAAACATCATTAAATGCATCATCCACAACAGGCAGAACTGGAGGTATAGCTAAGGGCCTATGTTGCGGTAAGTGAAGAAAGGTCCTAAGCCTTTTTCTTGAATCTGAGAAATCTTGTCCCTGCCATTGGAATTGCTCTCTCATGGCATGTAAGGTTTCCCCAAAGGACAATTCCTCTGGTGGAGAGGCAGATGGAATAGATTCTTCAGCATCGGAATCTTCATAAGTAGAAAAAGGAGCCTCTGGATGGTCTGTAATATCTGAGTCATCAGAAGAATCATCTGAGGACACTGGCTCTGGGGGCTCTGCTCTAGGTCTCTTTTCTGGAGGCTGAGAGGCCCTGTCTGGGTGAGATTGGGATCCCCTAATTAAAGAGATGAGATCCTCTGCCAGAGTAAGCATTTGAGAACTGGAACTGGGCCTGTGTGAAGGGGGCTTAACAGGCACTGATTTAGCAGTTTTGGCTGCTTTAGCCCTGGCAAAGGCCTTAATAGACATGGCTGCAGGAGGCCTAGCAGCACCACGTGCTGGGGTAGAGACATCCAAAGGGATGGTGTCTGATAATTCTATAGGAACCACATTAGTAGGCAAAACTTCAGAGGCCGATTCAACTAGGGTAGCAGGAGCCTCGGTAGTAGTCATGGATTCGCTGAAGATTGACCCGTTTGCTCGGTTTCGGCGAAACCGAGACACTCATGGTTTGCTTAACCTTGGTTTCAGCGAAACCGCGGACCGCGAGTGTCGGTCTTTTCTTTCGCGTTTTTAACAATTTGAGAAGTCGGAGGATCTGGCGGCATAATGTACGCAAAATCTGAGCGAAAAACTGTTCAACAAACTCCGACCGGCCTAAGCGTTGTCGGTTGAAGGAAGCACAGGCTAAACAGGCTGCTACGTCGTGGTCTGGGCCTAAACAAGGTAAGCAGTAAGAGTGGAAATCTTTATGAGGTATTTGTTTCCCACAAGTTAAACAGTTATTTACTTTTTCTGACATCGGCTGAGGCAAGAAAGAGTCCCCAACGGGGTACTTAGCTTTTCAGAAGTCTTCGAAGTAGTATTCGGTAGTAGTAATCTCTGGATCTGACCGACCGGCACTTGCGAACAGCTTCTGCTTGGCCAGCGCAAGAAAGACTGAGGAAAATGGCGTCGGCTGCTGCCTTTATACCCGAAGACCAGCAGAGATGACGTCGGGTGAAGTGCAACACCAGCAGAGGCCAGACCCAGACTTTGGAATCCGGCCGACCGAAGGGCTGCCTGACGACAGGACAACCCATTTGTTAGGACTGCAGATGCATCCTTGAAGGACATCTCCGAAACTCTTCTTGCTGAAGTGATGGCTAGACGTAATGCTGTTTTCCAAGAGAGAAATTTTAACTCTGCGCTGGCAGCAGGTTCAAAAGGGGGAAGCGTGAGCTTCTCTAGTACAAAGCAAAGGTCGCTGGCAGGAGTGGGAGCTCTCCTGGGGGGTCTTAAATTGTTAGCTCCTCTCAGGAACTGTTTGATCAGAGGGTGAGAGAAGAGGGGTGGCTCAGTATTGTAATGAGCTGAGATGACAGAGGCATGAATCTTAACAGACGAGAAGGATAGGCCTTTGTGAAGCAGCTCTGTTAGATAATCTAGGATTTGAGGTAAGGTGGGCATGGCTGTCTCCTTTCCATGAGACTGGCTCCAAGAACAGTATCTTTTCCACTTTTCTGAATAGGATTTCCTAGTACTAGGCATCCTGGCCTCAAGGATGGCATCCAGCACCTGTTTGCTGAGGGTTGCTGGTGATGTATTCAGGGAATAAGCCAGGCTGCCAGGTTCAGGGTTTTCAGCTGAAGATGCAAAATCTGTCCCTCCTGCTGGGACAGCAGAGAGGGGGTCCGATGTAGGTGCAGGTTGGCACTGCTGTCAGACTGAGTAGGAGTGGGTACCAGTGCTGGCGTGGCCAGTCTGGTGCAATAAGAATTGTCCTTGGCCTGTCCTGTTTGATCTTGAGTAGTACTTTTGAAAGGAGGGGCATAGATTGAGAGGTTTTCCCATGTAAAGGATAGGGCATTCACTTTTCATGCTTGGCCGTGGGGAGTTCTGGTGCAAAATCTGATCAGCTGATGGATTTGGGGGGAAGCAAAGAGGTCCACCTCTGGTGTCCCCCACCTGTGGATTAGAAGTTTGAATGAGTTGGGTTCCAGTTTCTACTCGTGTGGGTCCATTAGATTTCTGCTTAAGTCGTCTGCCAGTGAACTTTGTTTGCCTGGCAGGAATTGAGCTTGCAGGTGCACTTGACTGCTCAAGGCTGTGTTCCACAGAGCCATGGCTAACCTGCAGAGTGGGTAGGAATGAGCTCCCCCCTGCTTATGTACCACATACCTGTGGTGTTGTCTATCTTTATCAACAGTTGTCCTGGCAGGATTAGACATTTGAAGCCTGTCAGTGCATTCTGTACAGCTAACATTTCTTTTTGATTGATATGCAGGTGAATATGTCCTGGGCTCCATTTGTCTTGAAAGCATTTGCCTGCCATGTGAGCCCCCCATGCATAGTCTGATGTGTCTGTTGGTCAGGGTTTGGGCAGCGGGGGGTTGAGTGAAAGGGAGTCCCTTGTTGTGGTTGCAAGCCTCTGTCCACCAAAGGAATTCTGTCCTTAGGCAATAAATGATGAGAATCACTGTTTTCAGGTCCTGAGAATCTTGACACCAGAGACTTTTTAAGTACCATTGAAGTTTCCTCATATGCAGTCTTGCATATGGAATTAGGAGAATGTATGAGGCCATGAACCCTAAGGATTGTAGTATTTTTCTTGCAGCTAGCTGGGTTTTGGTGGCCAGTAGTTTGAAGTAATTTGTCAAATAAACCTGATTCTCTGGAGTGAGGAATGCCATCTGGGAAGTTGTGTTCAAGCTTGCTCCCAGGAATACAATCTCTTGGCTGGGTACCAGATGTGACTTCTTTTCATTGATGGTATACCCCAGAGAAGTTAGGAGTCTCTTTACAAAAGTCAGCTGCTGAAGTAGCAATTCTTGACTGTCCACCTGAATCAGGCTATCATCCAAGTATGGGTAAATCTGAATATTTCTTTGCCTGCAGTATGCAATGGCTGGAGCGAGGCACTCTGTGAATACCCTGGCCACAGTAGATAAGCCAAAGGGAAGTGCAGAGAACTGATAGTGCATAGAGCCTGCTGTGAAACGTAGATATTTCCTGCAAGATTCCCTTATGGGGATGTGCAGATAAGCTTCTTCTTTTAAGCCTAGGGTGACCAGCCAGGAGTCCTTGGCTAGCATAGGAAGCAACTGCTGGAGTGTAAGCATTTTGAATTTTGGTACCACCAGGAAGGTGTTGAAAATGGACGGATCCAGGAAAGGGTGCCAAGCGTTCTCATTTCTGGGCACCAGGAACAGTCTGGAGTAGAAACCCAGTCCCCTTTGCTCTGTTGCAACAGGTTAAATAGCCCTGATACTGAGAAGAGAAAGTACTTGCTTTAGTGCCTCTGCCCACTGGTTTGAAGTAAGGTCTGGCAACCCGCTTGGGGCTGGCAGTGAGTGGAAGTAGAATCTGTATCCCTGGGATAAAATGTATAAGACCCATCAGTCCTGGGTAATGTACTCCCAGTTTTTTGCATGCAGGACGAGTTTTCCTCCTAGGGGTGCAAGTACTTGGGCATGGCTGGGAAGGATGAAAGACAAGTCATTGTGAACTTTTTCCAAAAAGGGGGTGGCTTACCACTCCCTGTTTTTGAGGTCAGAGCACTCCATTGTTTAGATCTGTTCATAGCCTGAGACTGTAGTCTTTGAGGTCGGTTACCCCTGAGTTTGGACTTAAAAGGTCTGGGAGGGACTGGAAATGTTTCTAATTTTAATGATTTGTTTTATATACTTGTGGTCACATGATTTTTGGACTGCTGGTCATGTGACTTCAGTGACCTGTATTTAAACCATTTGGTTTTTAGATTTGTTTGTATTAGTATTGAGGAAGGATTTTATCCGAAAGCTTTGCTATTATAAAGTGTGTTTTTCTCAGTTTTGGTTGTTAGGGACTGGAAAGGACCAGTTTTTAGAAAGCCAATGCCTTCTAAATCTAGGTGGCTATACCTGTAGGAAATCTTTAACAGTTTGCATAGATTTAGCCTTTTCCTCCATCTTAAGAATTTTTTATAGGTTCGTAGGTAGGTACAAGGCTATCGGCCCAAGGGCCTAAGTAAGCCTAGCCAACAAGGTTCCCTGGCTTTTGCCACCCAAGAAAGTTATTTTCCTGTGCCCCTGTCGAGCAAAGCCACAGTAGTGACCCCCAGGGTGAATTTCCTATTTCCCATCCACTCATCAAGACATTTATTGAAGAGTGCTAATGAGGAGCTTTGTTCGATATAGATGGGTAACTTGTTCTAGAGTATGGGAAGTCTCTAGGACAAGAATCTATCCCTCCAGCATGTTCTGTTTAATGTGGTGACAAGGTTTAGGTCCCTACAGCGTGTACCTCAAAGATTGGGATTACTTTAGATGGAGCATGTCCAACAGCTCTGGGTTTGACATAGCTTTGTATGTTAGGCAAAGATCACCTCAGAGTAGGCGATATGCTACGGTGTAAAGCTGGAGCTTTTTGAGACGGTCAGCATAGGGCACCTGTTTGAGGCCAGTAATTCTCTTTGTGAGGTACGTTGGCCTTTCCAGCTGTTGTAGATGTCTTGTGAGGTACTTTCCAAAAGGGGCACTGTACTCTATAATGGGGTCTAATAAGTGACGAGTAGAGGGCAACAATGACCTCTTTCTTCCTGGATGAGAACCATTTCATGATGAGGTCTGCCACGTAGAAGGATTTTCTGATTACTGTGGCGATGTGACTATCAAAGGAGAGACTACTTGGCGATGTGACTATCAAAGGAGAGACTACTGTCCACCTGGGTTCCCAAGGTCTCTTATCACACTTTCAGTGTTAAGTAGACTGCCACCTATGTGGTAGTTCATGGGTACAAAGTTTTTACCAAGGGGGATGACAATGCACTTTTTGGCATTGAGCTTGAGGCCATGGCTCTTGACACCAGGCATCTGTATCAGTGAGACCCTTTTTGTTGGATGCCAACATCATTCTGGGACTCGGCTACGGCTCCTAGTTTGCAGTCATCCGACAGGTTCATTAGCCAGAGACATTCTGTGTTAGCCGGTACTTCAGAGAAGTAGATACCAAACAGGAGAGGACTCAGGACTGAACCCTGTGGTACTCCAGTTGTCACTGCTTTGAAGCTGGATTTGGAGTCTACAACTTTTACGGTGTGAGTTATGTCAGTGAGCCAGCTAACAACCCATCTTGTGGCATCAGGATTTATACCTAGTTTAGTGAGTTTGTCTATAATTCCAGAATGGGTGATGGTGTCGAAAGCCTTGGGGAGGTCAAGATAGGCTGTGTGAACCACCTTACCCTCAACTATGGCTTTGGTGACTGCTTCAAAGAAATCAGTCAGGTACAGGAGACACGATCCGCCTTTCACAAACCCGAACTGGGTGGTGTCCAGAGTTTGGAGGTTACCAATGTCTTTGTTTATAAGTTCCATGATATGTTCCATGGCCTTGCAGCCCAGGCTCATCAGGCTAATAAGGTGATAGTTCCCGGGGTCCATGGTGGCTCCCCCTTAATGGAGTGGGATAACTGTTTCTGTGCACCATTCAGTGGGCACAAACCTTGATGTGAGGCTATGATTAAACATGGTACTTAGGTAGGGAGCCAGTTGGTTCTGAAGTTCATGTAAAACGGAGCCTGGGATGTTATCCTGTCCCATGGATGCTGTGTTCTTGGCTTTAGAGAGTGCAGTTTTTACCTGCGTAGTTGTGACTACAAGGACTCTGCATTCTTGTGGTATAGGTATGGTCCCTTTAGGGGGTAATGGACGGGTAAAGTTAGCACTGAACCTATCTGCCAGGATGTTGGCAATATCAGTTGGTTCTGCAATTTTCATGCCATTGTGCTGTAACTCAGAGCAGACCTGGGTGTTGCCATCGAGTTATATAGCTATAGAATGCTTTGTGGTTTCCCTTAGAATCAGTAGCAATTTTGTTTTCGTAACTAGCTTTGAAGGATTTTATGAGGGATCTCTGCTTCTTAAAAAGGCTGGCCAGGGAGCTCCTCCAATCATGGGGTTTTACTCTATTTTGCAGCAGTTTCTTCCTTCTTTTATAGAGTTTGTTTATGGCAGGGCATCATCAGATTGGCTTCCTTTTTTGGAGGATAGCGTCTTGTTTCTGTTAGGGATAGCACGATCCATGCACTCGTGCAAGTGCTTACAGAGTGCATTTGTGTAGGATTCAGCAATCATCATTGTATTGTCCATTTGCATGGGTGTCATGAAGTTCACCACTTCTGTCTTAAGAAGCATGAAGTTGGCTTTGGATAATTTTTTTAACAGTGGTTTCATTAATGGGGGGCGGGAAGTGGATATCTACGGTGATTAGTTTATGGTCGGATCTGACCGAGGAGCTGACCTCAGGTGTGGAACACCGGTTACTCATGTTGTGGGTATTGACTAGGTCCAAGATATTGCTGCCCCTGGTGGGGGTGTGGATAAGCTGCTCCAGGGCATTGGAATTTATGAATTCCAGAAAGTGCTGAGTGAAGGAGTTGGTGCAAGAGTAGTTTTCCCAGTTAATGGTGGGTTAGTTGAAATTGCCCATTATTAGGGTGTTTGGTTGAACTCTAATATTTTCTAGTACATCAAGAAAAGAGGAGTGGGAATCATGGGGCATGGTGGAGGATCTGTAGCAAGCTACAATTTGGATTGTAGTTTTGCCCAGAGTTAGTTGCACTTGGATAATCTCGGATGCACCCTGTTATTTTGTTTTTATTTTCCTTTGGAAATGTACATTAAAATAAAATTTTAATGGAAAAAAAGCCAGTGCATAAAGGAGGCTCCTCAACAAAGCTTCATCAATACCAACCTACTACAGTTCTTTAATCCTTTCAATTATTATTAAAATATGTGCACAGCATCAATTACTAAAACAGCTTACTACAGTAACAGTTCTCAGGCTGTCAAGCAAGGCTTCTGTCCTGGTCATGGTATTAAAAACAGCATCTCTTATCTTCTTGTATCAAGTTAAAGTACAACTTAACTGACAACAGCTTAACATGTGCCATCGTTACAGACTTAACAAAAGCCCTGAATATATAAAGTCATAACCTCCTTATATCTACATTTGCCTAACCTTAAACTAGTACAAAAGCAACTTCAACTGAATGCATTCAGATTACATACCCAGATTTCACTTTTCTGGCCTGTACAACTAGGTGTGCCCACAGCTTCTGTCCTTGGCTACTACTGTGTATCGCATCCACCACAGACATAGTTAAATTCTGTCATCCAGCTAAAGGCATACAATATGCAGATAGAATCCCTTTTTTTACATTCAGTAGCACTACAAAAATAAAACTGCAAACCACGATGCATTCACCCAAGTTCAAAACTGGATTTGCAACTCTTCCATCCTGGCCACCAAATCTCAATCCCCACTGGCACAGCTCTACAAACTAAAATAATAATCATACCAAACCGAAAACAGTCTCCATATTCACACTGCTAGGTGTTCATCTTCACCTCAGCTCACATTTGTCCACCATATTAACACAGCTATATCCAAATTCAATGCTAAATTTGTCTTCCCTTATTGTATCAAAAAAGTACAGTTGTGTACCTACCATAAATGTAGATGTTAGAGTGTATTCACTGTTGCAGTCATTACACTTGGGGTTATCCTGCTGGCAGGCTACCCGTAGACGGCCTGAATTCCAAAGTCTTGGTCCGGCGTCGGTTGCTGTCGCCTCTTCCCTGACGTCAGTGCGCCAGGGGTATAAAAGATGCAGCAGACGCCATTTTCTTCAGTTTTTCTTGCCCCAGATGTCAAGTGCCCCCAAAAGGGTAGGCTAAATAAATTTGCAAATAAAAAATCATGCACTAACATAAACATTACCTTCTTCCACAAGCAAATATACCACATAGGTTGTATAGAATAGAGAAGTATAGATGAGTCCCAGCAATGATGGGGGATGGTGGGAGGGTAATCTGGACTGCAACAGTGAATACACTTGAACATCTACATTTATGGTAGGTACACAACTGTACTATGTTCATAGTGTTTTACTGTTGCAGTCATTACACTTGGGTTGAATCCCAAGGCTGAGGTTGGGCGGCTGGGTCTAAATAGGATTAGGAGTGGCTATGAGGCCCTGCAAAAAGTACAGTTTTGTACCTACCATAAATGTAGATGTTCGAAGATCCACATTGCTGCAGTCCTAACACTTGGGTAGTCCGCTGTCCCTCGGTCGGCCCGAATATCAGAGTATAAGGCTGACGTCGGTCAAGGCGCATTTGACTGACATCAGAACGTCAGGGTACAAATGCGCATGACCGACGTCATATCCTCAGTCTTTTCTTGCCCCAGATGTCAGAAGACCCTAAAAAGAAAGGTCAAAACCCATAGACCACAACTAAACAACAAACTAGCCTAACACCAAAAATATGTATAATATATACAATATATACAAAATGCAATATACAAAATGCAATATACCTCAGATGGATAACCCAACCCACACAACCACCTCAAACAACAGAGGGAAGGAGGGAGGTAAATTGGACTGCAGCAATGTGGATCTTGAACATCTACATTTATGGTAGGTACAAAACTGTACTATGTTCTTCATCTCACATTGCTGCAGTCCTAACACTTGGGTAGAATCCCAAAGCAGAGGTAAGGGAGGATGGCTAAACTATAAAGAAGCAGGAGCTGCCAAAATGCCCTGCAACACAGCAGTGGCAAAACCAGCCCTGGATTTAGAGTACAATGGAAGGTGGTAATGCCTAGAGATGGTATGCACTGAACTCCAAGTGGCTGCCTCCAAAATATCCTTAGTAGCCAGCCCCCTCAAAAAAGCTGTTGAAGTGGCAGTAGCCCTAGTGGAATGAGGTCTAATCCCAGCTGGAATCTCTTTGCCATGATGGGAATAACAGAAAGCAATGCAAAATCCAATCCACTTAGAAATAGTTTGTTTTGACACGGGCTTGCCCTAAGTGCACAAAGCAAAAGAAACTAATAACTGCTGAGATTGTCTGAACCCTTTAGTTCTGTCCAAATAATATCGCAACTGCCTGTGAACATCTAAAGTGTGCAAAATCTTTTCCCCTTTAGTTTGGGGATTTGCATAAAAAGTAGGCAAATGAATAGTTTGGTTTAAAGCCACACTAGAAACCACTTTAGGCATAAAGGAAGGATTAGTACGTAAAGATACCCTATCCTTGTGGAAAATTAAGAAAGGCTCAACTGCCATAAGGGCCTGCAATTCAGAAACCCTTCTTGCAGAGGTAATGGCCAACAAAAAAGCAGTCTTCCATGACAAATATTTCAACTCAGCAGTAGCTGCAGGCTCAAAAGGTTGTAGAGTGAGTTTCTTCAACACAAAATTGAGATCCCAAGCAGGAGTAGGAGCTCTTCGTGGGCGTCTTATATTCTTTGCCCCTCTAAGAAATTGCTTGAATAAAGGATGAGAAAACAATGGTGGGTCACAATCGTAGTGAGCTGAAATTGCTGCAGCATGAATCTTAATAGAAGAGAAGGACAAACCTTTGTCCAATAACTCAGTAAGATATTGAAGAGCCACACTTAAATCAGGCTCAGAAACATCCAAATCCTTAGCTGCACTCCAAAATAAAAATCTCTTCCATTTATCTGCGTACACTTTCCTTGTACTAGGCCTTCTGGCTTCCAAAATCACATTCAAAACTTGTTGTGGAAGTTGAGACCCTCTATGGTTTAAAACAGAATATGCCATGCTGTTAGGTGAAGAGAGTGAAGTTTGACATTGAGCAAATGACTGTCCTCCTGGGACAACAGATGTGGAATCAAAGGCAAAGGCCATGGAGGCTTCCGAACTAGACTTCTCAGAAGTGGGTACCAGTGCTGTCGAGGCCAATCTGGAGCTATCAAAATCATCCTTGGCTTGTCCTGTCTGACCTTCAGAAGTACCTTTGGGAGGAGAGGCAGAGGTGGAAAGGCATACACATGAAGATTTTTCCAACTGAAAGAAAGAGCATCCACTTTCCAAGCTGTGGGATGAAACCGTTTTGTGCAAAACTTTGGCAGCTGGTGGTTTAGTGGAGAAGCGAACAGATCTATGTCTGGAGTTCCCCAGGACACTGTCAATTTCTGAAATACATGAAGATCCAGTTTCCACTCGTGGGGATCCATGATTTGTCTGCTTAACACATCTGCTAAGGAGTTCTGTGCTCCCGGCAGAAACCTTGCCTGAAGACTTAGTTGTAAACTGAAAGCAGTCTCCCACAAAATCATTGCTTGCCTGCATAGAGGATAAGAATGTGTTCCCCCTTGCTTGTTGATGTACCACATGACAGTTGTGTTGTCTGTTAGAATCAACACCTGCCCTGGAAGAAGTAAATCCTTGAAAGCTATTAATGCAAACTGGACTGCTAACATCTCCTTCATGTTGATATGTAGATGTTGTAGTCTGGCAGGCCACTTGTCTTGTATCCACTTTCCATTGAGATGAGCTCCCCAAGCTATGTCTGAGGCATCTGTTGTTAAAATCTGACTCGCCTCTGGCCGGGTCACAGAGAGTCCCTTGTTTAGGTGACATTCCTGAGCCCACCACAAAAATTCCTTTTGAATGCAAGGTATTATTTGAATGACAGTGTCCAGATCCTGGCAGTGCTGTGTCCATACATTTTTGAGATACCACTGTAGCTTCCTCATATGCAGTTTGGCATTGGGAAGCACCAGAATACAAGATGCCATGAACCCTAAGGCTTGAAGGACTGTCCTTGCAGTCAGCCCGGACTGATGAGATAGCTGATGGAAGTAAAGGGATAAACTCTTTTGTTTGTCCGGGGTTAAAAAGGCCATCTGGGATGCTGTATTCAGTCTCACACCCAGAAAGCACATGTCTTGAGAGGGTACTAGACTGGACTTTATTTCGTTCACAGAATACCCCAGGCATCTTAGCACTGCTATCACATATTCCAAATGATGAAGAAGCTCTTCCTTCCTTGAGCCAGAATCAGGCAGTCGTCCAAATAAGGATAGATCTGTATTCCTTTTAGCCTGAAGAAAGCTATCACTGGAGCCAGAACTTTCGTGAACACTCTGGGCAGTAGATAAGCCAAAGGGCAATGCAGAGAACTGATAGTGAAAAGTCCCAGCTCGAAATCGCAGATACTTCCTGCAACTTAGTCTGATAGGAACATGAAGGTAAGCCTCCTTGAGATCCAAAGTAACCATCCAATGATCTTTGCCCAGCAGAGGTAAAAGCTGCTGCAACGTCAACATTTTGAACTTGGGAATGTCCAGATAAGTGTTGAGGATAGACAAATCCAAAATTGGTCTCCACGTGTTCCCCTTCTTTGGGACTAGGAACAGGCGAGAATAAAATCCTAGGCCCCTTTCTGGCATAGGAACCGGCTGTATGGCCCCTATTTGGAGTAGCAGTGAAATTTGCTTGTGAGCCTCTATTCTTTGTTGAGGAGGAATGTCTGGCATGCCTTTGAAAGGAGGCAAGGTATGGAAATAAAACCTGTAACCGTGATGTATGATATCCAGTACCCATTTGTCTTGGGTAATCAAACTCCAATTTTCTTTGAAAAGTGCCAACCTTCCTCCCAAAGGTGCTGCCAGGCGAGAAGGTTCTGGCAGCTGAAAAGGTAGGTCATTGGGTCTGTTTACGAAAGGACTGACCCCTGCCCTCACTCGAAGACTGTGCAGGAGAACTCCCTGTTCTGGGCCTGAAAGATCCCTGACCTCTGCCCCTGCCACGTCTAGATCTACCCCTAGACTGGGAATCATAAGAAGGATACGTCCACCCTTTAGTAGGCCAATTTCTACTAAACTTTGGAGGCTGAACCTGCAAAAATCTTTAACAGTCTGCATAGACTTAGCCTTGTCTTCCATTTTCTTTAAAACTGCCTCAACAGGAGAACCAAACAAGACATCAGATTGCAAAGGGGCATCCAAAATCCTAGTTTTAACATGGTCAGATAAATTTTGATCCCTCAGCCAGGCATGCCTGCGAAGAACTGACCCAGTGGCAGCCACCCTAGACGAGGCCTGTACAGCATCAAAACCACATTGCAAAGAATGCTTACCCACCTGTTCAGAAACATGCACTAAATCTTGTAACTCTTTACAGTCAATACCTTCTGCCAGAGCATCAACCTTAGATTTCAACTGAGAAAGGAGATAATTTTGATATTTCAACATGTGAAACTGGCAATTCAAAGCTCTCATGGCTAGAGTGGAAGAAGTATAAACTTTCTTTCCCCATCTATCCAAGGCCCTGGCCTCTTTATCTGCAGGAACCGGATTTTTGACAACAGAAGCCTTAACACCCTTAGGCCCCTGACTAACAGTTTCTGGGTCTGCCCTAAGACTCTTAAAAAGATACTTGTGAGCTTCAGGCACCCTGTAATACCTATCTGGTTTAACAGGAGCAGGAGGCAAAGAATCAGGATTAAGAGAAGCCTCTGCAAACACATCTTCCACCACATTCAGAACAGGAGGTATAGCTAAAGGCCTATGCTGGGGTAAAAACAAAAATTCCCTAAGCCTTTTCCTGGAATCAGAGAAATCCTGACCTTCCCATTTAAAATGCTCTCTCATGGAATGAAGGGTCTCTGAAAAAGAAAAATCCTCAGGAGGAGAAGCAGAAAGAGTAGAATCATCCACATCAGAATCAGAATAAAGAGAATACTCCTGCAAGTCTTCAGCCGAAGACTCAGACACATCCGAAGCCTGCTCATAATCCCCCAACACAGGTTCCATCCTAGGCCTCTTATCAGGAGGGGGCATAGAGCCTCTAATTAAAGTAATTAAATCCTCTGCCATTTTGAGCATGTGCTTCTTGGGCACAGCACCTGAAGAACTGGGAGTGACACCCACAGAAGCTAAACTAGACCTGCCTCTAGGAGAAGCCTTGGAAGCAGAGAGAGAGAGGGCCTAGACCCCTTAGGAAGGGAGGGAGTACAGTTACTTGAGAAGCCCCTACAGCCTGCCCTGCCTCCTGGGAGGCCACATCCTGTAAAATCAAAGTTTCTCCCTGGGACTCCAGAGGCCTCCGTCGGAACCACCGGTTCCACTGACACCTCTAAAGAACTGGCGTCCGGTTGGACGACTCCTCTAACCTAGGTTTAACTGCCTTGTCCTTGCGCTTCTTTGAGGAAGCGGCGCGGAGCATCCGGCGGCATATTAATTGCACCGCTTCCCAAAGACCAACCTTGCACAATCCAACCTCCGCTTTATAGTGCGTTTATTAAACCTAGCACAAAAGCGGCATCCAACAACGTCGTGCTCAGGTCCTAAACAAGGTATACACAAATTATGGTAATCCCTATGCGGTATCTGTTTCCCACAAGAAATACAGTTATTCACTTTTTCTGACATCCGGTAAACCACTGAGGCAAGAAAAACCAAAATATTCCCCAAAAGGGTACTTAACCAACTCTGACTTCGGTCTGAAACTCCGAATTCGAAAAATTTCAGAACGCCGAACGGCACTTGCAACACTGCTTCTGCATCGGACCATGCGGCAAAAAAGACTGAGGATATGACGTCGGTCATGCGCATTTGTACCCTGACGTTCTGATGTCAGTCAAATGCGCCTTGACCGACGTCAGCCTTATACTCTGATATTCGGGCCGACCGAGGGACAGCAGACTACCCAAGTGTTAGGACTGCAGCAATGTGAGATGAAGAACATCTGCAGTGGCAAAGCCTGCTCTGGATTTAGAGTAGAGAGGTAAGTGGTAGTGCTTGGTAAAAGTGTGCACTGAACTCCAAGTTGCAGCCTCCAAAATTTCCTTGGTTGATACTTTTCTGAGAAAGGCTGCTGATGTAGCTGCTGCCCTGGTAGAATGTGGCCTAATATTCTTAGGCACTAATTTGCCATGCTGTCCATAGCAGAAACAAATGCAGTGTCTTATCCATTTTGAAATAGTCTGCTTTGAAATAGCCTTTCCTTGTGATCCTGCAGCGTATGCCACAAAAAGTTGCTCAGTTTTTCTGAAAGTTATGTTTTGTCCAAGTAGAAGCGTAGCTGTCTGTGTATGTCCAAAGAGTGCAGAAGTCTCTCCCCTTTATTCTGGGGATTTGGATAAAAGGTTGGCAAATGAACGGTTTGGTTAAGAGCCACGCTGGATACTACCTTTGGCATAAAAGTTGGGTTTGTCCTGAGAGAAACCCTGTCTGGATAAAAAATGATAAAAGGTTCCACTGCCATTAATGCCTGCAACTCTGAGACTTTTCTTGCTGAAGTTATTGGAAGGAGCAGAGCAGTTTTCCATGATAAGAATTTTATCTCAGCTGTATTGGCTGGCTCAAAAGGAGGCAGTGAGCTTTTCCAAGACAAAGTTGAGGTCCCATGTTGGTATAGGTGCTCTCCTTGGGGGGGTTTATGTTTTTTGCCCCTCTGAGGTACTGTCTTAGTAGTGGATGAGAGAAAATAGGAGGTTCCGTATTGTAATGAGCTGAAATGGCAGAGGCATGGATCCTTATTGATGAGAAGGATAGGCCTTTGTCCAGCATCTCAGTTAGGTATTGCAAAATCCTAGGAATATTAGGAACAAGCGGTTCAAGTCCTTGTGCCTGGTTCCAAGCACAGAATCTCTTCCATTTTTCTGCATAAGATTTCCTGGTGCTGGGCCTTCTGGATTCCAAAATGCCATCCATAACTGCTTCAGAGAGAGATGTGTTCTGAGTGGCTATATTATTCGCCATGCAGCCAGATTTAAGGTTCTGAGTTGGCTGTGCAGGATCTGATTGTTTTGTTGGGTCAGCAGATGAGGAATTTGAGGTAAAGTCCAGGCTGGCCCTTGAGACAAGGTCTTTAGGATTGGGTACCAGTGCTGGCATGGCCAGTCTGGGGCAATCAGAATCATTTTTGGCTTCTCTTGTCTGACTTTTAGGAGTACCTTGGGGAGTAGAGGCAGTGGTGGATAGGCATAAACTGTTAGGCTTTTCCAGCTGAATGATACAGCATCCACCTTCCATGCTTGTGAGTGATAAGTCCTTGTGCAGAATCTCTGTAGTAGGCAGTTGTAAGGGGAGGCAAATAGATCTATGTCTGGGCATCCCCATTTCTTTGTTATAATGCTGAAGACTTGTGCATCTAGTTTCCACTCGTGAGGGTCCATGAGGTTTCTGCTTAGTTTGTCTGCCAGAGTATTTTTCTTTCCTGGCAGAATTGTGCCTGCAGATGTACTTGACAGGCCAGTGCTGTGTTCCACAAAGTCATGGCTTGCCTGCAGAGGGGGTATGTATGCGTGCCCCCCTTGCATGTTCAAGTACCACATGACTGTAGTACTGTCCGTCTTTAGTAATAGTTGTCCTGGATGCAGTAGATCCTTGAAGGCTGTCAGGGCATTCTGTACAGCTAGCATCTCTTTTTGATTGATACGACGATGCATTTGGTCTGTGGGCCACGTGCTCTGTATACATTTTCCCACCATGTGTGCTCCCCAGGCATAATCCGCTGCATGTGTTGTTAGTGTCTGCCTGGCTGTGGGTAAAGTGAAGGGCTGTCCCTTGATGTGGTGACAGGCCAGTGCCCACCACTGAAACTCTCGTTGCAGGCAGGGAATGAGAGTAATTGATGTTTCTAGGCTGTGGCAATGTTCAGTCCAAACACTTTTTAGATACCATTGTAGCTTCCTCATATGCAGTCTTGCATATGGAATTAGTAGGATGCCATGAAGCCCAAAGCCTGCAGAATTTTTCTTGCAGGTAGCTGGGTCTTTGTTGCCAACATTTGAAAGTAATGAGTCAGTTGCCTTTGTTTGTCTGGCGTGAGATAAGCCATCTGGGCAGTTGTATTTAAGCTTGCACCCAGGAATATTATCTCTTGAGAGGGCACTAGTTTTGATTTCTTTTCGTTTACTGTGTACCCTAGGCAAGTTAGTAATCTTTTTACAAATGCCAGATGCTTTAGTAGAATGTCCTTGCTGTCTGCTTGAATAAGGCAGTCGTCCAAGTAGGGATAGATTTGAATTCCTTTTTGTCTGTAAAATGCAATTACTGGTGCCAGGCATTTTGTGAAGACCCTGGGCGCAGTAGATAAGCCAAAGGGCAGTGCAGAGAATTGGTAATGCATTGAGCCAGCTACGAATCTGAGGTATTTTCTGCAAGATTGTCTGATTGGAACATGCAGGTATGCCTCTTTGAGGTCCAAAGTAACTAGCCAAGCCTTTTTGCCCAGCATGGATAGAAGTTGCTGCAGTGTCAACATTTTGAATTTTGGAACGTCCAAGAAAGTATTTAGAAATAGACAGGTCCAGTATTGGTCTCCAAGCTTTGTCCTTTCTGGGTACCAAGAAAAGTCTTGAGTAAAATCCTTGTCCCTGCTCTTGCTGTGGTACTTTTTGAATAGTCCTCATGTCCATGAGAGCAGAAATTTGTTTTTGTGCCTCTGCCCATTGATTGTGTGGCAGGTCTGGCATACCTTTTTGGCTCTGGTAGGGTGTGAAAGTGGAACCTGTAACCCTGGGAAACAATATTCAGTACCCATTTGGAGTTCCCCAAGCCACGGTCAATTGTTTGAATACCTGAGGATCCAGTTTCCACTCGTGGGGATCCACAATTTGCCTGCTCAATACATCTGCTAGGGAGTTCTGTGCTCCTGGCAGAAACCGTGCTTGAAGATTGATTTGCAAACTCAGAGCAGTCTCCCACAAAATCACTGCTTGTCTGCAAAGAGGGTAGGAATGGGTTCCCCCCTGCTTGTTGATGTACCACATGACTGTTGTGTTGTCTGTTTGAATCAACACCTGTCCCGGCTGAAGTAGGTCCTTGAAGGCCATCAAAGCAAATTGGACTGCTAACATCTCCTTCATGTTGATATGCAAATGTAGTAGTTTGGGAGGCCACATGTCTTGTATCCATTTCCCATTGAAGTGTGCTCCCCAAGCCAAGTCCGAGGCATCCGTCGTTAGGATCTGACTCGCCTCTGGTCAGGTCACAGAGAGTCCCTTGTTTAGGTGGCATTCCTGAGCCCACCACAAGAATTCCTTCTGGATGCAAGGTATAATCCGAATGACAGTGTCCAAACCGTGGCAGTGTTGAGTCCACACACTTTTGAGATACCATTGTAGCTTCCTCATATGCAGTTTGGCATTGGGAAGTACTAGAATGCAAGATGCCATGAACCCCAAGGCTCGAAGGACTGTCCTTGCAGTCAGCCTGGACATTACTGATAACTGCTGGAAGTATAGATGAAGAGTTCTTTGTTTGTCCGGGGTCAGAAATGCCATCTGAGAAGCTGTATTCAGTCTCACACCCAGAAAGCACATGTCCTGAGAGGGCACTAGACTGGACTTTATTTCGTTCACAGAATACCCTAGGCACCTTAAAACTGCCATTACATACTGGAGATGTTGTAGTAACTTGTCTTTGTTTTGAGCAAGAATCAGGCAATCGTCCAGATAAGGATAAATTTGTATTCCTCTCTGTCTGAAAAAAGCAATTACAGGAGCCAGAACTTTTGTGAATACTCTGGGCGCAGTAGATAAACCAAAGGGCAATGCAGAGAACTGATAATGACAAGTACCAGCCCGAAATCTCAGGAATCTCCTGCAGCTGGGCCTGATAGGGATGTGAAGATAGGCCTCTTTGAGATCCAGGGTTACCATCCAGTGATCTTCGCCCGGCATAGGCAGAAGTTGTTGTAATGTTAACATCTTGAACTTTGGAATGTCTAGGTAGGTATTGAGAATGGACAAATCCAGAATTGGTCTCCAAGTGTTTCCTTTCTTTGGCACTAGGAATAGACGGGAATAAAAACCTAGGCCTACTTCTGACGGTGGGACCACCTGAATTGCCCCCATCTGTAAAAGTAAAGAAATTTGCTCCTGAGCCTCCATCCTTTGCTGAGGAGGCACATCCGGCATGCCTTTGAAAGGAGGAAAAGTGTGAAAATAAAACTTGTACCCATGATTTATTATATCCAACACCCATTTGTCCTGGGTGACCAAATGCCAGTTTTGTTTGAAAAGTCCCAACTTTCCTCCTAGAGGAGCTGCCAGTAGAGAAGGGTCTGGCAGCGGAAGATACAGGTCATTGGGTCTGTTTACGAAAAGGCTGACCCCTGCCCTCACCAGAAGACTGTGCAGGAGAACTCCAAGTCCTAGGTCTGAAAGAACCCTGAGCGTGAGCTCTGCCTCTACCACGCCTAGACCTGCCCTTAGACTAATAATCCGAAGAAGGAAAAGACCATCCTCTAGCAGGCCAATTCCTACTAAACTTAGGGGGCTGCACCTGCATAAAATCTTTGACCGTCTGCATAGACTTAGCCTTATCTTCCATCTTTTCAAAACTGATTCCACAGAAGGACCAAAAGTACTTCAGATTGAAGAGGAGCATCCAAAATCCGAGCCTTAACATGCTCTGACAAATTTTGATCCTTAAGCCAGGCATGTCTACGAATAACTGAACCTGTAGCAGCCACCCTGGATGCAGCCTGAAGAGCATCGAAACCACACTGCAAAGAATGCTTGCCAACTTGATCTGATGCATGAACCAACTCCTGGAGCTCCTTACACTCTATACCCTCAGATAAAGCATCCACCTTAGATTTCAATTGACCTAACAAAAAGTCTGATACTTCAGCATATGAAATTGGCAATTCAAAGCCCTCATAGCTAACGTAGAGGAGGTGTACACTTTTTTCTCCCATCTATCTAAAGCTCTAGAATCTTTATCCAAAGGAACTGGATTCTTAGCCACAGAAGCCCTAATACCCTTCGGACCTTGAGTAATAGTTTCCGGATCAGCTCTAGGACTCTTGTACAAATACTTATGTGCTTCTGGAACTCTATAATATCTGTCTGGCTTAACAGGGGCAGGAGGTAAAGAATCAGGATTAAGGGAAGATTCAGAAAAACATCCTGAACAACTTCTAAGACAGGAGGAATAGCCAAGGGCCTATGCTGTGGCAGAAACAAAAATTCCCTGAGCCGTTTCCGAGAATCCGAAAAATCCTGACCTTCCCACTTGAAATGCTCCCTCATGGAATGTAAAGTCTCAGAAAAAGAAAAATCCTCTGGAGGAGAAGCAGAAGGACAAGAGTCCTCTGCATCCGAATCTAAATAAGAAGGGAATTCCTGAATTTCTTCAGCTGAGGAATCAGAGTAGTCTGAGGAATGATCCATCCTCTAAATCTGCCTCCACCCTAGGCCTCTTCTCTGGGGGCATAGAACCCTGATCAAAGTAATCAAGTCCTCAGCCATTTTAACATATGCTTTTTAGGAACAGGGGCTGGAGAGCTAGAACTATGACCAGGGCCAACATGACAAGGTTTGGCCTTAGCATGGGCTTTAGCCACTGAAGTAGAAGGCCTAATAACCTTCTGTAAAGATGGAACTACAGACACCTGAGAAGCACCTTCAGCCGGGCCTAACTCCTGATACGCCAACTCCTGTAAAAGTAAAGGTTCCCCATGGGATTTAGCCGAACCCTCGGCAGGATCCACAGATTCAACCGGAGGCTCCGTAGAACTGGCGTCCGCAACGGACGACTCATCCGGTTTAGACTTCAAAGATCTATCTTTACGCTTTTTAGCGGTAGCGGGCGTCGGAGGATCCGACGGCATGTTATAGTTACACCTTTTACTGAAAACAAGCCTGGCACAGTCTAATCTCCGTTTAATGGTGCGCTTGTTAAATCTAGCACAAAAGCGACACCCGACCACGTCGTGCTCAGGCCCTAAGCAAGGAATACAGAAAGAATGAAAATCCTTATGAGGTATCTGTTTCCCACAAGAAATGCAATTAACTTTTTCTGACATCCGGATAACTGAGGCAAGAAAAGACAAAGATTTTCCCAGCGACTTTAGCCCAACTTGGTCTTCGGTCTGAAACTCGATAAATGAAAATTTCAGAATGCCGAACGGCACTTGCAAACGCTACTTCTGCTTCGGACCATGCGGCAAGAAAGACTGAGGATATGGCGTCGGTCATGCGCTTATGTACTACGACGTACTGACGTCAGCTCTAGGCGACAATGACCGACGCCAGCCCAGCTCTTTGGTATTCGGGCCGATCGAGGACAGCGGACTACCCACAGGTTATGACTGCAGCAATGTGAGACGAAGAACATCTGCTTTTGCTTCGGGCACCGCGCGGCAAGAAAGACTGAAGAAAATGGCATCAGCTGCATCTTTTATACCCCTGGTGCACTGACATCAGGGAAGAGGCAACAGCAACAGACACCGGACCAAGACTTTGAAATTCAGGCCGACTGCGGGTAGCCTGCCAGCAGGATAACCCCAAGTGTAATGACTGCAACAGTGAAACACGATGAACATCTTCCCAACACCAAAATCTAGACTCAGTACTGTTATCAATATTCTACTGTTCATTAATCTGCTAATCTACAATCCTCCCTTTTGTTAAACTTAAGGGGGGTTCACTATGGAGTTCCTCTTTTAGATCTAACCTGTTCCTTACAACATACCATTGCTTAACTCAAAATGGCTAATAACTGGTTTGAATTTGGGGGAAAAAAAATTACACAGCCTTTAGGGTATCCCATTCCACCCTGCACAAATTTGACAACTGTCCATCTCGCTTCCTCAGAACTTGAAACCTCTCTGCAACCCAGCACTGTAAGAACCACCATGGTCACTTACACTTCTTCTTCACCACTTCAAGACATGGAACAATCTCCTACTTCATCACAAAATAAATACAAGTTCCTTTATATATTTCTTAAGGAAACATCTTACCACACTGAGGAATTTTAACTAACTGCTTCCTACCATCCAAAGTGAAACCCACTCAAGTGTAGCTCATACTCTATCTATTCATGGTAATCTTAACCTTACTCTAGGTGCATTTCAGCTTAGAACAGTCTGACGCTATACCAAATCACTACTGATGGTCTCTACATACCTCCATATACCACTGTCAGCACTGGGAAACGTACCCTTTTACAAGCAAGATTTCTCCAGTCTGCACATATGATGACAAAGCTACTTGCATTTTCTAACTGATGATTTACTACTGATTGAAAAGTGTTATCTATTGTTGCATCACTAAGGAGTAACAAAAAACATTAAATGTAGAACTGCGTCACTAATTTCCATCTATTTTTTGGAACTTTTTTGTGTTGTAATAATAGATGAGACCAGATGCCTTAATGGTTAAGGTCTTCGCCTCCCATGCACAAGGTATAAGGTTCAATCCGACCAATGCCTGTTTGGAGATTGCATGTTCTCTCTGTGCCTCCATGGGGTTTCTCCCATGTCTGAAAAACATGCTGAGTGTTTCCATCTCAGACTCATCAATGAATGGGGCTGTGGGCACCAACCGCTTCGGGCATCTACTGTGGTACGCAGTATCCTCAAGATAGGACGACACAGATCACAGACTGCATGCCGTGGCTGGGCTAGCCACTTAATGGTGTAAAATATGGCTCTAGGTGATTCAGTCATATTGACTAATGTCGCCAAAAATGGGCATGGGTAGCTACCGGTGATAAGTGGGTTGAGGACCCGGCCTATTCAGATTCACGGCAGGGACCCTTGCTAACGGCGGAAGGGGTATATTTGCCCCTACTGGCCAGTGTGTGCCCACCATAAAGCCCAGTAGCTTTGGGTCAATAAGCTACTAGCTGGCCGGTGTCTAGCTGCCCAGCCTGGGTTACATGGGATAGCTCTGTTGAGCAAAAGATGGACGTAAAACTAACCAACCTGCCAAACAAACTGATAATTGCTATGCGTAATGTAGGTTCACTGACAGGATGCAGCTTGGAAGTGGATGTTATGACAATACAGAGGAGGGTGGACATCCTATGTATCTAAGAGACGAGATGGTAGGGAAGTGCAGCAAAACCACTTGGCTTGGGATCCAGACTCTACTACTCAGGTGGAGGACAGGCTAGAAATGGTGCAGGAATTGTGGTGAGAGAGAGGTTTCAGAAAGCAGTAAGGGATATCATCAGAATTAATGCCAGACTCATGGCAATCAGACTCCAGTGTAATAAGGCGGTATTCATAACCTCAGCCTATGCCCCACAGCAGGGTTGTAAAAATGAGGAAAAGAGTGCATTCAGACACCAGCTGCAGGACCTACTAGATAAAGCAAGACAACATGAACTGGTGTTGATAATGGGTGACTTGAATGCACATATCAGATCAGAAAGAAATTACAGTTGTGTACACTTAGCATAAATGTAGATGTTAGAGTATATTCACTGTTGCAGTCATTACATTTGGGTAATCTGCTGGCAGGCTGACCTCATTTGGCTGATTAACAAAATCTTGGGTCCTGCATCGGTTGCTGTCCATTCTTCCATGACGTCAGGTTGTGAGGGGTATAAAACATGCAGCCGACGCCATTACATCAGTTTTTCTTGCCCCAGATGTCAGGTTCCCCCAAATGGGGAGCTGAATATTTAAGTAATTAAAAACACAAAAATATACCTTCAAACAAAAGCAAATACACCAAAAAGGCTTTTAAGCATAGTAAAGGAAAGTAGAGGTATAGTAAGAGAAAAACAGGGGGTTGGAGGGAGGGTAACCAGGACTGCAACAGTGAATACACTCGAACATCTACATTTATGGTAAGTGTACACAACTGTACTATGTTCTTCGTGTTTCACTGTTGCAGTGATTACATTTGAGGAGAATCCCAAAGCTATGTTTGGGAGGATGGATTTACACAGCATTAGGACCAGCTACAAGGCCCTGCAGGACAGCAGTGGCAAAGCCAGCTCTGGATTTCGAGAAGAAAGGTAAATGGTAATGTTTGGTGAACGAATTAACTGAGCTCCAGGTAGCAGCTTCTAGAATGTCTCTGGTACGAACACCTCTGAGAAAGGCTGCAGAAGTAGATGCCGCCCTGGTGGAATGAGATCTGATCCCCTGGGGGATAGTTTTACCATGGTGCATATAGCAGAAACGAATACAATGGCTTATCCATTTTGAAATAGTCTGCATTGAAATAGCCTTTCCCTCTGCCCCTGCAGCAAATGCCACCAGTAGTTGTTCAGATTTTCTTAGAGATTTTGCCCTGTTTAAGTAAATCCAAGTTGTCTGTGTACATCCAATGAATGCAGAATCCGCTCCCCCTTGTTCTGTGGATTGGGAAAGAAAGTTGGCAAATGAATGGGTTGATTAAGAGCCACACTGCATACCACCTTTGGCATGAAGGATGGATTGGTTCTGAGAGGCACCCTGTCCACATGAAAAATAATGAAAGGCTCCACTGCCATAAGAGCCTGTAATTCGGAAATCCTTCTAGCTGAAGTGACTACTAAAAGGAAAGCTGTTTTCCAGGAGAGAAATTTAAAGTCTGCAGTAGCAGCTGGCTCGAAAGGAGGGAGAGTGAGTTTTTCCAATATAAAATTGAGGTCCCAGGCAGGGGTTGGAGCTCTCCTGGGTGGTCTTAATTTTTTGGCCCCTCTGAGATACTGCTTTAGCAGAGGATGAGAGAAGAGGGGAGGCTCTGTGTTGTAATGAGCTGAAAAGGCTGAGGCATGGACTTTTATGGAAGAAAAGGACAGGCCCTTGTGAAGCATCTCAGTTAAGTATTGTAAAATCTGAGGAATATTGGGCACTGCTGTGCTTATCCCTTGTGATTGATTCCAGAATCTTTTCCATTTGTCAGCATAAGATTTTCTAGTACTAGGCCTTCTTGCCTCTAAAATGACATCCATCACAGGTTTGCTGAGGGATGTTAAGGGCCATGGTGGAAGGTGTGACACATTGCGCAAGACTGGATACCAGTGTTGGCGAGGCCATTCTGGAGCAATCAAAATCATTTTTGTTTTGTCCTGTTTGACTTTTAGTAAAACTTTGAAGAGCAGAGGCAGAGGGGGAAAAGCATAGACTGATAGGTTTTTCCAGCTGAATGATAGAACATCCACTTTCCAGGCTTTTTTGTGATGAGTTCTTGTGCAGAATTTGTCCAACTGATAGTTCTGGGGTGAGGCAAAAAGATCTATGTCTGGACTATCCCATTTGCATGTCAACATGTTGAAAATCCGTGGTTCCAGTTTCCATTCACATGGATCCATGAGATTTCTGCTTAGTTCGTCTGCCAGATTATTCAGCTTTCCTGGCAGGAATTGAGCTTGTGAGCTTGTAGTTGTATTTGATAGGTCAAGGCCGTGTTCCACAATGCCAATGCTAGTCTGCAAAGGGGGTAGGAGTGTGTACCCCCCTGCTTGTTTATGTACCACATAACTGTGGTGTTGTCTCTGTCTATCATTAATTGTCCTGGATGAAGGTAGTCCTTGAGGCTGTCAGTGCATTCTGTACAGCTAGCATCTCTTTTTGATTGATATGGGCTCCATTTGCCCTGAATGCACTTCCCTGCCAGATGAGCCCCACCAGCATAGTCTGATTCGTCTGCGGTTAGGGTTTGGGGGGGCAGTGCAGTCCCTTGTTTTGGTGGCAGGCCTCTGCTCACCATAGGAACTCTAGTTGCAGGCAAGGTATGATAGGAATAATTGTTTCCAGGCTGCGACAATGTTGACTCCATAAGCTTTTTAAGTACCACTGAAGTTATCTCATATGCAGTCTTGCATATGGAATTAGAAGAATGCAGGAGGCCATGAACCCCAAGGCTTGCAGAATTTGTCTTGCAGATAGCAGGGTTTTTGTGGCCACCTGTTTGAAGTAAGTTACCAAATGAATTTGCTTTTCTGGCGCAAGGTAAGCCATCTGGGCAGTTGTATTCAAGCTTGCACCCAGGAATGTAATTTTTTGAGAGGGTACCAGTTGTGATTTCTTTTTGTTTATGGTGTACCCTAGACAAGTTAGAACCCTTTTTACAAATGCCAGATGTTTTAGAACAATGTCCCTGTTTTCTGCCTGAATTAGACAATCGTCCAGGTATGGATATATTTGAATATTTCTTTGCCTGCAAAATGCAATTACTGGAGCCAGGCACTTTGTAAAGACCCTGGGCGCAGTAGAAAAGCCAAAGGGCAGTGAAGAGAACTGGTAATGCAAGTAGCCTGCTTTGAAGCGGAGGTATCTTCTGCAAGATTCCCCGATTGGGATATACAGGTAAGCCTCTTAAGTCTAGAGGTAACAACCAGGCATCCTTGCCTAGCATAGGAAACAACTGCTGAAGAGTCAGCATCTGAAATTTTGGAATGTCCAGAAATGTGTTTAGAGTAGTAAGTCCAGAATGGGACGCCATGCTTTGTCTTTTCTGGGTACCAGGAAAAGTCTTGAATAGAAACCTTGTCCCTTTTTCTCTTCTGGTACTGGTTGAATAGCCCCCATGTTCATGAGGGATAGTACTTGTTTCAGGGCCTCTGTCCACTGATTTGGGGGCAGGTCTGGCCATCAGTTTGGGATTGGCAACGTGTGGAAATGAAATCTGTATCCCTGGGATACTATATTTAAAACCCATTTGTCCTGGGTTATAAGTTGCCAGTTTCTTGCATGAAGTGCCAGTTTTCCCCCCAAAGGGGCGGCTAAAAGGTAAGTGCTTGGTAAGTGTAAAGGGAAGTCATTGAGACTGCTTATCATAGGGAGGTGCCTTGTTGTTTCCAGATTTGGAGGAGGAGGCACCCCACTGTTTTGTTCTAAAAGTCCCTTGTGACTGAAACCTGGAGCCTTTGGAATGTCTGGGTTTGACTTGAGTGGCTCTCAAAGGAACTGGAAAGGACCAGTTCTTAGTAGGCCAGTGCCTACTAAATCTTGCAGGTTGCACTTGTAAGAAATCTTTCACAGTTTGCATAGATTTAGCTTTATCTTCCATCTTTTTTAAAACTTCTTCAGTCTTATTACCAAAGAGACGGTCCTGTTGTAAAGGAGCATCCAACAATTGTGCTTTAACATGATCAGGCAGAGTTTGTTCTGAGCCAAGCATGCCTTCTTTGCACAGACCCAATTACAGAAGCCCTGCAAGAGGCCTCCAAAGAATCAAAACCACATTGCAAAGTATGTTTTCCAACTTGTTCAGCTGAATGCAATAAATCCTGTAAATCCTTATTTTCCACACAGTCAGAAATTATCATCATTTTCTGTTTAAGCAGTCCCATGATATGTTGTTGATATTTAAGTATGAAATTGATAGTTTAAAGCCCTGATTGCCAAGGTTGCAGAAGTGTAAACCTTCTTACCCCATCTGTCCAGCGCCCTGGAATCTCTATCAGAAGGGGTAGGATTTTTAGCAGTAGAGGCCTTAATGCCCTTGGGATCCTGAGAAATGGTTTCAGGATCTGCAGTAGGATTTTTGAAAAGGAATTTGTGGGAGTCAGGAACCCTGTAGTATCTGTCTGGCTTACAAGGAGCCGGAGGAAGAGAACCAGGAGCCATACTACATTCTGAAAAAACATCAACAATGTCTAGAACAGGAGGTATAGCCAAAGGACCATGCTGAGATAGAAGAAGAAAATCCCCAAGTCTCTTTTTAGATTCAGAGAAATCCTGACTTTCCCAGTGGAAATGTTCCCTTAAGGTATGTAAAGTTTCCCCAAAAGAAAAATCATCAGGGGGAGAAGCAGAAGGAATGGAATCTTCTGCATCTGAGGCCTCATAAGTAAGTATAGACAAATCCTGATCATTGGAAGAGTCAGAAGAAACAGAATCCTGTTCAGAATATCAATAATCAATGTCTTGCCTAGGCCTCTTAGAAGGAGGTGGGTGGCTACCCCTGATCAGAGTAATTAAATCTTCAGCCATTTTGATCATTTGTTTTTTAGGCATAGGGGCCTGCACACGTGGTCCAGGCATCCGCTTTTTAGACATAGATTTAGATTTTGGCCTTAGTTTTGAAGATGGCGTAGGTCTAATATACAAATCTGAAGGCCTGAAAACACCCTCAGAAGCCAGTGCCTGCACAGTGGCTCTGGACCCATCTAAGGTAGAGACATCTGTGGGTTCCAGAATTGAAGCATCTCGCGGCATACCGGACTCCGAATGCGTCTTAGTAGAGGACTGCGAATCAGAAATAGCGGTTATCAGGGGCTGTGAAAGCGCCTCACCGAGTACTGGCGACTGGCTTAGGGGAAGCGTCGTCCGTTTTGGACCTTGACGGCCTGTTTTTCTGTCTTTTTCTGTGTGTTTTTTAGGTATTCCGGTAGTCGGATTGCTAACCGACATTTCTGGATAATTAAAGCAAGAGCCAAAATATTTAGAAGCAAATATACCGACGTTGAATAGTGCGTTGATTAAATTTAGCACAAAACCGACAGCAAGGTACGTTGTGGTCAGGGCCTAGGCAAGGAATACAGTACAAATGAAAATCCTTATGAGGTATTTGCTTCCCACAAGTAATGCAATTATTAACTTTTACTGACATCGGTAAGGAGCAAGAAAAAGTTTCCCCAACGGGATACTTAGCTTTTTAGCTGAAGACTTTGCTTCTGAAACTCGAAAACGAAAATTTCAGGAGTCTGCCGACCGGCACTTGCGAACTGCTTCTGCTTCGGGCACCGCGCGGCAAGAAAGACTGATGTAATGGCGTCGGCTGCATCTTTTATACCCCTGATGACCCGACGTCATGGAAGAAGGGACAGCAACAGACGCTGGACCCAAGACTTTGTTAATCAGGCTGACTGAGGGCAACCTGCCAGCAGATTACTCAAATGTAATGACTGCAACAGTGAAACACGAAGAACATCAGGCTAGGAGGACTACCTGGATCCTCATGGGCGAAGCAACAAGAATAAAGAAGGAAAAGTCATTCTTGACTTCTGTCTGGCAAATGGTTTGATAGTAACCAACACACAGTTCTGGCAAATGGTTTTATAGTAGCCAACACATAGTTCAGAAAGGGAGACCGTCACAAGATTACATAAACGAGCAGCCAACATGCAACTCAGGTAGACTTCCTCTGAAACAGTCGGCCCACAGCATAAACCACTAGTTGCTACAATCAGCTGCAGGCAGTGGTCAGAGAAGGCTCTAAAGTCAACAGAGACCAGGCTAAAGACTTGGAAGTTGACTGGAGAGACATTACAACAGTTCATGGAATTACTCAGGACTCTAAGCACCCCAAGAAGAGGAGGAAATAGGTGGAGTTGAACAAGAACAGCAGTGCCTAAAACAGCATGTGTTAGGACTACAGAAAAGATATGTGGCCAAGCCAGGTATGGAAATAAGGTACATAAGGAAAGCTGGTGGTGGAATGCAGAAGTCCCAGAAGTCATCAAAAGGAAGGAGGAGTGCAGGAAGAAGTGGTAGACAGAAAAGACTGACGAAGCTAGGAAGGATTATTGGCTGGATAACAAAGAAGCTAAGAAAGAAGTTGCAATAGGAAAGAATAGTGCATTGGAAGCACTCTCCAACTTCAGGAAAGTGACTCAGTAAGGGGCACAAAGAAGCTACATCAAGCTGCAAGGCAAAGACAGAAAGATAAAGATAATCAACACCCTTCATAAGGGATGCCAGGAACAAGCTGCTCACCACTCCACA
The DNA here is from genome assembly GCF_019279795.1 of Protopterus annectens. NCBI lineage: Eukaryota > Metazoa > Chordata > Ceratodontiformes > Protopteridae > Protopterus > Protopterus annectens. The sequence continues at coordinate 1,576,700,840 of NC_056744.1, read as the reverse complement.
GGACATCAAAGGCAGATGGAAGGAACATTTCTAACAGCTTCTGAATGAAGAAATCCCCACAGAAGCTGTACTGCCCCAGAAACAGCCTACGATGAGAGAAGCACAAAACCAACAGCAAGGTACGTTGTGGTCAGGGCCTAGGCAAGGAATACAGTACAAATGAAAATCCTTCTGCCTTAATGTGCCAAAAAAGAAATTATGTACTCACCCCATAACGTTCCATGTGTGTAGTCCATCTCGCCCTTCATTCTTACAGATGGATTTCGGAGCCGATCCTCGGCTCTGACTCGGCCTACTACAACGCTCAGTCTTCTAGATGGCTCGTGACTAGGGAGGTATCCCATGGTGCACCAATACAATCCCCAGATCTTGTTTGCTGCTAACTATAGAAAGAACTAAAGCTATCCAGAAAGAACAACAACAATGAAAGGTCTTCACCTGTTATAGAAAAATTATCCTCTCTCCAGATTCTTCCAGGATAGGTTCATAAGAATGAAGGGCGAGATGGACTACAAACATGGAACGTTACGGTGAGTAAATAACTTCTTTATGTTCTGCAGTCCTATCTCGCCTTCATTCTTACACATGGGACAGCGTCCCTAGCACTTTATTCTTGGGTGGCGCACAAAGATACTCCTGAGTACCGTGGAACCAAAGGAGGCTCTACCCCTAGAGGTCAGGCCCAATTTGTAATGAGTAAAGTGTGAGGGGTAGCCCAGGTCGCAGCTGCACAAATATTATCAATTGGAACCCTGGCTTGGAAGGCTGCAGATGTAGACTGGGATCGTATAGAATGAGCCTTAATCTTGAATGGTAAAGGCTTTCCATTGGAGGAATAAGTGAAAGAGATACAACTCTAAATCCAATTCGAAAGGGTCACTTTGGAGACTGGGAGACCTAATATGGAGTCAGAGAAGGATACAAACAATTGGTCCGACTTCCTGAATTCCTTAGTCCTGTGTAGACAGAACCGTAATTGTCTGTGAACATCCAACTGACGAAATCTGTATTCTGCTGCATTGGAATGATTAGGGAAGAACACCGGCAGCTCTATAGTTTGGTTTAAGTTATTAAGAGAGCACACACTTTAGGGATAAAAGATGGATTTGTTCAAAGAGATACTCTATCTTTGTGGAAAATCAGATAAGGGGGCTTGATAGACAGTGCTTGTAATTCTGATACTAGTCTAGCAGATGTGATGGCTACTAGAAACGTCTTCCAAGACAGTAACTTCAACAGGCACGAATGAGCTGGTTCAAAGGGTGGAGACGTAAATTTGGACAGGATGAAGTTTAGATCCCAGGAAGCTACTGGTTCCTGAAAGGGAGGTCTCAGCAAAGTAGTAACTTTAAGGAAGGTTTTACACAATCTGTGTAACATCAGGTTAGACTTATGTTGACCCAAATGAAAATTTGATATTACTGCCAACTGAACCCTAATTGTGGCAGCAGCAGATCCCTTGTGAAAAAGTTCAGACAAAAATTCTAAAACCACTGGAATGGATGCGGTGTAAGGGTCAACATTCCTTTCTTCAGCCCAGATAGAAAACCTTCTCCATTTGCTAGTGTATAGCTTTCTAGTGAAGGGTTTATGAGAAGATGTGAGAATGTGGGTCACAGCGGGTAAAAAATCATGAAGCCTGACTAGGAATGGAACTGGAGCAGCCATGCTGTCAAGTTGAGGGTGTGCAGGCTGAGGTGAAGAAAGCCTGACATGTGCGTCAAGAGATCTGGCACTGGGTCCAAAACACATGGATCGTATAGAAGATGAGGCCCGAGAAAGGGGAACCAAATCTGACGAGGCCAGTAAGGAGTGATGAGAATCAATTTGCTTCCCAAAAGTTTCGCTTTCTGAATCACCTTGGATAGGAGAGGAAAGGGGGGAAAAGCATAAAGGAGACCCAGGGGCCAATCATGAACAAGTGCATCTCTCGTTGACTCCCCCAGAGGGGGGATAAGGGAAAAGTAGCTGATGCATTTGGAGTTGATCAGACTGGCAAAAAGATCGCAACAAGGATGTCCCCATTTGCAGAAGATCTGTTCTGCTATTTCCTGCTTCAGAGACCACTCGTGAGGAATCAAGATTGCTTGGCAGAGTTTGCTGGCTATCACGTTGGTTGTCCCTGGGATGTGCATTGCCACTAGAAAGCGATGGAAAGATATCGCTCATTTCCAAACCGAATAGCCTCCCGACAAAGGGGTAAAATCTGGTTCTGCCTTGTTTGTTGAGATAGCATACCACAGACATGTTTCTCTGACTGGATTGCTATCGTCCCAAGAGGAAGAAGGCTGCGAAGTGCTTGCAACACCAGAAGCACCGCCCTCATCTCTAGGACATTCATATGCAGGTGAGCCTCGTGATCTTGCCATGTGCCTTGGACAGTTCTGCCTAGATAATGCCCCCCCTTCACCCTGTGAGGCATCCGTGGTCACAGTACCAACGGGTTGGCGAGGAAGGAATGTAGTGCCTGTCGTTAGTTGGTTGGGTCCACCAACGGAGGTCCTTTTTGTAAGACTCTGTTAAAATGATGTGGTGGGATAGAGGCAGTTGCTGAAAGGACCACTGGAACGATAGAATCCACTGAAGAATTTGCAAATGTAATCTGGCAAGAGGGACTAGCAATATGGTGGAGGCCCTGGTCCCTAAGAGTTTTGGCACTGTCTTTGCCTTGACTTTTCGGAGGGCGAAGTAGACGGAGAATTTGTTGTATGAGGTTCTGTGCTCTTTCTGCAGTAAGACGAGCTAACATGGCGACTGTGTCTATTTCTGCACCTATAAAAGTCACAAATTGAGAGAGCGATAAGACAGACTTTTCCCAGTTTATAGTAATCCCCACCTGGGCACAAAGTTGGATAGTGGAATCTGTGGTTTGAAGGAGTAGATGCCTGGTGGAGGTGGTCAGGAGGCAGGAGTTCAAGGACGGAAACACTTGGAATCCTAGACTTCTCAGGTGAGCCGTCACTATTGCCATACATTTGGTGAACACCCTGGGGGCTGTGGTGAGAGCAAAGGGCAGAGCACGAAACTGGTAGTGACTGGCTCCCAGCCAGACATGTAGGTGGCTCCTCGACGCTCTGTCCATTTTTACATGGTAGTACGCATCTTGGAGGTCTACTGAGCACATTCAAGTGCCTTTCCGAATAGAAAGAGTAAAGACTGCAGTGTCACCATCCGAACTTGTCCTTTACGGATTCGTTTAATTTGCTGAAATCCAAGATGGGCCTCCAGTCCCCTGTACATTTTGGCAATAAAAAGAATCTGGAGTAAGTTCTGAATCCTACCTGGTCTGCAAGGACAGTCTGGATGACTCTTGGCGAGCAACTTTGCTCACTTCTATGGTTGCTTGATCCCTTTCATTGGGTGGAACATCCGGGATCCTCTTGGGAATGTGAGGTGTAAGAGAAAAGGTTATGGAATAACCTGTGGTGATAACTCTTTGTACCCATTTGTCTCGGTTGATGCTTAGCCAGGCTTCTGGATACAAAGAAATGCGACCCCCGACTAGCCCCAAAGAAGCACAGCCAGGCCCCACATCAGGAGCACTGATAAGGATGGCCTCAAAACGAATCACGGGCTCCCTGGTTTTGCGGTCCACCCCTGCCTCTGGGGCATCTACCATTTGCTCCTCCTCCTCTGCCTCTGAAGGAGGAGTCACCCTGTGCATCTGGGGAAAAACCTCTGGGACTTCTTGAACCACATCTTACCCCCTCTCTGACCCTTGGGGTACTGTCTAGAGGGGACGGTAAAACGTACTCCCATGGCAGACAGCTTTTTCCCTTCTTGCTCGCACCTGATGAGTGTGTCTTTTACCTTAGGTCCAAACAAGGAAGAACCGTCAAAGGGGGCATTGGTAAAGGTAGACTTGAACAGCTCTGCAAAATTACACAAGCACATCCAGGAGTGCATCCTAAGGGAAACTCCTGAACCCACTGCCCTGCTCGCTCCATCGGCTGCATAAGAAATCAGCCTCACGGAGGAGTTAACAATGGATTTCAAGGTGGACAACTGAGCAGACACCTTATCAGGGACTTCCTTCAGTAGATGCACCTTGTAGAGTCTCTCCCAACTCCTTAAGGAAATCTCTCTGAAGCCTTGTAAAATGTGTTGGGTAGTTCAGCGATCCGAGTGTGAATGCCGCTGACAAAAAGATATGATTCCTGTATCTATCCATCATTCCAGACTCCTTGTTTGGCGGATGGACAGATGAAGTTTCCACTAGTTCCTTCTTAGTGGCTGCCACCACCACCATGGCATCTACAGGCACACCCTTGGATAAAAATTCCTTCTCTTTGGGAGCAGACAAAAATTTATTGGGTCTCCTGGGAACTGTCTCCACGGCATTAGGAGTCTCCCAAACCTTCCGTCTAACAAGGTCTAAAAGTTCGTCGAAAGGTGGAGACACCCAAGAGGCTGAAGGTTGAGATCCGAAAGCCTTCAGGTACACAGACTTCTCATCAGAAGGGGTAACAGTGGGCCAGCCGCATCTCTGCTTAAGGATCTCCAAGATGTCTACAAAGGAGACATCATTAGAGGACCACTTGGGGGACCCTTCTGACTCCTCGAGGTCGATGTCGGAGGTAAGAGACTCATCCTGGAAGTTTACATGCTTCCTCTTGCATGTCCTCTTCTGAGAGGGCTCAGAAGGCTATTCCGGGGAGGTCTTGGAAGAGTGGAGGCCGCCAACCGGGGGCTCCTGAGGCTGCGGGTATCTGCTGTCGAGAGAGGGAGTAGGTACTGAGAAGGTCGGTGCCTGAGGGGGAAGAGTGTCGGTACCCCTGGGTGGAGCTGATGAGCGGGACAGCACACTCCACATCATCCTGAAGGCAGACCTCTCTGGCTCGAAGACCTCCTCGGCTCCGAGGAGAAAGAGGAAGTCATCGGCTCTGAGACAGATGTAGGATCTGAGCTCACTCTAGCCAACGCACCGGGGGAGACTTGGAACTGAAGAAGTCCGGGTCCAAGTGTCCCTGTAGGGGTTGACTGGGGAACTTCGGCTCCTAGACACCATGGACTGCACCGAAGGTGTCGGAGCAGAACTCTGCTCCGAGACAGCCTCGGGGGAAGCTGGAACCGAGGCTTTCACAAGTGGTACCGGACACTCCGGCTCCGAAAGCACGGCACGGCTTGGAAGAGGAACCACAACAGGGGGAATGGACTCAAGTGGCTCCGGGACCGACTGGGTCGGAGCCAACAGCATTTTTGGCAAGGCAGACAACTCCATACCCTCTCCACATCTGCTTCTGATAGGCTCCTGGAAGATCTGGAAAACAGTGTGGGAGATCTGGACCTCTGTTAGATAGGGGACCTTAAAGTTGGGGAGACCAGCAAGGGATTTCTGGACCGGCTCCGATTCAGTAGTCTGCCCCGAAATGCATGGGGCCAAAACTGAAATCGCAGTGTCAACAACCTCGATCGGCTCCGAGATCAGTGGAGCCGAGGAGGTAGAAGTCTTGTCGGGTTTAGAAAGTTTAGGAGGCGGTTCCGAAGCATCGGATGGCGCTGGGGAATGCCTCATGGTAGATTTAGCCTTATCTTATTTGGATGAATGGGATTTCGAGGAAGCAGACAAACTGGCCAAATCTTCCTCGAAAGAAGGCTTGAGGAGACCTTTCAAAATTAGCTTGTTCTTTCGCTCCTGTAGAACTCTGGAGCTGAAGGAATGGCAAAACAAACAGGTTTCCTGCAGATCGATGGCTCAGAGGCAATACACAGGCCATCCGTAATTGACATTTTCTGGGAGCATTTTACACTTTTCTTAAACCCTGAGGGTTTATGGTCTTTTGCCTCTTTAGGCATGCTAACCGGAGAAGCAGAAAAAACACAACACAAACACAAGGACTAGGTCGTCTAACTTAAATGGGCCTAACCCTGGGAAGAGAAAAAAGGCAGAGAACTAGGACCTCTAACTTAAACGGACCTAGGTAGAGAGAAAGACTAGAAGGTCAGAAACTACTAACTAGACAGCACACACACTAATATGGACTATGTAAATGACCAAACTGTCTCAGCCAAATCTACAGTCAAACAATAAGTCGTAGAACAAGAAGGGTCGAAAATATGAAAAGATCCTTTACACAAACTGAACAGCAAGATATCCAGATAAATATCCAAGAAGGAAAGTCTAAATACTAACTCTCTAATACTAAACACTGCACATGAAAAACAAGGTAAATTGTGCACAAACGCGCACCTTAACTGGAAACACTAAATATCTAAGGAATAACTATTTAAATTCCAAACTCTCTACAATAACAATGACTGCAAATATCAAATAAGCACAAATGCACACGATAAATAGAAAAAGACTGGCACACAGGATACCAACGAGAACAACAAGGCCAACCAGTTCTCACAATAAGAATCTAAAGTCAAGAAAAAAACACTTCAGCAAGTCTGAAACTACTCGTAATACTATTAAACACTATCAAAAGCTATATAAATCGTAACATTAGGCTGTAATACAGTGAAAATAAAAAAAATGTTAAACTTAGCCACAGCCAAGAAGAAGCACATCTGAACTCATAGATGTGGCAAACGAGATCTGGGGATTGTACTGGTGCACCATGGGATACCTCCCTAGCCACGATTCAACTAGAAGACTTTGAGCTTTGTAACAGGACTAGTCAGAGCAAAGGATCGGCTCTGAACCCACGTGCAAGAATGAAGGTGAGATAGGACTACAGAACATCATACATTCTTGGTTTAATGGAGCATCTAATAATTTTGCTTTGACATGGTCTGGCAAGATTTGTTCCTTCAGCCAAGAATGCCTTCTAAGAACAGACCCAGTGTCAGCAGCCCTGCAAGATGCTTCTAAGGCATCAAAACCACACTGCAAAGTAGGTTTACCAACTTGGTTAGCATAAAGCATTAACTCTTGTAAATCTTTACTTTCAGGAATCAACAACATTTTTTGTTTAATTAGTTCCATAATATGCTGGTACTTCAACATGTGAAACTGGCAATTTAAAGCCCTGATGGCAAGAGCTGCAGAGGTATATACCCTTCTTACACCATCTGTCGAAAGCCCTGTAATCCCTGTCTGAAGGGGTAGGGTTTTTGGCTGTAGTCTTAATACCTTTAGGTCCATGGAAAATGGTCTCTGGATCCGCAGTGGGATTTTTAGAGAGAAATTTGTGAGAGTCAGGTAATCTGTAGTACCTGTCAGGCTTTTTAGGAGGTCTATGCTGAGGCAAGTCTAAAAATTCCCTGAGTCTCTTTTTGGACTGTGGTTAGTCCTGACATTCCCAGTGGAAATGCTCTCTTAGGGTATGCAAGGTTTCACCAAATGAAAAGTCCTCTGGGGGTGAGGCAGAGGGAATGGAATCTCTGCATCTGAATCCTCAAAGGTAGAAAAGGGTATGTCCTGGTAATCAGAGGGGTCAGAATCATCGGACTCATGGTCTGTAGAATCAGAAGGAAAATCAATTCTTTGTCTTTTAGAGGGGAAAGGCTGGCTTCCCCTAATTAAAGTAATAAGGTCTTCTACCATTCTAAGCATTTGTTTCTGAGGCATGGGAGCTTGAGAATGTGCTTTGGTCGTCGGTTTCCTAGACAGAGTGCGAACTCTGAGCCTGTGAAATTCTATAGTTTTAGTCAAAAACGAAGTAGTCTGTTTAATATGAACATCAGAAGGGCTGAATACACCCCCAGAAGCTGGTGCCTGCACAGCGGCTCTGGACCCATCCAAGGTAGAGACATCCGCAGGTTCCAGTCGAAAAAGCATCTCGCGGCATATGGGTCTCAGTAGAGGCCTGCGAATCCACAGAAGCGGCTATTAGGGGCTGCAAAAGCACCTCACTGAGTACAGGTGGACTGGCGACTACCTTAACGGAAGCGTCGTCTGCAGTTTTGGACCTATGCGGTCTGTCTCTGTCTTTATCCTTACTTTTTTTGGAAGATCAGTAGTCGAATGGCTTAACGAAGCCATTTCAGAATACGGAGAACGAGAGAGAAAGAATTTAGCGACAAAGATAGGCAGACTATGAATAGTTCGGGCGTTGAACAAGGCACAAAACCAACAGAGAGGAATGTTGTGGTCTGGGCCTAAACAGGTGATGCAGTAAGAATGAAAATCCATGTGAGGTATTTGCTTTCTACAGACAAGACAATTTTTTACTTTTTCTGACATCGGTTAGAGCAAGAAAAAAGGATCCCCAACGGGGTACTTAGCTTTAGAAGACTTCAGGTTTGAAACTCGAAAAACAAAAATTTCAGGTAGCGGCCGACCGGCACTTGCCAACTGCTTCTGCTTTGGGGTCCCGCATGGCAAGAAAAGTTGATGTAATGGCATTGGCTGCATGTTTTATACCCCTGAAGACCTGATGTCATGGAAGAGACGACAGTATCCTAAGCAGAAATCCCAAGACTCTGGTATTCGGGCCATCTGAGGGCTACCTGCAGGCAGATAACCCACAGCGTGATGACTGCAACAGTGAAACACGAACATTTAATGTTGCCTTGGCAATAGGTAGTCACCAGCAAGATAGGGAGCAAAGGCACACAGAACAGTCCCTTCCAAGAGATGATGAAGGCGTCCACTTGCCAAGCTTGTGGAAGGGATCCTTGGTACAGAAAAGTAATTGTCGGCTCTGGGGGGAGGCAAACAGGTCTGTTTGAGGTATGCCCCACTCGTGGGACAATATGTAAGAAGACATCTCTCTGCAACATCCACTCGTGAAGAAGAGAGAATGATCTGCTGAGGGCATCCGCCTGATTGTTGTCCTGGGATGGAATATAAACTTCCTGCAGCAAAATGTTCTCAGAGGCTAATTCCCATACCTGCACTACTAGTCTTCAGAGCAGGTAAGACCTGGTCCCCCCCGTTTGTTGATGTACCACATCATAGTAGTGTTGTCTGAAGATTTGTAGGGGTCCAGGTTGCATGAGAGGGAGAAAGGCCTGTAGGGCTACGTGGACTGCAGTCATCTCCCTTATGTTGATGTGCTTTTTCTGGAGGGAAGGCTCCCATAGGGCTTGCACTTTAAGGCTAATCATAGTTGCATCTCAGCCTAAATTGGAGGCATCTGTGTGTATGGACTGTATTGGCCTGTGGGTTTGGAGGGGCAGGCCTAGGTTTAGTTGCACCTGCTAGATACACCATCTCAGTTTTGTTTTCAGGCATGGTAGGAATGGTACCTGAAAGTCCAGGGGGTGGCTGTGTTGTGACCAGACATTCTTCAGGTACCACTGGAACTTCATGTGCAGCCTGGTTAGGGGCAGCATAGGAACTGTGGCTGCCATGAGACCTAGGAAGTGCATGAAGTCCCTAGTCGACAGGCAGCTGACTTGTAGGAGGGTCCTGGAAGAGGCTGACTAGGGAAGAGACCTTGTTCTGAGGGAGGAAGGCCTTCATCAAGTCAGTCCTGATTCTGCAGCCTAGGAAAATGTTGTCTTGAGCTGGAGAAGGGGATGATTTTGCAAGGTTGAGGGTAACCCAAATTCTGGAGAAGAGAAGATTATCCTTGAGGGTGACTTCACCTTCTGCTAGAATGAGTTAATATAGGTAGGGGTAAATTTAAATGGCCTTTGTTCTGCAGTAGGCTATTGCTGGGGCTAGGCATTTTATTAAGACTCTTGGTGCAGTGGATAAACCAAAGGGCAATGCAGTGAACTGAAAGTGTGAGAAGGGTCCAATTATGCACAGATACTTCCTGTGGTTTGGGTGGACAGGTATGTGGAGGTATGCCTCCATCAGGTCCAAAATGGCCATGAAAGCTTTTGCTGGCAACAGTGGGAGTAGGTTTTGAAGACAGCATTCTGAAGAAAGTGACCTTCGGAAAAAAGTTTAGGAAGCATGGATCTAGGATGGGCCTTCCAAGGGCAGTCCCTTTTCTGGCACCAGGAAGAACCTGGAGTAAAGCCCTCTTCCTTCTTGGCCTGAGGGAACAGTTTCTATAGCCCCATGGGCAAGAAGGTCTTTGATAACCTGTGGAATTCGGTGAAGTTCTTGGCCTGAGGGAACAGTTTCTATAGCCCCATGGGCAAGAAGGTCTTTGATAACCTGTGGAATTCGGTGAAGTTGGTTCTTTGGAGGGAAGGGGATGCTTAGTGCTATGGGTTTTTCTTACCATGACACAAAGTATCCTTTCTCCACTATTGCCAGGACCCAGCGGTCTGTAGTGACCTTTTTCCAGAAGGAAGACAATGAGAGGGGAAGGTGGACAAGGCAGTCACGTATTGTCTTTCCTGTCGTGAAAGGGCCATGTACTGAGAGGCTAAGGGGTTGCCCTAGGGAAGGAAGCCTTCCTGGAGCCTTTCCTGTGTCTGGAAGTGGAGGAGGAGGTTGGAGCAGGGGCTTTCCTGACAAAAAGTTTTGGTTGGATAATTTCTGTAAAATTTTGGTATTGGAGAGACCAGTTAGTGCTTTAAGTCCTGGAGCTCCTTACTTTTTTCTTGTAGTGCGCTTTAAAACAGTTCAGTTGACTGTTTGCTAAACAGGAATTTGTTATCCAGAGGCGCATCCAGTATTTTGGTTTTAAAGTCTCCATGCAGGGGCTGTAGCCTAATCCAGGAGTATCGACACAAAACAGAAGCTGATGCTGCAGATCTTGCAGAAGCCACAGCTGCATTTTATAGAGTGTCTGGCAACTTGTGATGCCAAGGACAGCTCAGATGCTACCTGAGATGTTGGGGGAGTCAGGCAAAGAGGAGAGTAAAGAGGAACCCTGTGAAACCAAATCTAGGGCATATTTGACCATGTGGGTCTGGTAATTGATTGCCCTGAAGGCTAGTGTGGAAGAGGTGTATATCTTTTTTCCCAGCCTGTCCATGACCTTGTTGTCCTTGTCTGATGGTAAGAGGGAGGAAGAAGATACAAGTCTGGACTGTTTGTCAGAATACACTGCAATAACTGCAGAACCTGCCAAGAGGGGTGGGGGTGGGGGGGTTAGAAGGAAACTGTGCTCATCAGGGAGCTTATAAAAGCAGTCTGGTCTCTTGGGAGATGGAGGCTGAGATTCTGGAACCTTAGAAGCTGAAGTAAAGGCATCCAGATAGGCTGGAATCACACGAGGGAATAGCTGAGGGGGAGGGCAATCCTACCTGTAGTAACTCAAAATGCCTTTTTTGGACTTCTGTCATTTCAGCAGTATCCCATTTGAAGTATTCCCTCATTTTAGTGATAGTTTTCTCCAAAGATAAAGTCCTCGGGGTGGGGGGTGTCTCTCTCCAGGGAGTCCTCATCTGGGGAGTAGTAGTCCAAAGGGGAAGCTATTTAAGAGGAGTAGGTGAATGACTCATTGGAAAAGGAATCTTCTTCCTGGGTGAGGTTAGGAGGGATGGAGACTGCTGAGGACAGGCAATGTGGCAACTGTGAGTGCAGAAGGCCTAAGAACCATAAAAGTCTGCAGCAAGGACTGGAAGAAGGAGTGCCAGTCTGGTTGCTCCTCCATGGAAGGAGCCAAGTGTTTAGTCTTTTGTTTCTTCTTCAGAGGAGTTGATTTTGCTGAAATGGAGGGCCTAGTTTCAAAGATGTGGTCTAAGGGTGAATTTTCAGATTCCTACACCTCGGAAGGGCGTCTGGTGGAGCTTGGTTACTCCTCGACCTTGGCTTTAACAGACGTTTGAATAACCTCAGAGGATGTGCCTACTGGTGCTTCGAAAGTGACTTCCTCAAGGGCAGTCGCTGAAGACGCCAGTTCCAGAGGATGACCCTCAACCTCTAAACCGGTGGTTGGCAGGGTGTCCGACAAAGGAGGGGCAGAAGTGGTAGGCCTTGAAACCTTGGCGGCCAACTCTGGATACATCAATAGGGCTAATTGTTTTAACCTCTGGTTCTCGAGGTACAGACTTTGGGCTGCCAGACAACTACAGAGAGGTTTTGGCACAAACAACTGGCAGATGCTACAGGTGGTGTGGTTGTGTTCCTAGCCTAAACAGAATACAAAGTCCGTGGGTATCTGTGCAGGATTTGATGTCCGCACCTGCATCTCCCCCTTCCTAGCAGACATCGGCTAAGTGAAAAATAAACTTTTCCCCAATGAGGTACTTATCTTTAGACGTCTTGAAAACAATGGAGCGAAGAACTGCGGCAGAAAAGTTCTGAGGTCTGTGCATGCAGATGTCGCATTTAAGGCCCCTGGTTTACGGCCCTGCGTGTGATTCTCACGCACTAGCAGCAACCAGGCTTAAGCCTTCGCATAGGAGCCCACGTTCGGGTTGCCTGAGGTGAAGAATCCCACAGTCAGAACACTGCAACATGGGAATAGAAGGATATCTTTAGATACAGGACTCCCTTAAAAGTAACCAATTGAAAGGAAATTAGCTGGTCAGATTTTCTGATATACTTTGCTCTGTGAAGGCAGAAAAGTAATTGTCTGTGTACATCTAGTAAATGCAGGCAGTAATCCCCCTTATTGGAAAAGGGTAAAAAAAAAAGACGGAGTTGTAAAGTCTGACTGATATTTGACTTTGAAACCACCTTTGGTAAAGAGGAGGGATTTGTCTAGAGGGAAACCCTGTCCTTATGAAAGATTAAGTAGGGGCTTTGCAAGTAAGGCTTTTATTTCAGATATTCATCTGGCAGAAGTGATAGCTATTAAAAATAAGGTTTTCCAGGACAATAATTTTAAGTTACAACTTGCTAAAGGGTCAAAAAGGGGAGAAACAAGAGACTGAAGTACGAGATTCAAATCCCATGGCACAGAGGGTTCTTTATATGGAGGTCTGAGCATTAAGGTTCCTTTAAAAAGGCTTTGCAAAGTTTGTGACATAAGGGATAAACCATCTATGTCAATATCGAAGTTAGATATCACAGCAAGATGCACTTGAATAGTAAAGGCTGATGTGCCTGCCTCAAAAGAGTAAAGCTAAAAAGTGTAAAAGTTTATCAACAGGTGCAGACTATGGGTCAAGATTACACTCTACAGCAACCATTTAGTAAACTTTTGCCACTTGCTGCGATACAATTTACTTGTTGAACTTTTGTGGTGAGCCAGACTAATGAGCTGGACTGGGCAAGTGAGAGAAGAATGCCTGGCAACCACTGGAACTGGAGAAGCCATGCAGTGAGCTTGACATGCTGCAGATTCGGATGAACCAGTCCTGCAAGGTGGGACAACAGGTCTGGAGCTGGGTCCAGTATCCAGAAGTAAATGAGGGCATAGAAAGAAACTAGACCTGCAGAGGACAGAATGGGGAGATGAGGATTTTCCTGTTCTTTGACCTGTTTGCCTTCTTCAGAAACTGACATATTAGGGGAATCTGAGGAAAGGCGTACAATAGACCAAGGGGCCAATCTAAAAGAGAACATATCTGGGCAACTTCCCCAGTGTGGGGATAAGGGCAAAGTAACTGCTACACTTGTTAAGAGGGGAGGCAAAGAGGTCACAGAAAGGCTGGCCCCAAAGGAGGAATATCTCCTCCGCCACCGCTGGATTGAGACACCACTCATAAGGCATGAGGATGAATCTGCTCAGTTTGTCTGCAATCATGTTGGAGTTCCCCAGAATGTGCATTGCCACTAGAAAGCGGTCGGAAGAAATTGCTCATTGCCATATCCCGAGAGCTTCTCAACAAAGAGGGTAAGATCTGCTTCCCCCTTGCTTGCTGATGTACTGAACTACCAACATACTGTCTCTGTTTGAATTGCAACTGCTCCCAATGGGAGGGTATCTTGAAATGCCTGCAACGCTAAGAGCACTGCCCTCATCTCCAACACGGATATGCAAATTGGCCTCCAGCTGGGACCAAGTGCTTTGGACTGTCTTTCCCAGATAATGCCCCCCTCACCCTATCTGGGATGCGTCCGTGGTCACTAAAGCTTGGGGTTGAGGATGGATAAAAGGACAGCCTCATAAAATTTCTCTGGAATGGAGCCACCATCTCGGGTCTTCTTTTCATCGATTGGTGATCATAATCAGATGGGACATTGGCTGATTCAATAAGGACCACTGGGAGACCAGAAGCTATTGAAGAATTTGCGCGTGATATTTGGTCAGGGGGAACTAGAGTGATAGAGGCCACCATTGACCCCAGAGTTTGAAGAATGAGTCTTGCTGTTACTTTCTTGCTGCGAATGATCTGGCTGACTTAGCATCTGATCCTTTGTTGTCTTTCTAGGGGAAGAGATGAAATGCTGGTAACTGTGTTGAGCATAGCTCCAATGAATTCCAACTGCTGGGATGGCTCTAAATGAGATTTTTCATGGTTTATAGTGATTCCTAAGCCAAAACACAGGAGAAGAGTATAATCTTGTGCCTTTACGCATTGATGTCTGGTGGGAGCGATAAGGAGCCAGTTGTCTAGATATGGAAACGCTCTAAATCCTAGCAGTCTGAGGTGAGCTGCTTACACTGCTATGCATGTGGTGAACACCCTGGGGGTTTTTGGTGAGACCACAGGGCAGGGCCCTGAAATGATGGTGACTGGCTCTCGCTTGTCCAGTTTTATACGGTAATATACATCCTGACGATCTACTGAGCACATCCAATCTCCTTTTTACAAGAACGGAAGTGTAGACTGAACAGAGACCATCTGAAATTTGGTTTGCTGAACTGATTTCTTCAACTGACTGAGATCCAAAATTGGGCTCCAGACAGTCCCCCGTTTTCTTTGGCACTAAAAAGAATCTTGAGTAAATCCTGGACCTTCTCTGGTCTAGTGGGACTGCTTGGATGACTTCTGTCCATCAGTTTTTGAATTTTTAAGACTGGTGTATCCCTGTGACTGTGTGGAACATCCGGGATTGCTCTTGGGTCTTTTTGGTTCTTCTAAAAAGGGGAAGTTGTAACCTCTGGTTATAATCCCCCTGCACCCATTTGTCACTTATACTTAGCCAGACAGATTGGTGTAGGGATATAACCCCCCCCCCCCCCCGACTGCCTCCAGCAGAAGGCAATCGTGCCTTTCAGGAATGCCGACAGGAGTTACCAGGGAGATTCTCCCTGGAACCCTGATTCTGCAGGCCATTTCTGTTTCTTGAACAGCATCCACCATGGTGGAAGTTATTGCCACATGAATCCTGGAAAGGTCCTTGGGATTTTTTGAACCATAGACTCTCACTTCTCTAGTTCCTGGAATAAGGCCATTGAGGAGTGGAAAAGAGTACGCCTATGGCAAAAGGGGTCTTCCTGTCTTTCTCACATCTGGCTAGAGTCTCTAACTTTGGGACCAAATAGGGAAGTTCCATCAAATGGCACACTGAGGAAAGAAGACTTAAACGGCTCTGTGAAACCACATAACCGCATCCAGGTGTCTCTCCTGACCGCTACGCCTGAACCTGCTGCTCTTACCATCCCCTCTGGCAGCATAAGCAGTTAGCCTCATGGACGAGTTGGAGATGAATTCCAGGGTGGCAAGCTGAGAAGCCACTGTCTCAAACTCCTTCAGCTACTGCTCCTGAGAAAGCATCTAATGGCTCTTTAATAAGATTGCTTTGAAGCCTCATAAAATGTGCCATGTAATTCAAGGACCTGACAGCGAAGATCAATGAGGCATATACACACTTCCCAAATCTATCCATTGTCTTAGACTCTGTCAGGATGGATAGTAGGACTTTCATCAGCAAGTTCCTTCTTGATGGCTGCTGGTACCACTATGGCATCCACAGGAATTCCTTTGGTCCAGTGTTGCTGATCCTGAAGGGCAAAGAGAATACTGACAGGTCTCCTTGGGATCGGCTCAATAGAGTCAGACAACTTCCAAGCATGCTGAGCAATCAACTTAAGAATGTCAGTGGGGGGGGTCCAAGAGGTAGAGGGCTGGGCACGAAAAGCCTCTAGGTATACAGATTCCTCCAAGGAAGGCTAGAGAGTAGTCCAGCCACCCCTCGGTAAGAAAGGAAGCGTCTTAAGAAGGTGATTTAGGGGAACCTCCACCCTCATCGAAATTAGTACCCTCTATGAAGGACTCTTCAGGGGAGTCCAAGTGCTGCCTCTTGCACGTTCTCTTCGAAGGTACCTCTTCGGTGAGGTGTTCAGGAAAGGTCTCCGGAGATGACACACCAATGTGGTTGATCCTGAGACTTTTGTGCCCTCTGTCCCAGGGAAGAGGCTGAAGGAAGCTCCGGTCAAGGGGATGGACAAGATGTTTGGTCTGACAGGGAAGGCATAGACTGTTTGCCCACAATGGACAAGGCCCTCTCCATGGCTTGGAAGGCAGCCCCCCCCCCCATACAGGGATGGGATCCCGGAACTGAAATAGACTCCCTCGGAACCATGGCCCCACACCACACTGAGGAGGCCACCTTCGAAGCCAGAGTTGAGCTTACATATGCTGAAGCACTAAGGAGCAAGGAGGGCTCTGAAAGTATTGGAAGTCGAATCTGGCCCCTCAGAACTGGCAATTAAGTTAGACCCTGGAATTGTCTGGGTCCAACAAATCTGAAGAACGCAGGGTAGCTATCGGTGCTAGAGGAGCTCTGACTGGCACCGAAACAGTTGAAGCCAGGAAGGTCTGTACCAGGGGCTCCAAAACCTCACCTGGGGTTGAAGGAGGAATAAGCAGTGGTGTGGAAGAAGACAATGTGTCAGAGCTAACACTGCTAGGAACCATGGAAGGAAGTAATTCCCTAGCCGTAAGGAAATGATCCACCAGTCTCATATCAGATTCGGACAAACTCTTGGTGGATCAAACTCAAGAAGCCGATGGACATTTTGGTTGCCGTTTCTCCAAAAAAAGACTGGGAGGACGGTCCACAAATGTATCTATGGAAGGCGAACATGTGATTCATGGTAAAATTAAAATTGAAGGGTCCTTCCTCTTCGGTACAGACCAAGAGTACAGAACTGAAGTGTCCTTAACCGACATTGGTACTGATGTAGTTTGTACTGAAACAGGTACTGAAGCTATTGGCACCAATGTCGGTGCAGAAAAAGGCACTGTTGGCACCAAAGATTGAATGTTTTGTCCAACCAGTTTCAAGGAAGCTGTAAGCACCATGGCAGTTTTAGCCATTTTGCTTGGCAGTTCCAATGAACATATTGGAACTGACTGACCTTTTCTTTGGTTTGGTAAAGCAGGAAGAAGATGAACTGGCTTCAGTTTTAGGACCAGGTAAGGCCTCACCAAAATCCAAATCAAGAAAACCTTTAAGAATTAACTTGTGTTTACGGTCAATAAGAGTTCTGTGGCTAAAACTGAGACAGACTGCACAGTCCTCTTGGAGATGGACCACACCAAGACAGCATACACAAAGTGCGTCTCCATCTGAATGTGGACACTTCCTGTCACATTTCTGGCACTTCTTGAAGCCTTAAGTGCCTTTAATGGGTTTGTCAGCCATTATAAAGACCACAGAAAGAGAGGGAGGGATGAAAAGAGAGACAGAAAGACACACAAAGTCAGAAAGGAAATTTGTTTTTAAATAAACTAAGGGAAAAAAGGCAAAGAGGGACTAAATACCAGCAATGGTATTTAATACCCGATGGTAAAAGGGAAAAAAGGTACCAACAGTGGTATTTAAAAAACTACCTGATGGTAGATCAGAGGAGTAAAACACATGCACACACAAACTAGACTATCTAAAAGAGGAGTGGGTAATACAGATATAAGGGAGTATAAATAGAAACTAAAATAGAAAAATGTAACTCACAGTTTGAGAATTAGCTGTTGCTCAAGAGCTCAGAGAGAACATGTCTGGCACTACGATGCAGCAAATGAGATCTGAGGTAAGTTGGTGAGCAGCATTACGGGTAGAGCTTAGCTTGAGAGTTTTTGGAGGGTGCAAGCTGAAATAATGGCAAAGCTGGGTCTGAGGACTGGAACTGAGCCCACAATCAAGCATTACGTGAAGGTTGACAACTGATGCAATGTGTTCCAAGAAAGGAACTTCAAATGCGGTTGTGAAAGCTAGTTCAAATGGGGTATTTTAACAGCTCCTTCAAAATGAAATTTAAATCCCATAGGGGAATTGCTTCTCTGATTGAAGACCAGAGTATGAAAACTCAAAAGGCTTTATAAAGTGTACGTGAGGCTAGCAAAGAATATTGTTGCCCAGCATGAAAGTCAGAAATGGCTACTAGCTGTACTTTAATGGTAGAAAAAACTAAAGCCATAGTCAAAAATGTGCATTAGAAACTGGAGGACATCTGGAACAAAAGCTGAAAAGGGATCAATGCCTTGAGAAGATGCCCATACAACAAAACATTACCATTTTCCACAACAGAGTCTACAGATAAGACTTTCTGAGAAGCAGTCAAAATCTTAACTACCTTGAAACAGAGGTATGTGTCTTTGGCCATCACTGGAATGCAGACACTAAACAGTTAAGAAAATGAAATGATCTTGGTGAGTCGTCCTGAAGGGATGGAGGTGGGTTCCCTTAAGATACGGTGTAAGAAGCAGGAGGAAGCCATGTTTGGTTGGGCCAGAAAGGATCTGAGGATCATAGAAACCTTGCACTTAATTGCTTTCTGCAAGAACCTGGGAATCAGAGGTAAGGGTGGGAAAGCAAATAGAAGACCAGAAAGAAATTGCTTGGGTAGAGCATCACTTACTGACTGTCCCTGTGGTAGGTCATGGCAACATTTCTGCTGCATTTGGTACTTCCCACAAGGCAAAAAGGTTGCAGCAAAGTCTGAACAAATGGAGATCTGTTTCCCTACTAATGGATTGAGGGACCCAGCCATGAGTTATCAGAACAGATCCGTTGAACCTGTCTGCAGGGCAACTGAGAACTCCTGGAATGTGTGTTGCTATAAGAAAATGTTGCAAGGCCATCTCCCACTGCCAAACCCCATCTGTTTTCCAACACAAGTGGCACAATCCGGTAGTTTGCTAACATACCTAACTTCTGTCATGTTATCTATTTGGACAAATTCACTTGTACAGGAAAACTACCCTGCAACAGTAGAGCTGCCCGCATCTCTAGGACATTTACGTGAACAATGGCTTCACTGGATGCCCATAAACTTTAGACCATTCTCCTACTGTAATGTCCCCGAAGCAAGAAGGTATATGGACTTGCTACTTCATCTGGAGGCTGAAGAACATAACTGCTGAATATATAACAAGGGAATCTAGCCACCAATGCAAATGTTGCCTCAGCTTGGAAAGAGAATGTAGGAGCAGAGACCACTACGCTTGCAGCAGCAACTGTAGAATTCTCATATGGTAATGCACATACTGTAACATTAATATTGACAATGCCATTAACCCTAGAACCCCAAGGAACAATGCTGCTGTTGGGGATGGAGTCTGTAAAAGGGTTTGAACTGTCAACTTCAATGTATAAATTCTCTGATGGGAGAGTAGCTATCGATTCGGTGGTGTCCGACTGACAAGCCTAAGAAGATAATCTGGGCTGGCTGAAGGATTGACTTCTGGTAGTTTGTGGATATTCCCAAGGACAGACAGCGTGCACAGTTGGTCTCTGTCCTCGAGACACTCCATCATAGGAGTAGCAAAGAAGCAGTCATACACATATGGGATAAACTCTAAATTCCTGGAGATGCAGCTGGGCTGCTACGACAGCCATGTACTTTACGAACATCCCGGAGGGCTGTTGTAAAACCAGAGTGCAGAGCTCTGAATTGATAACGACCAACTCCAAGACAGACGTGAAAGAACTTCCAGAATGCTTTTGTCATCTTTCAGGATGTCCACTGAGCACATCCAGCCATTTGCTATAAGACACGATACTCATAGGTTTTCCTGGTGGACAAGTCCTCTGGATGTATGTTCCCCAGTCTACAAAACTTGGGTTCTTTCCTTGTATATTGTACATGGCACCCTTAGCACAAGCAGATGTATCAGTACAGACATACTAAAACTCTGTGCTTTCTTGTTTTTGAAATGGAAGGTTGAAGCCTACGGCTCTAAGTCAACTAATATACAGAAAAAGGAGCAATTAAAAGGGAAAGAATACCCCACTTCAGTCAAAAGAGACAAAGAATGATCTATTTGAACATCTACTGTTAAGGTGAGTTGCCTACACAAATGTATTGTGTTCACAACCCACAAAAATTCTGGCCAGCACTAAACATACTCCAGCCAGGAAAAACTAGCACTCCCCAACCTTTTACTACGAATAATGAATAAAATCGTGCTACCCAACTCAATACTTTACCAAAACCATACTAGCCCTCTCTAGCAGTCACCCAGTCCAACTACTCCTAACCCAAGAAGAGACAATAACTCCTTCTCCCTTCAACCCATCTCAACTATAAAAAACAAATTGCTTAAGAAATTAAAGCCCACTACACTAGCTGAAGGCAACCTACCAGCAGAGTTTCTAAAATTAGCTGCCGAAGCAATAGCCTACCCAGCTTCAATATTTATAAACAGATCCATAGCAAACACCTAGTCCCACCCATTTGGAAGACTTCCCACATAATTCTACTTCACAAAGGAGGCAACTCCACAGAGATAGCTAATTACGATTGAATTGCTATCATCTCTCTGTCTAAAATACTAGACAGAATTGTACACAAAAATCATGGAATACCTGCAAACAAACTATCCCATACACAGCATGGCTTCCACCCACACCATAATACCACTACTGCTTTATCATCATCATTCAACACAAATTCACAGAAACAAACGTAAATATGTATCCTCCATCTTCTTAGACCTATCTAAAGCTTTTGACATGGTTTCACACAACAAACTCCTAACCACCCTTTCAGAGCTAAAATTACTCAATCTACTCTTGCTTGGCTCCAGGACGACCTGAATGAATGCCAGCAAACAGTATGCTGACAAGGAAACCTATCACCCTTTCTTCCTGTGACCCTATGTGTTCCCCCAAGGCTCCATACTAGGTCCCCTACTTTTCTCATTATTGACAAAACCTCCATACCTCAGCCCCACATGCCTCTGTTATTCAGCATGCAGATGACTCCACAATATGTGCTGCCCCACCATACAAGAACTACAATCACTTACACAAGAGTCATTTCTGGCAGTAGAAACATGGCTGACAAACTCCCAATCCAATCCTGAACACCAATAAAACCAAATTTATGCTGTTCCACCCCAATAAAAATACTGCACCCCCTCCCCTCTTTTATTATTATATCAACAATCATCATCATACCCACTGTTCACACTAAACGTCTGGGGATGAAATAGATAATAGCATGACATTTGACATACACATCTCAAGCCATAAAACAGTATACAAACAACAAGATATACTGTATAGGAACAAACTCTACCTCACAAAAAAACGCAAAGGCCACTATAGCTCAAACCCATTTGATCTTAACCCTGCTCTACACGTCACCCATATTTACCAACCTAAGAAAATCAGACCTAACAAAACTAGAGACATGCTATAGCAAAACTGCAAGATTTGCCACCAACTGAAACTTGGGTCATTACTGTACAGCACTCAAGCAACAAAACTTGCTACAGCTTTCTCAACTCCTACTATATAACCAACTAACCATGGCCCAGAAAATACTCCATCATAAAGAAAATACATCTGCCCTGCAAAACCTACTACAGTCATACTCCAGTACCAGAACACTAAGATAAAGTAGCAAACCCTGATAAAAATGACCACTCCTAACAATCAGGCTGGTGAATCCCTCTTCTGCAACTATATAGCTAAAATTTGGAATGCCCACCATAACATCCACCACAACCCCAGCACAGTTCAAATTAATGAGAAAATCTCACAACCAAAAAACGGATATGCCCATGTACTGCTCCAGATTAAACTGACTGTTCCCACTGAGAATTACTGCCTCTGTGCTAAATCTCAGTATCACTACTTTCTTTTTCAAACTAATGTCCTTCAATTCTGATGATTAAGAAATATTAATTTTAAGTTAATGTTCTGTTGATAGACTCTTTCATACCTGTAAAATCCTATTTATGTTTCTCTGAATACAAAAGGATATCAAATCTTTGAAAACTATGCTTGTATGTGAAACATCTGATACTTGTTACTGTCTAAAACTGTGTAAATATTATACTTGAATCTTTGTCAATATGTATGTTTTATGTGGAGCTTTTCTTCCCGGGCCTCAGCAGAAAAAGGATGCGTGTCCAGTCAGATTTTCCGAGTACATCTAAAATAAATAAAATCATTACACATGAGGGGATTGCCAAAGCTGGAGAGAGGGTGGATGTATCTGAAACAGATTCCAAAAGGTCCTGTAAAACTGCCCTAACATAATTAATCTTGGCTGTCAAAAAACATCCCATTTGCAATGTTTGGCAAATATATGAACAAAAGACCAAGTAGCTGCTTCGGCTCTGGTGTCCACAACCTTTCCAAAAAAGCCACAGAGATGGCATCAGCCCTAGTAGAATTCTTATGATTTTTTGATATAGCTGGAAAAAGCAGAACTAAATGGAGTGGAAAGGGAAAGCCATCTGGAAAGAGTTTGCTTAGAAACTGGCTGTCCTGTCTTTTTACCCATAAAGAGAGTATTAGCTTTCCTAAAAACTTCAGTTTTACCCAAATAGCATTGCTATTAACATCCATGCAGGACAGCTGGGTAGCTTGGATTAGAGTACATTCACAGTCTAGGCATAAAAGGAATGATTGGTTTTAAGATTCACCCTTGTCCCTGTGAAAAATAAAGGTGGACTAGACATAAGGGCCTGTAATTAAGATATCCTGTCTAGCACAAGTCAAGGCTATCAGCAATACAATTTTCAGGGTTGAAACTTTAGAAAAGAGCTGGCTGTAGGTTCAAAGAGAAGTTGAGAAAACTTACAAAGCAAAAATTCAAATCTCAAGTTGGATCTATCTTTACTTCTTTGTGGTCTAATACACAAAACTCCTTTAGAAATTGTTTTGACTTCAAAAAGAAAATATGTGGGAATTAAATGGCAAACTGTATGTTATGGCTGAAATGTGTGCCTTCACTGAAATGTATGCTAAACCAGAAGTAATTCACACAGGAAGTGAAGAACCAGGATGCCCCCTACTTAAGATTCCATCCTCCATTCACTGCCTCCTTCAATACATGGTGCATGCCCTCAGGAAAAAAAAGTGCCTAAAAGGAATAAAAAAATATCATCCAAACAGATTCAGATTTTTGATATTTGGATGAATTAGAGAGCCCTTGTCCTTTGTAAGCCAAGTCTAACCTATGAGGAAACCTGTGGTGACTGCTCATGGCCAGATGCACAGGAAGGGGAAAACCAGTGTCTGGGCCAAGACGGCATTACCAAATGGGTGTCACCAATAACATCTTCGGTTAAACCCTTCCTTACCTGTTTGGAAGACACTGAAATGGAAGGAACATAACTATCTAGGTAATTGAAAAGGCATCCATCTTCCAAGTTTGTCTGCAAAGTGTCCTGCAGCACAACTAAGCTGTCTGTGACTGAAGGCAAAAGTACAGTTGTGTACACATACCCATAAATGTAGATGTTAGTGTGTATTCACTGCTGCAGTCATCACATTTGGGTAGATTCTCAAAGCTGAGAAAATGGGTGGAGGCAGTCAAGGAAACTATGGGCTGGCTAGGATGCCCTGCAAGACTGCAGAGGCAAACCCTGCCCTGGATTTGGAGAAGAGAGGCAGGTGGCAATGCTTGGTAAAATTAACACATGTCCAGTTGGCAGCCTCAAGGATCTCCTTGGTGGGGACTCCTCTTAGGAAAGCTACAGCGGTGGAGTGTGTCCTGACCCCCTTGGGGGAGGCTTTCCATGCTGCTTGTAGCAGAAATGGATGCAGTGTGCCATCCATTTGGAGATGGTTTGCTTGGAGATGGCTTTGCCTTCTGCCCCTGTAGCAAAGCTAACCACCAATTGATCAGACTTTCTGAAGGATTTAGTCCTGTCCAGACAGAATCTGAGCTGTCTGTACACATCTAGAGAGTGAAGAATTCTTTCCCCCTTGTTCTGGGGATTAAGAAAGAAGGTGGGCAGATGAATGGATTGTTGACAGCCACACTGGACACCACTTTGGGCAGGAAAGATGGGTTAGTTTAGAGGGATACCCTGTCTACATGGAAGACGAGGAAGGGTTCCATAGCCATGAGTGCTTGCAGCTCAGAGACCCTTCTGGCTGAAGTGATAGCCAGATGGAAAGCTGTCTTCCAGGAGAGAAATTTTCGCTCTGCAAAGGAAGCTGGTTCAAAAGGGGCAGGGTGAGCTTTTCCAAGACAAAGTTAAGGTCCCAAGCTGGCATTGGTGCCCTTCTGGAAGGCCTCAAGTTGCTAGCCTCTCTGAGGAACTGTCTGATGAAAGGGTGTGAGAAAGGGGGCTGCTCAGTGGGAAAATGAGCAGAAATAGCAGAGGCAGGAATTTTTATAGAGGAGAAAGAGCAACCATTGTGTAGTAGGTCAGCTAAGTAATGGAGGATGAGAGGGATGGAGGGCTGTGTAGTACTGGCTCCCTTCGCCTGGATCCAGGTGCAAAACCTTTTCCATTTATCTGCATAAGACTTTCTGGTGCTAGGACGTCTGGTCTCACAGATAACATTGAGAACCTGCTTACTTAGAACGGGCAGATTGATTCGTGGTTAGGGAATAAGCCAAACTGCCAAATTGAGGGTCTGCAATTTGGGATGAATGAATTCCCCTTCACTCTGGGTCAGGAGGTTTGTAATGTGAGGAAGATATCATGGAGGCAGTGGGGACAGGCTGCGCAGCAAGGGGTATCAGTGTTGTCGGGGCCAGTCTGGAGCTATAAGAATGGTCCTTGGCTTTTCTTCCCTTATTTTGAGCAGTACCCTGGGGATGAGAGGTAGCAGAGAAAAGGCATGGACCGATAGATTGACTCGGGGGAAGGACAGGGCATTCACTTTCCAAGCCATGCAGTGATTCTCCCTGGTGCAGAATTTTCTGAGCTGATGGTTGGTGTGGGAGGCAAAGAGGTCGACCTTCAGGGTTCCCCATTTCTGAGTTATTAGGGTGAAGGTACTTCTGTTGAGCTGCCACTCATGTGGGTCCAGAAGGTTTCTGCTTAATTGGTCTGCCAGAGAGTTAAAAGAGCCTGGTAGGAATTGTGCTAACAGGTGTAGTTGCATGGAAGAGGCTGTGAGCCAAAGGGTCATGGCCAGCCTGCACAGAGGGTAGGAGTGAGTCCCTTCCCTGCTTGCTGATGTACATCACAGTGGTGCTGTCTGTTTTGATCAGGAGAACTCTGGAGAGAGGAGGGGTGTGAAAGCTATCAAGGCGTGCTGCACAGCCATCATCTCTTTTTGACTGATGTGCAGCAGGATTTCCTGAGGGCTCCATTGGCCCTGTATGCACCTGCCGCCCAGGGAGCACCCTGAGGTGTAGTCTGATGTGTCTGTGGTGTGGGTCTGGGTGGCGAGGGGTGGGGAGAAGGGCAGTCCCTTGTTGTGGGAGCATGCTGTTGGCCACCAAAGAAATTCCTTTCTGAAGCAATGAATTATAGGTAGATCTCGAGTTTCCAGTTCTTGAGAGTGTTGACACTAAAGGCTCTCTAGGTACCACTTGAAGTTTCCTAATGTGCAGTCTGGCACATGGAATGAGTAGTATGCAAGATGCCATGAACCCCAGAGCTTGCAGGATCTTCCTTGCCGATAGCTGGGGTCTGGTGACTAGTTGAGAGAAGTAGGTTGTCAGGAAAATTAGTTTCTCTGGTGTAAGGAATGCCATCTGGGATGCTGTGTCCAGACTTGCTCCCAGGAAGATTATCCTTTTGGTGGGCAACTGTTTGGATTTCTTTTTGTGACTGTGTATCCTAGGAAGGTTAGTAGTGTTTTTACAAAGGCCAGGTGCTTGAGCAGCTTTTCCTGGCTGTCTGACTGAATAAGGCAGTCCATCTAAGTACGGGTACATTTGAATATTTCTTTGGCTGCAAAAGGCAATGGCCGGAGCCAGACATTTTGTTAAAACTCTGGGAGCAGTAGATAAGCCAAAGGGAAGTGCAGAGAACTGAAAGTGTTGAGATCCTGCCCTGAAGCGGAGATATTTCCTGCATGATTCCCTGATAGGAATGTGGAGGTAGGCCTCTTTTAGATCTAGGGTGGCTAGCCAAGCGTCCTTGGAGAGCATGGGTAGCAGCTGCTGGAGGGGGAGCATTTTGAATTTTTAGATCAGGAGGAAGGTGT
This sequence comes from Protopterus annectens, assembly GCF_019279795.1. Lineage (NCBI taxonomy): Eukaryota > Metazoa > Chordata > Ceratodontiformes > Protopteridae > Protopterus > Protopterus annectens. The sequence goes on along the minus strand of NC_056744.1, from coordinate 1,576,674,907 downwards.
CCAGAATTGCTAGATTGGGGATGGGACACCAGGTGCCCTCTTTTCTGGGCACCAGAAAAAGTCTGGAGTAGAAGCCTTGGCCTATCTGTTCTGCAGGAATGTGCTCTACTACTCTCATATAGAGAAGGGAAATTATTTGCTTTTGAGCCTCTGCCCACTGATTTGGTGGTAGATCTGGGAGCCCTTTTGGGGTTGGAAGGGTATGGAAGGAAAATTTGTATGTCTGAGACAATGTTCAGAACCCATTGGTCCTTGGTTATGGTGGCCCAGGTGCTTCAGTGAAATGAGTTTTTTCCTCCTAGGGGTAAGTGAAGGTGGGCAGAGGAGGGGAGGAGGAGGAGGTGAGTCATTGTGAGTCGTTACCATAAGGGGAGGACACAGAACTCCCTGGTTTTGAAGTGAAGACAGTCCACTGCTTTGATCTCTGCATTCCCTGGGGCTGCTGTCTGGGGGGTCTGTTTCTACAGGGCCTAGGCTGGGCTGGTTTACTCGGAGCAGGAAAGGACCAGTGCTTGGAGGGAAAATGCCTGCTGAACGTAGGGGGCTGGACATGTAAGAAATCAACTGTTTGCACAGATTTTGTTTTGTTCTTCCACCTTTAAGACCTCTTCTGCCTTAGTGCCAAATAGGTTATTTTTGTGCAAGGGGGCAGCCAAAAATTTAGATCTGACGTAGTCTGGCAGGGGTTGTTCCTTAAGCCATACATGTCTTCTAATGACAGATCCAGTGACTTTTGCCCTGCAAGAAGCTTCTAGGGCATCAAAACCACAGTGCAAAGTTTGTTTAGTTACTTGACTTGCAGAATGCATCAAGGCTTGTAAATATTTAGATTCTGCCCAAGCAGAAAGGGAATAAATTTTTGTTTAAGGAGTTCCAGGGAATGTTGCTGAAATTTCAGCATATGGAACTGACAATTTAGTGCCCTGATAGCAAGAGTAGTTGAGGTGTATACTTTTTTTACCCCATCTGTCCAATGCTCTGGATCCCTGTCTGAGGGTGTGGGATTCTTAGCAGAGGTTGCTTTAATCCCCTTTGGCCCTTGAGAAATTACCTCAGGATCAGCTGTTATATTTTTAAAAAGATATTTGTGCGAGTCAGGGACTCTATAGTACCTGTCTGGTTTTCTGGAAGTTTTTCCAGGAGGTAGGGTGTCAGGAGTGAAGCTGGATTCAAGGAAAATATCATCCACAACAGGATGGGGTAATGGCCAAGGGTCTGTGTTGCGGAAGATCTACGGATTCCCTGAGTCTCTTTTTAGACTGAGGGTAGTCCTGACTCTCCCATTGGAAATGCTCCCTTAAATTATGCAGGGATTCCCCAAAAGGAAAAATCCTCTGGGGGAGAGGCTGAAGGAAGGGAGTCCTTTGCATCAGAATCCTCATAAGTGGAGAGGGGTTGCATGTCTTCATAGTCATATGCGTCAGATTCATCTGACTCTTGTTCAGACAAAACTACAGGGGACAGATCTCTCTTCCTTTTTGAGGGGTAGCTTGGCTTCCCCTGATCAGCACGATAAGGTCTCCTGCCATTTTAAGCATTTGAGACTGAGGAAAGGTAGCAGGTGCCTGAGAATGGGTCAGTTTCTTGGATGTGGTTCGAACCCTGGGCCTAAGAAACTCAAGTCGTTTTTGAAAGAACAGTAGTCATGAAAGATGATGTTGGTTTGTGTCAAGATTCGGTAGTGCGAAGGACTTCCTGGGAAGCCGATGCCTGCTCAGCGGCTCCAGACCCATCCAATGTAGAGATGACCACAAGATTCTTAGTCTAAGAAGAGTTTTGCAGCATACCAGACTCCGAAAGGGTCTCGGTAGCGGTCTGCAAATCAACAGAAGCAGGCATTAGGGGCTGCAAAAGCACCTCACTGAGTACCGGAGGACTGACGACGAGCTTAACGGAAGCGTCGGTAGGTTTGGGCCTGTGCAGTCTCTGTTTATCTTTACGTTTTTTCGGAATATCTGCTGTCGAATGGCTTACCAAAGCCATATCGGAATTCAAAGACTGTAAATGAAAATATCTGGCTACAATAATGGCCTGACGACAGATAGTTCTAGCACTGAACAAAGTGGATGTCATGGTCTAGGCCTAAACAAGTGAGGCAGTAAGAGTGAAAGTCTCTGTGTGGTACTTGCTTTCCACAGGCAAGACAATTGTTAACTTTTTCCAACATCGGTTAGTGAAAGAAAAAAGGATCTCCAATGGGGTACTTAGCTTTAGAAGGCTTCAACTTCAATTTGGAGATGAAAACTCAGGTAGCGGCCAACCGACACTCGTGTGAACTCCTTCTGCTTCGGGCTCCATGGCAAGAAAGACTGATGTAATAGCGCCGGCTGCCTTACTTTATACTACTGATGACCCAACGTCAGTCCTCAAGCGACAGCAACAGATGCAGAAATACTAAGCCTCTGGTATTTGGGCCGTCCGAGGGCTACCCTTGCAGGGATAACCCAAATGTGATGACTGCAACAGTAAAACACGAAGAACATCCAGTGGTATTCTCACTGTCAGCGGGTCTTGGTTCTTAGAAAGACTACAGTGAAAATCTTTTCCATTTGAGAAAACAAGATTTTCTAGTGTTGGATTTTTCCTGGCCTCTTGCAAAACCCTGAGCACATCCTCAGACAAAAGGTGTATGAAGGGAATTAGAATCCTATCACTCACAGTGTCAGCTGTAGTGCTGACAGGTGTGGAGGTACAACGGATCCTTTTGTTGTGTGTGAGAAGGTTCACTCTGTGGGGTAGTTGTGGTGATAGCCCTTGGCTAACTGCAGGAGAAGGGGGGAACCAATGCTATCTTGGCTAAAAGGGAGTCACCCGCAAGATTTTTGGTTGATCCTGCCCGATTTTGAGCAGGACTTTTGTTACTAAAGGAAGTGGAGGGAATTCATATACAAACATTCCCTTCCAAGAGAAGGACAGGGTGCCCACTTTTCAGGCCAGAGGACTTGGAATTCTGTCAAAAATTTTGGAAAGCTGTCTGTTCATGAAGGAGGCAAATAAGTCTGTGTGTGTGTAGTACCCCACTGGCGGACTATGTCCAGGAACACATCCCTGTGAAGCATCAATTTGTGCTATTGGGTCCAGGACCTGCTCAGAGTCTGCCACAAGGTTCCTGTTGGAAGGAATGTACACGGCCTGGAGTGTCATGGTGTGTTGATCCAGGAATTCCCACACTAGGAGAACCAGTCTGCGCAGGAAGTAGGATCTGGTCCCTCCTGCTTGTTCACATACCAGAGTACAGTCAAGTTGTCTGTGAAAAGTTTTAGTGGGCCTGGGCGAAGGAGGGAATGGAAAGTTTGTAAGGCTAGAAGCAATGCTCACACCTCCCTTACACTGATGCTTTTCTGTGAGAGGGACCACCTTCCTTGGACTGTAAATTTGCCCAGGGCCACGTTCCAGCCATCTGTGTAAGGATGTAGAGGTAGTCCTCAGTTTATTTGCAAATGCTGGATCCACCACAGAAGTTTCCTCTTCAGGCATGGGATGAGAAGAATGATATATTCTAATGGAGGAGTGTTGGGTCAAGACAGATCTGAGGAACTACTGGAATTTCCCCATGTGTAGCCTTGCCAGGGGTACCATGGATATGGTTGATGCCATAAAACCTAGCACCCTGAGGAATTCCCTCGCTGTGCTGTGGTTTAATGGGAGTAGTGAAAGAAAGAAGGCCTGAAGGTCCTCTGCCTTTTGGGGTGGTATAGACACTTTCATTATGTCTGAATTCTGCAGCCCAGAAAGGTCTGGTCTTGAGATAGGGTGAGGGTTGATTTTCTGAATTTTACTGTGAGCCCCAGATTTCCCAGGAAGGTAATGCTAATCTGTAGGTTCTGTTGAAGAACCAGTGGGGTTTGGGGCCTGTAACAGCAGGTCGTCCAGGTATGGGAAAATCTGGATACCCAGGAGCTGGCAGTGAGGAAACACTGGAGCCAAACATTCTGTGAAACCCGTTGGGTCTGTAGAGAGGCTAAAGGGCAATACACAGAATATAAAATGCCATGAACCCATAGAAAAACGTAAACATTTCCTGTAGTTGGGGGTGAATAGGGATGTGGAGATGGCCTCTCTAGATAAAAAGATGCCTATGAATCACTGCTGGAGAAGCAAAAGAACAAGGGTTTGTATAGTTAGAATTCTGGAGTATGGAACCTTTAAGAAGGTGTTGAGATGAGTCAAGTCTAAGATTGATCTCCAGGGGGTCATCCTTTCTGGGCACCAAGAACATTCTTGAATGAAATCCTTTTCCTCTGGAGATGCAGAGGACTTTCTAAATGGAGCCCTGTTGCCAAAAATCAAGAACAGGAAAGGAAAGAGGTGAAGTTTTTCTCTTGGAGATTGTGGAATGCCCTGAAAAGTGGGAGTGGAGTGCTAAACCATAAAGTATCCTTTTTGGATTATGGAAAGGACCCAATTGTCTTGGGTAATGGTTTGCCAAGTCTTGAGAGCATTTGAGAGGTGGAGGGAGAGAGGGGAAAAATTTGTAGTGTAAGTCAGGTACTCCCTGCTCTGTCCAGAAAGGGATGTTTTTGTTGGGGTGGTGCCTGAGAAGCTGTAGTCCTCAGTGTTCTCTTACCTCCCCCAGAAGCTTTGCTTTGTTGGTGCTGAGAACCACTGTGAATAAAGACAGGCTTGAAGGGGAAATTCCTATTGAACCCAGGCACCAGGTCACTAAAAAGTGCTTTAACTCTACAGCAGCTGGCCCTAACAAAGCTGCATTGCTCACAGGAGCATCGATTAATTTGGATTTCAAATCGTCCTGCAGTGGCTGAAGTCTAAGCCATGAGAATCCTGAGTACTGACCCTGTATCAGCTACCTTAGCGCAGGCCTCAGCAGCATCACAGCTGTATTTGATGGCGTGTCTTTGTACTTGGGAAGAAGCTCCTAAAAGGTTCAGGGCTAAGTGCTTTCTCGCAGAATAAGGAAGTTCTGAGATTGCAGAAGCTGCTTGAGACACAAGTTCAAGGGAGTATTTAGTCGTGTGTGTCAGGCAGTTGATGGTTCTGAAAGCCAAACTGGCTGAAGTCTATATGCCTTCTTCTCTAGCCTTTCCAAGATTCTACTCTCCTTGTCTACTTGGAGTAGTCAGGTAGAAGTGAGCATCCTAGAAAGGTTGTCAGTAGCAACAGAGATGACTGCTGAGTCTGCAGCTGGGCACCTGAAAATAAATTGGCAGTCCTCAGGGACTTTGTAGAAACAGTCTGGCTTTTTGGGAAATAGAGCCTGAGTGGACGGGTTTTGGGATGCACGGTGGAAAGCATCCAAAAAGGCTGGATGTACTGGTGGCACTGCCAAACAACTGGCAAGGTCCCCTTGTAAAAGTTGGCTATACAGTTTCTGGACATCTGAGATTTGGGAAAAATCCCACTTAAAATGTTCATGCATTTTCAGGGTAGTCCCCCACCCCTAAAGGACAATTCCTCCATGGGAGAGTCTGTCACTACTGACTCCTCCTCGGGGTATTCCTGAGGGGAGGAGATTTGAGTAGATTAGTCTAAAGGCTCCTCTTCATCAGAAGAGGATTCATCTGAAGAGTCTGGGTTCCTAGTCCTTTTCTGAGAGGCTATGATGGAGCAGGCCGAAAGGCAGACTGCTTAAGAGCCATGAAGGCCTGAAACAAGACTCAGAGAAGGTCTGCCAATCTGCGGGAGCCTCTTGTGCAGAGGAGACACGCTTTGTCTTCTGTTTTTTTTTCTTTGCTGGAGAGACTTTTTTGTAATGTTGGGGGGTCTGGATGAATGTCTAAGGTCAAAGGATTCAGGCTGGAGCAGACTAGTAGTAGACGTTAGTGGTAAATCCCTAGGTTCTTCGAAGCATTTGACCCTGGGCTCCCCCTCAACATCCAGATCAGATGTCTGCTCCACCTTTTGACATGTGCTCGAGGCAAAAGTCAAGGCAACCTCATAAGTGGGTTCGGCCTATTACTCCATATCTGGAATTGGACATGCATCTTGGTCGAGTGCCTCGGGAGATGTGCTGAATGGGTGGAATGCAGCAGAAGGCATAGGCAGAGGTTTCTTGGCCTTATGCTTCAGTGGCTCAGCTTTGGTCCTTGAGGAAGCCTGCATGTACTTAGTTAACAATTTTAGTCACTGGTTCTCCAAATACAAAGCTAGTGTTGAAAGCCTGCTTCTAAGGGTCATAGGAACACAATGACTGACAGATACTGCAGGACTTATGGTCGTGGTTGGAGCCTAGGCAAAGACACTGGGTATGGCTTTCCTTATGTGGAATTTGTGTTTCACACTGGCACTTGCCCTGCCTGTATGACATAAGAAAATAAGAGAGATTCCCCAACAAGGCACTTATCTGAAAGAAGACAGAAACAATGGAAACTGTACGACTGATGGTCGGAGCTGGAAGAAAGGTTCTGAGGATAGTACATGCATACATCCGTTTTATGGCCTATGTCTGACTGCACCTGACAGACGAACCATGTATGCTATAGTGGCAAAAAAGTACAGCTGTGTACACTTACCATAAATGTAGTTGAGTGCATTCACTGTTGCAGTCACCACATTTGAGTTATCCCTGCCAGGGTAGCCCTCAGTTGGCCCAAATACCAGAGGTTTAATATTTCTGCGTCGGTTGCCGTCGCTCCAGCACTGACGTCAGGTCGTCAGTAGTACAAAATAAGGTGGCAGATGCCATTACATCAGTTTTTCTTGCCCTGTCAGGAGCCCACAAGAGGGAGCTAGGTTACGGTGGGAGAACACCACCAGTAGAAAGTAAAAGTGACAAATTCCTTGTAAGGAGAGAGAGAGAGAGAGAAGGGGGATGGAGAGAGGGAAACCAGGACTGCAACAGTGAATACACTCAAACATCTACATTTATGGTAAGTGTACACAACTGAACTATGTTCTTGTGTTTCACTGCTGCACTCATCACATCTGGGTTGATTCCCAAAGCTGAAGAAAAGGCTGAAGGCAGTCAAGAAGACTGGGGGCTGGCTAGGATGCCATGCAAGACTGCAGTGGCAAAGCCTGCCATGGATTTGGAGAAGACAGGGAGGTGGGTAATGCTTGGTGAAGGTATGAACTGATTGTCCATGTTGCAGCCTCCAGAATGTCCCTGGTGGGGACCCCGCTGAGGAAAGCTGCAGACGTGGAGGTTGCTCTGGTAGAATGAGTCCTGACCCACTTAGGGGGAGGTTTCCCGTGTTGCTTGTAGCAGAAATGGAAGCAGTGTGCTATCCATTTGGAAATGGTTTGTTTGGATATGGCTTTGCCCTCTGCTCCTGCAGCAAAGCTGACTAACAGTTTATCTGTGTTTCTAAATTATTTAGTCCTGTCTAAATAGGATCTGAGCTGTCTGTGCACATCTAGAGTGCAGTATCCTTTCCCCCTTGTTTTGTGGGTTAAGGGAAAAAGGTGGACAAATGAATGGATTGGTTGAGAGCCACACTGAACACCACTTTTGGCATGAAGGATGGGTTAGACCTGATGGAGACCCTGCCAGCATGGAAAATGAAGTGCTCTACAGCCATTAGTGCTTGTAGCTCGGATACTCTTCTTGCTGAAGCGATGGCCAGAAGCAAGGCTGTCTTCCATGAGAGAAACTTCAACTCTGCTGAAGCTGCTGGTTCAAAGGGGGCAGGGTGAGCTTTTCCAACACAAAGTTAACGTCCCAAGCTGAGGTACGTGCTCTTCTGGGTGGCCTCAAGTTGTTAGCCCCTCTTTGGAACAGTTTGATGAGAGGGTGTGAGAAAAGAGGTGGCTCTGTGCTGAAATGAGCAGAGATAGCGGAGGCATGAATTATAATAGAAGAAAAGGATAGACCCCTGAGTAGTAGGTCAGCAAGGTAATCCAGGATGAGAGGTAGGGAGGGCTGTGCCATCCCAGCTCCCTTAAGCCTGGATCCAAGTGCAAAACCTTTTCCATTTGTCAGCGTAAAATTTTCTAGTGCTAGGGTGTCTGGCCTCATGTCTAACATCTAGAACCAGTTTGCTGAGATTGGCAGCTTGTGCAGTAGTCAGGGAATAAGCTAGGCTGCCAGACTGAGGGTCTGCAATTGGGGATGCCTGAATTCTCCTTCCCTCTGGTTCAGGAGTGTTGGGATCTGAGGGAGATGACATGGTGGCAAAGGTGACAGGCTGCGCAGCAGTTGGTACCAGTGCTGGCATGGCCGGTCTGGGGCAATCAGGATTGCCCTCGTTTTTTCTTCTCTTATTTTGAGCAGTACCCTTGTAATGAGCGGTAGTGGGGGAAAAGCATAGACAGAGAGGTTGGCCCACTGGAAGGATAGAGCATCCACTGTTCAGGCCTTGCAGTGATGCTCCCTGGTGCAGAACTTGATGAACTGATGGTTGGAGTGGGAAGCAAAGAGGTCGACCTTCGGGGTGCCCCATTTCTGAGTTACAAGGGTGAAGCTTCTTTGGTCTAGCGGCCACTCATGTGGGTCCAGAAGATTTCTGCCTAAGTTGTCTGCCAGAGAGTCTGGCAGGAATTGGGCTAACAGGTGTAGTTGCATAGCTGAGGCCGTGTACCAGAGAGTCATGGCAAGCCTGCACAGAGGGTATGAGTCCCCCCCTGCTTGCTGATATATCACATCACAGTGGTGTTGTCTGCTTTGATCATTAGAGCTGC